>NC_133115.1:2276946-2876946 GCF_022965805.1 Primulina eburnea | reverse complement strand
TATTCCTACCATTAGTTCACTAGGGAGTTTCAGTGCTTCAAAATCAGAAATCAACATACAGAAACTGAACTTTAAAACAGAATTATCAAACGGATTTCAAGATATTTATATATAAGCCCACTTACCGTAATTTGCTAAAAGTGTTTCGGTTGAAGTCTGAAATCTGCTTGTTCTTGCTACTGGTTCTACTGTTCGAAAATCAGCACTCTCTTAGCTCGAAAATTCAAGTGATAATCTCAAGATTTGTGTAACACCAATTCAGATATCTGAGAGTGTTATTTATAGGCGAGATTCTAACTGTTAGCCTCCCACTTAATGGCCATTATGTGCCATTACCGCCTTAAATCCATGATAAATGCTTCAGTTACAAGTCCTAAGTAGAATCAGTAACTGTCTGCTGGAATCTCATTCTTTTGCTGCTGGAATTCGCTCTTCTGCTGCTGCTGCTTTCTCGCTCTTCTGCTGCTGGATTCTGTCTGCTGGAAAATACATGTCTGCTGGAAAATATATGTCTGCTGGAAAAATACCAACTTCTGAAATATGAGTTCCTGCTGAAATTTTGATAGCTACTGAAACATTTTTAGCTGCTGGAAATTCAGGTTCTCACATAACTGGAGCCAATGAACGGTAGGATAACAATAGGAGCACTGCTCGAGCAACAATGCACAGAGGAGCTACACCGTCATGCATCTAAACCGCCCTGCATGTCGTGATGCTAACATGCACAAACATCCACATCAACATCGTGATGCTAAAACAAACAACCACAACTAAGCCTCAATCACGCTGTGATGCTCACTCCAACATCCACGACTCGGCCTCAAATGTATGTAACAAGACAACGGATGGCACGAAACAACTAGATGAGACAATCCCTGCACTCACCTCAAAAGGCTACACTAACCACGGGATTGTTCAATCATATCTACAATTTCATATGTATCGATGTATATAGGCCTATCAGCCACACCATGATAACAATGCTAGATAACAATGAATATCAATAACGGGATAACAAGAACGACATGGCTCAACACGAATGTCAAAATATCATGCCTTATATTAAATGCCATAGAATATGCCACATAATGATCATATAAAACAACGAGGCATTTAGCAACACACATAATTCACATAAGCACGTAAACAACAATAACATCACGTATTTATGTTTAAAACCTAATTTATGTGTTACTGTTGTATGTTACTGAACTGTAACATAACTATATCAACTTGACAATTTCAATTATCAACTTTACTTCAAGATCATCAGCCTAAAACACATAACAATAAGTAGAATAATACCCCATTTCCACCGAAAGAAATCAATAAGAATTCAACCATCTTGACATGATTTAATGCCCAAAAAAAAAATACAGAAATCACGAAAACTACATTCTCTTATAGTTCCAGATTTGGCACTTCATAGCATAAAATTCATATCTCTCTCAATACTGACTCAAATCAATATCCGTCAATTGAAAATGAAAGATGGTCTAGAAGAAACCACTTTTAGAATCTTAGAATATTAATCTTAGAATTAAGACGAACATCAGCTACTAAAAAACTCGCAGACAAAATCTAGCATACTGAGCAGTTTCAGAAATCGAGCATAAATTTCTCAAGTTTTACTGGAATTTAACTATTCAAGTCTCATTTCGAAAACAACACATAGATCTACAACTTTAATTTTAATTATAAGTCAAGAATTCAAATGTAAAAAGGTCATATCCTCGAATAACATAAGATATTCTACACACCACAGTTAGAGAATTCAGTTTTGACACATTATAGTAGAAAAATCATATCAAATCTGTTTTTAGTCACACCAGTAAATTTTTTTCAATTTAGTTTGCCCTCTTAGATTTGATTTTATTTGGGTGAAATGCTGTTATGCAATGCAAATCTATGAAAAATATATTATCTTTACATATATTTGTTTGCACGAATTAGTAAATATAATGCAGATGTGTCAGGTGCTAAAAACGTAAAAAGATTGTGAAGCCTTAATTTGATCGTCAGATATGATCGTTAATATACAATAAAAAAACAATTAAATACGATCGAAATGAAGTTGAAATTTACAAAAATAAACTACCAACACTATTATTTATATATTCACGAATCATTAGCAATTTATAAAAAATTGAAGTTATAATAAAATTTGCTGAAATTTGGAATTGAAAAGACATAAAATATTTGAAAATAGACTAAAAACATGAAAACCCTAGAAGATGAAAATTGAAAATTTTGCAAGAGTTTGTGCCGTTGAGTTGTTTTCTCCCTTTTCTACCGATACTCTTCTTTTTCTTCCTTCATTATTCCATGATTTTACCCATGATCCTTTCCTATCTACAGGCATTTAGATTTATTCAAATCAATTTAAATTAACGATAGACTCTTATCCAATCTTTTCATCTATCTCCTTGGGCTTTATCTAATTAAAATATAGCTCTAAAATAAAGTGTTCTTCGACGATCATGCAAATAAATACCATAGATACACAATCTTCCTGCACATCAACTCGGGAAAAAAAAAGCTAGACAGCTTCTCGGATCACTAACAATGGCAGATGAACAGCTATCGAAGGATTTGCTCATGGAAGTGTTAATACGTCTCCCGGTGAAATCCATAATAAAATTCAAGTGTGTTTCCAAAACTTGGTGTGATTTGATCAGGGATCCTGTATTCATCCAGGGACATCAAAAACGTAACGGAAAAGAGAGGGTGCTGCTTGTCAAACAATACTCGTCACCACAAAATGGAGATGGTGAGGAGTTCTCCTTTTCCGACCTATCGATTCCGATTTCGGATGATTTCTACGGTCATCTGCATATGATGATTCAAAATTTGCCACCACAAAGTGGAGGAGGTGAAACTTTCTCTTCTCACGATCAGGAGTTCCCCGAACCAGAAGATTTGGTCTCACCCAATCTGTCGATTTCGATTCTGAATAGTTTGAATATCCCTTGGCATCGGCACTCAAACATCCCGATTCATGGCCCCTGCAATGGGATTGTTTGCATTACTTTTGAAAAAACTGTTTTCTTGTGCAATCCGGCATTGCGAGAATTCAAGCTGCTTCCCCCTCCGGGATTTCCTGAGGGTTATATCCCCTTTCCTTTCCAATATGGATTTGGGTTTGACCCAATTACTGGTGCTTACAAGGTTATCCAGATATCGGATATGAGACATGAGGTGCCAAAGCAAGCAGAATTCTGGCACCGTCCGAAGATGAATAGTTTAAGGATTGACTTATACAATTCAGCCTCCGACTCGTGGAAGCAAATTCATGGTGTAAAACTGCCTAATCTTAGTTACTTACCAGGTCATGAACTCTTGTATAATGGCACGATACACTGGGCAATCATCGCTGCCGATAGTTTTCCATGCATTCTTTGTTTCGACGTGAGCACAGAGACTTTTCGACAGCTAGAGTTCCACGACAATTTCGGTCCATCTGAAAGGGACCTGAGGCTGATGGAGTTCAATGAAAGACTCGCGGTGGTTCGGTATTCACCAGACCAGTGGATAGAACCACGCAAGATCGAGATTTGGGTGATGACGGAATACGGGGAGAAAGGATCATGGACGAAACAGTTTGTTATCCCCCCTTATTGTGATATCTGCCCTTTTACGTTTTTGAAGAATGAGTTGGTTCTGGTTGAATCTGGCAACGGCCGGTCGGCATCTTGTGAACTCCATGGAAACCAGTTCAAGGGGTTTCAGTTCTACGGAGCTCATCGTTCCATGACCGCGGTTTTTTACAACGAGAGTTTGATTAGTTTGAATGAAATAACTGGAAGTGATCGCCGAGACGAGTGATTTGTTCGTGCTAGCTAGGATCTTGAAGATGGCCTGTTTGGTTATCTTGTTTTGGTTTGTTTCTGTTTGACTTGACGATTCCATTGGGATTTCTATTTTGCTCTTTCTTTCTTTTTTTTTTTTTTTTTTCAATTGAGTTGTTTTTAATTATGTAAAAACACTAAACTCTAGGGTTTACTTTCAAAAAATAATACACAAATTCAATTTCAAAATATAATTTCAATAATGGGTAGGTCTCTTGTGAGACGATTTCACGAATTTTATTCATATTTACAATAAAAAGTAATATTTTTGAGAAAAAAAATAATATTTTTCAATCGGTGACTCAAATAGAAGATATGTCTCACAAAATTAACTCACGAGACCATCTCACAAGATTTTTTGTGTACAATGAATGTATGTGTTTACGAAATGTGGGTAAATAAAAAACGGGGTAAATGCGTCCATGCACCGAATAGTCGATGTTATTCAACAATTGACCAATATAAACATATTATATTGAATACTAATTCTATAAAGATATATAGATCAATCAAATAATGGTATATCTTCTATAAAATAATTGCCCATAATTAATTTTCAATTTAATTTTCCGACTTTGATTGGATTTTATTCGATTGGAATGCTGATATTTAAAGTCGAAGGAAGAAAAACCAATATTTATAGGATTATGTTAAGTAATGCAAATCTATGAAAAAAAATTATCTTTACAGTTATATCTTATCAATAAAAGTAGAATAGATATCTTGTGAGACTGTCTCTCAAGTATTTTTTTTTTCGTGAAACGAATACACGATTCATGTTTAAAGTGTATAAAAATTAATAATTTTTTCATGAATCAGAGTTTTTGTGATAATATTATTTATTTGATAACGATATGATCTAAATTTATGATCAATATCAAGTTGAGTAAAAAAGTTCTAAATATAAAAGTGACCGTGGCACCATAAACTCTAATTGAGGTGCGAGATTGGCAAGTGTTGGATGCATACATGGTTTATCCCACTTCAAAAAGAAGAAGAAAGCGAGACTTAAAAGAAGAGATGTTTTAAACAAGTTAAATTTGATTTTGGCTAGTTGGATGAAAGTCTTTATATAAACTAGTAAAAGATGCACATGCGTTGCATGTGTTATTATTGTTTTTAATTTGATTAAATAATACTAAACAATTAACACGAAATTATTTTCAATTTAAAAGTGTTGTTCGATTTAAAATAGAAGTTTTGTTTAGATTTTTTTCTATGTAAAATATGAGGTGACTTGATGATGTTTTTAGTAAGATAAAAAAGGTAATTTGAAATTAAATAATTTGGTATCCTTTAAGATAGTTACTCTAAGGGTCTCACTTAATAATATAGTAAGAAGTATAGATAGTATAGATTAGTGTTATTTTGTACGCAACGTTTTTATATAAATTAGTGCGTTTCTGCATGTGTTGTTTTTATCTTGTTATTTTTAAATTAATTATTTTTCAAATTTTTTATTAAGAGTGATAGAATTTAAATTTTTTAAAAAATCTATGTATAAAGATATGATTGAATTTAAAAATATACATAAATATAGGATTGAAGATTTTAAAAGGAAAAATATTATAGAAAGAAATATTGATCAGTCTATTTATATATTGATACCATCAATGAATGAAATTTTAATTAATTTTTCATCAAATCAATTAAAAGTTAGTTGGCAAAAACTTGTGTGAGACGGTCTCACGGGTCGTATTTTGTGAAACGGATCTCTTATTTGGGTCATCCATGAAAAAATATTACTTTTTATGCTTAAAGTTGTTGAAGTTGTAAAAATCTATTGGTAACTAGAAGCGTGTTTTCCATTTTGCGTCTTTGGTTATAGGACTTAGTACATATACCAAGTAGTTGTAAATTTGTAGTTTAGTTTTTCAGAAACTCAGCTCAAGGGAGTAACAGAAAACTTCCACACTTCTTCGTGTTCTTCCTCTTCTTTTCATACGAAATCTTAGATTTTAACATGGTATCAGAGCAAATCGATTGTTGATCTGTGAATCTGATCACGCAATTAATATTGTCAGCTTGATTCTCAATTGATTCTCATTTTTTTTCCGCATCGATGGCTTCTGCTTCTGGATTTTCTGCAGCTGTGTTCGAGACATCCGATCCACTCTACATTCTTCCATCCGACACACCAGGTATCAATCTAATCTCTGAGCAACTGATTGGTAACGAGAACTATGGAATCTGGAGCCGAGCCATGATTATTGCGCTGCGGGCTAAGAACAAGTTAGCATTCGTTGATGGGAGCTGTAACAGACCTGAATTGATCTCAAACACACTGCCGCAGTGGGAAAGATGCAATGCAATAGTTCTGTCCTGGATTATGAATAGCGTTTCGAAAGAAATATTCGGTGGAATCGTTTACTCTACGGATGCAGTGGTGGTATGGGCAGATCTGAAGGAACGTTTCGATAAAGTTAATGGATCTAGAATTTTTTCGTTGCATCGTGAGATTGGAAAGATGACGCAAGGGCAAAACACTATGTCTACATATTATTCAAATTTACGACGGTTATGGGATGAATACTCTTCACTTGTTGTCCTGCCTTCATGCTCCTGTGAATCTGCTAAGAAGTATATTGAGCATGATCAACAACATAAACTTCTTCAATTCCTTATGGGGCTAAATGAGAGTTATGTCCACATCAGGAGTCAAATACTAATGATGAATCCTTTACCATCGGTTGGGCAAGCCTTCGCCATTGTTTCACAAGAAGAATCTCATAGGAACATGCTAAGTATGAGCTCCATTCTCGGTGAGGCTCCTCATGGAGCATTTTATGCATCTCAAGACAAGAAGAAGAGATATTCCTTGCATTGTGATCACTGTAATATGTCTGGGCATACCAAAGCAAATTGCTACAAGCTAGTAGGATATCCAGAGAGCCATCGGTTCAATAGGATGCAAGGGAGGGGATTTTCTCGCCCTCCTAACAGAGAGGTTCATCAAGAAACTGAAAAATTCAGAAGAAATGCAGCCAACATGACTGTTGTCGAAAATGAAGAGGCTATTCCGAAAATTCCAGCTGAACTCAGTTTTACACCAGAGCAGTATAATGCCATTTTGAAGTTGCTGGCAAAGGAAATAAGTCCTCCTGCCTCTGATATTCCATCAGCAAACATGGCAGGTACTTCTTATTTACCTATATGCTCAGAATGGATAGTTGATACAGGAGCTAATGATCACATGGTGGGTAAAGATGCTCATTTATATAACGTTGTCCCATGTGCTGGGTCCAAAGGGATTGTCCAACTGCCTAATGGTAATAAAACCTGTGTTACTCAACTAGGATCCGTTAATATCACTCCCGAAATTGCCCTCCATAACGTGCTATATGTGCCTAGCTTCCATTTCAATCTATTGTCTGTGTCCAAATTCACAAAAGACCACAAATGCTTCATCACTTTTCACCCCACCTTCTGTTTTTTTCAGGACCTCTGCACTGGGAAGATAATGGGGACTGGTAGAGTGAAGAATGGACTTTATCATTTAGACACTTCCAATTTTGTTTTCAAAGACATTGGCACATCTAATTTCCTTCCACGTTCCATTGTCACTCACTGTAATACTTTAGTTTCTGATCTAAATGTTGTCAATACTGCTGTTTCTAAAGAATCTATTTGGCATCAACGTCTTGGTCATATTTCCTTATCTAGAATGAAAATGTTGCCTTTTCTGTCACATGAGTTTACATTTCAACACTGCGACATATGTCCTCAATCCAAACAAACTAGAACATGCTTTCCACAAAGTCATTCCACTGCTTCAACGCATGCATTCCAATTAGTTCATATGGACGTCTGGGGTCCATTTCACTCCACTACATACAATGGCGAGAAATATTTTCTCACCATTGTGGACGATTTCACACGAGCAACTTGGGTTTATTTGATGCATTCTAAGCTAAACACGTTTTCTATGATTAAAGCTTTTGTGGCTCTCATCCGAACCCAATTTTCTACAACTATTCAAACCATAAGGACAGATAATGGTACTGAGTTTTTTAACTCTTCATGTACCTCTTTCCTCACTTCTTTGGGCATCATCCACCAAAGTTCTTGTCCCTATACACCCCAACAAAATGGTGTTGTTGAGCGCAAACACAGACACATATTGGAAATAGCCAGATCCCTAAAATTCCAAGCTTCCTTACCTTCAAAATTTTGGGGAGATTGCATCCTTACTGCTGTGTATTTGATTAATCGCATACCTACTCCTCTTTTATCTAACAAGACCCCCTTTGAAATGTTGTTTCATTGCTCCCCTTCGTACTCACTTCTTCGTGTTTTTGGATGCTTATGCTATGCATCCATCCTTCCTCGAGGTAACAAGTTTGCTCCTCGGGCTACCAAGTGTCTCTTTGTTGGCTACTCAACATTTCAAAAGGGTTACAAACTAATTGATCTCACTAAAAATACGTTTCTTGTTTCTCGGGATGTCACTTTCCATGAGTCTGTCTTTCCCTTCTCTCACCATCAACCTACGTCTCCAATTTTTCTTCCTCACTTTTCTCATGATGATAGTGCCACTGTCAGTCCCTCTACACCTCTACTGGCCCCCTCTTCTTCAGCTGGAAGTCCCTCTTCCCTTAATCCTTCCTCATCCCCACGGCCTCGCCACTCCTCTAGACCATCTCGACCACCCATTTGGACACGTGATTATAAATGCCCGTCCATTCGCAATCCTTCCTCTTCTATGCATCCACTGTCCAACTATATCTCTTATTCTCACATATCTCCATCTTTCAGAGCTTTCTTAACCTCCATCTCTGAAATTAAAGAACCTAGTACTTATCAAGAGGCAGTTGGCGATCCTCGTTGGCAGGCAGCCATGGATGATGAAATCCGTGCTTTGGAAGCCAATCAAACTTGGGAAATTGTCCCTTTGCCTCCTGGCAAATCTGTCATTGGCAATAAATGGGTTTACAAGGTCAAGTATCATCCTAACGGGAGTGTGGCTCGATTTAAGGCCCGCCTTGTTGCTAAAGGATACACTCAACTGCCCGGGATTGATTATCACGATACATTCTCTCCTGTGGCCAAGATAGGCACGGTTAGATGTCTCTTAAGTGTTGCTGCGATGCTCCATTGGCCATTGTACCAAATGGATGTCACCAATGCCTTTTTACAAGGCGATCTTGACGAAGAGATTTACATGGTTATTCCTCCCGGATTTGGCAATCAGGGGGAGACCAATGTGTGCCGATTACTCAAATCCTTGTATGGGCTTAAACAAGCCTCGAGACAGTGGAATGTGAAATTTGCATCTGTCATGAAGTGTGCTGGGTTCAGTCCATCAAAACATGACCATTCGCTGTTTGTCAAGAGAGATGACTCCTCCATTACTTTGTTACTTGTATATGTGGATGATATTATAATTTCAGGAAATGATGAAGAGTCAATTAAAACACTAAAAAGACACCTTCACACAGCAATCCACATCAAGGATTTGGGAGAGTTAAAGTATTTTCTTGGAATAGAGGTGGCTCGGTCGAAGAAAGGGATTTGTCTAAACTAGAGAAAATACGCATTAGAATTGATATCTGATTCGGGACTATCAGGGGCTAAAATTTTTGATACGCCCATGGAACAGCACCTGAGATTAACCACAAAAGAGTATGATGACAGTGCTAAACAAGATAAATCTGTTGACGAACTGCTAAGTAATCCAGGTGAGTATAGAAGGCTTGTAGGAAGATTGCTATATCTAACCATTACAAGGCCAGACATATGCTTTGCCGTTCAAGCATTAAGTCAATTCATGAATGAACCCAAGATTTCCCACATGGATGCGGCCATCAGGGTTCTAAAATATTTGAAAAAGGCACCAGGACTCGGAATTCTTTTATCATCGGAAAGATCACTCATGCTCAATGCATATTGCGATTCTGATTGGGCAACTTGTCCAATGAGTAGAAAGTCAGTCACAGGATATTGCATCAAATTGGGTGAGTCCTTGATATCATGGAGAACAAAGAAGCAAACCACGATATCTAGATCATCGGCAGAAGCGGAGTACAGGTCCGTGGCCACAACAACATGTGAGATTATATGGATTGTCAGCATACTGAAAGAAATGGGAATGCGGCTTGATACTCCAGTAACGCTCCATTGTGATAACAAGGCAGCGTTGCAGATTGCAGCAAATCCGTTGTACCATGAGAGAACAAAACATATAGAGATAGACTGTCATTTGATAAGGGAAAAGATTCAAGAAAAGTTTATAAAGACAAGTTACGTTCCAACGCACGAGCAAGCAGCGGATGTTTTTACCAAGGCTCTTGGAAAAGGCCAACATTGCTATTTATTGTCCAAGCTTGGAATATTAAATGTATACCAAGCTTGAGGGGGAGTGTTGAAGTTGTAAAAATCTATTGGTAACTAGAAGCGTGTTTTCCATTTTGCGTCTTTGGTTATAGGACTTAGTCCATATACCAAGTAGTTGTAAATTTGTAGTTTAGTTTTTCAGAAACTCAGCTCAAGGGAGTAACAGAAAACTTCCACACTTCTTCGTGTTCTTCCTCTTCTTTTCATACGAAATCTTAGATTTTAACAAAAGTATTATTTTTTATTGTGAATGTCGATAGATTGACCCGTCTCACAGATAAAGTTTCGTGAGACCGTCTCACAAGAGACCTACTCAAGTTAGTTTTTTTTTTTTTTTTTTTAAATCAGACCTACTGAAGTTAGTTAGTTAGTTAGTATAGTAGGTGGCCTCAACTTTAATTAAATATATTAATATAGTTAGATATATAAATCTATTTATTAAATACAAAAACTCTTTTAAGACCGACGATCTCACTGATCAATTTTATGAAACAGATATCTAAGTCAACCAGAGTAATGAAAAAATATTATTTTTTAATGTTAACAATATTAATTTTCATTGCAGATATGAACCGAGTTGACATCCTCTGTGAAATCATCTAACGGGAGACCACTCTATCTTCAAACATAGTTACAATTTTTTGTCGACTTCTTGATTCTATTTTCTTCATAAACCAAGTTTGTTCTCTAACCTGTTTTTGGGTGAATATAAAAATGTTTTGTTTATATATTCTATTTTGTTTTGAGTATCCTCAAGGGACTTTGCCATTAAATCCAGCCCCAACACAATGTGGGTATAGTTTTCCCAAAAACAGTGAAATTAATACAGAAAGAAAGAATCCAGTGCCAGAAACCTCAAGGATTTAGGTCAGATAAAGACTTTATTATATGTTTATTTTTTTATTTTTTAAAAAAATACAAGTTCAATCTCAATCTTAAATATTAAATTAGTATTTTACTCGTGTGACGGAGAGTTATTTTATACTAATAATTATTAAAATTAGTAAACGTTAACGTTTGAAACTTTTTTAAAATTATTGATAAAATATAATAAATATATTTAAATTTGAAATATTATTATTAAAAGATATTAAAAAAAATGTTTACGTTGTTGAATTGATTTATTTATCTTGATTGAATGTAAATGTTATTAATAAAAAAATAGACAAATATATATAAATTTCAAAAATCGATAGCCGAACCGAAAAACCGAAAGTACAAAAAATATTTATATTAAAATTCTAATCAGCTGATTGCTGTGTCCGTATTAATACCACTCAACTAGAGTTCTATTTGATTTAACACAAAAATTTTGTGAGACGAATTCACGTGTCAATTTTGTGAGACAGATATATTTTTGAATCACATAAAAAAATATTATTTTTATGCTAAAATTATTATTTATTATGATAAATATGGTTTCATAAGATTATCTCACAAGAGTCCTACTATTAGTTTAATTGGTACGAAACGTGGAGAAGTTATTTTTTATTTGAATATAAACAAAAATAGTAAACTTTTGTTGTATTGATTTTTTTTAAAGATAAATTAACAAAAACTTTTCTAAAAATTCGAAACTCACGAATTTTATCTCTATCAGAAGTCTTCTATATATATATATATATATATATATATATATATATATATATATATATATATATATATATATATTCCATACGTAATCACTCACTTTTGAAAGCTGGTGTGCATAACAATGGCAGATCAAACGCTACCGACGGATGTGCTCATCCAAGTGTTGATACGTCTACCGGTGAAATCTATAGTAAAATTCAGGAGCGTTTCAAAAACTTGGCGTGATTTGATCAAGAGTCCTATGTTCGTCCAAGAACACCAAAAACGTGGGAGAAAACAGAGGGTACTGCTTGTCAAACGATTTTTGCCACCAAAAACTAGAGATTATAAGGCAATCTCCTCTTCCAGACATTGGACTTCAATCTTGAAAGATTTGGAAATCTCTTCTTACGGCCATTTGCATATCGTAACTCACAGTTTGCCACCACAAAATAGACAAGGTAAAACATATTCTTTTCACGACCCGGAGTTCCTCAAATTATTGGTCTCACCCGATCTGTTGATTCCGATTCCGATTCTGATTCTGAATGCTTCGAACATCCCTTTGCAACGGCATTGGAACTTAAACATCTCAATTCACGGCCCCTGCAATGGCCTTATTTGCATTGCTTTCGAAGAAACTGTTTTCTTGTGCAATCCGGCATTGCGAGAATACAAGATGATCCCCCCTCTGAGATTTCCACTGGACTATATTTCCATTCCTTTACAACATGGATTTTGGTTTGAGCCAATTACTGGTGTTTACAAGGTTATCCGGATTACGAATATTAGTTATATGGCGGATATGGTGCCCGGCGCAGAAATCTCATTCGTTTTCGGGGAGAGTCAGGTCAGGTTTGATTTGTACAATTCAGCCTCCAATTCCTGGAAACAAATAGATGCAAAAGTGCCTGATATTAGTTATTTACCTGGTTATGATCTCTTTTATAATGGCACAATTCACTGGATCGCAATCAACGCTTCCTATAGTTTTCCATCCATTCTTTGCTTCGACGTGAGCGAAGAGACTTCTCGACAGTTATACTTACCCGACAATTTCAATCCTTCTGTAAGGAACCTGAGGCTGATGGAGTTCAATGACAGCCTCGCTGTGGTTCGGTATCCACACCCGAGGATACAACCATACAAGACCGAGATTTGGGTGATGACGGAATACGGGGTGAAAGAATCATGGACAAAACAGTTTGTCATCGGCCCTAATTGTGTTATCTGCCCTTTACGTTTTTGAAGAATGAGTTGTTGCTGGTTGAATCTGGCCATGACCAGTCGGCATCTTGTGCACTCCATGAAAACCACTTCAAGGGGTTTCAGTTCTACGGAGATTATAGTTCGATGAGCGCGGTTTTCTACGAGGAGAGTTTGATCAGTTTGAATCAAATTATTGCAAGTGACTGCTGATAATAATGGTGGGCATACAACCCGAAAAACCGAAAAAACCGATCGAACCGAATAATTCGGTTTAAATGGTTCGGTTTTTCGATCTGTTATGGTTTTAAAATTTTTGAAATTTGGTTTTTCGGTTCGGTTTTAATCGCTAAAAAAACCGAATAACCGAACCGGCCATATTATTGTTAAGTATATGTTTTTTATATATAATGGGTCATATTAGTCGTTAAGTATAAGACTTTTTTTTGTATAACGAGTCTATTAAGATTTAGGAACTCAGTATCATTGACGTTCATTTTTCAATCCAATCGCTTTCTCTTCTTTCACACCACCAGCCGACGTTTTCTTTCCTTTCTGTATATATTTCTTTAATTTTTTCGTAAGATGATATATATCCCATAAATTAAATGTTTGAAAAATACTATGATTTAGATTTTAAAGGCATAAATTGACTTATAATTTTATTTCTTAACAAATTTTAGCTAACCGTATATAATCGGCCGTATAAAACAAACCGTATTACAAAAAATCGAACCGAACCATAATAAAATGGTTTGGTTTTGGACTAGAGATATTCAAAATCGAAAACCGAACCGTTGTAGAGTAAAACCGGACCAAACCGACCGTTTCCGGACCCCTAGCTGATACCAGTGATCTTGTTTTGGTTTTGTAAAGTCCTAAGTTCGACGACTGTCTCCACATCTTTTTAACGTGCTTATGCCCACACACTCACACACCTAGGAAACGTTTTTATCCATCAAATTTTTGACTCAAGTCTATAAAAAATGATAATTATAAATCATTATATTATCGATATATATTTGTTTATCGTCTCAATATCTTATATCATTCATGTTCTCAACCAGTTAGACCGCGTCTCAAAAACATTTTTCATCAAATTACAGTTTCAATAAAGTACATGTTTATGACATGTTGGTAAATAAGGCAAAAAAAAAAACCGGATAAATGATGTTATTCAACAATTGACCAATCAATAAACTAAATACTAAATTCCATAAACAGATCATTCAAATTAAATAATGGCAAATATATACGATAATGTGCTCTAATCGATTTTTTTTTTCCAATTTAGTTTGCCCTTTCCTTGGATTTTATTCGGTTGGAGTGCTGATATTTAAAACCGAAGGAAGAAAAATCCATATTTTTAATGATCACGAAACTCTTCTTATTAGATCATCTCACGGAAACATTTTGTAAAACGGATCTTTGATTATACTCGACTCGTAAAAAAATATTACTTTAATTTTATTTCAAGAGTACTACTTTTTATTACTTATGTGGATTGGGTCACAAGATAGAGTAGGTCTCTTGTGAGACGGTCTCACGCATCTTTATCTGTGAGACGGGTCAACCCTACTGATATTCACAATAAAAAGTAATATTCTTAGCATAAAAAATAATATTTTTTCATGAATGACCCAAATAACAGATCTGTATCACAAAATACGACTCGTGAGACCGTCTCACACAAGTTTTTGCCCATAAGATAACTACTCTTATTAGATTATGAAAAATAATATAATCTTTACGGATATACCCGAATCATGCAATTATTAATTTGATAACGATAGTG
Source organism: Primulina eburnea (assembly GCF_022965805.1). Classification (NCBI taxonomy): domain Eukaryota; kingdom Viridiplantae; phylum Streptophyta; class Magnoliopsida; order Lamiales; family Gesneriaceae; genus Primulina; species Primulina eburnea. The sequence continues at coordinate 2,862,192 of NC_133115.1, read as the reverse complement.
ATCTATATTTATGATCGTTATCAATTCCAAGTTTTGAAAAATGTGTGTGTGTAATATTATAGATATATATGTTTTTACAAAAAATCGTATTTTTAAACTTTTAATTGATTAATAAGTCAATATCGTGCCACCAGAAAGTTTGATTGACGTGGGAGAGTTTAAGAACACATAAATGATTTACATCAAACTTAAATATTGAATTGTGAAATAATCATAATTGTAAATAATCGCACCTCCTGATAGCTTTGATGCTTTCCATATTTGCAAAAAAGATTTCATTATAGGATTTCGGTGGGATTTAAAATTACAAGAAAAAAGGACGTTAAATTTTAAAGGTGAGTCTATGCTACACCGAGTGTAGATATCTCGGTATTTATGACTGAAAGGGAAATATATTTTCTTCATTTAATTGATATAATTTTTTATCTTAAATAATTTCCCTAATATTATATTTCATTGTTGATTTGATTGTGTATAATATTTAATGATATTTTGCCTTTCTAGATAATGAGATAATTATGCAAGTATTATCATGATATGATATCAATGTTTAAAAGAGGAATTTATTTTCTAATCAAATTGTTGCCTTCCTTATCTTATAGATTTCATCGTGAGGAATTTGATAAATAAGATAAGCGAGGATAGTGATGGCTGGACGCACTATCGATCAATCATACACTCACGCTCGTGCTTTCTGAAATTTCAGAGAAAAACATTCTTCGAGAGACGTGCAATTTTGAAGCGTGCAGATACCACGTGTTGCCTTGAATGTTGGAGACATCTACAGACAACATCCGTGACGAAATTGACTGAAGATTGTTTTTTTTTTTTTCCTTCTGTTTTGGCATCATGTTTTTGTTTGCTTTCTTGACTAAGTTTATTCTAGTTATTTGTTTCAGAAAGCGTTGATTTCTCAATGTGTTGAGAAAATTGATTTTGGTCATTATCACTGGCGATTAGTTTTTTTGTAAACAATTTGGTTTTCTAATGCTTAAGTTTTGCCATGAGGCAATGCACAAGTATTTATAATTTTGCATATTAAATCTTTTCCATCTATTTATTTAAAGTTAATCTGTGTTATAAATTTTAATATTCCGCTGTATGTTGTCTTAAATGTTGTAACATTTGACACAACACTTAATTCTGATATAACACAAATTCATAACATTACACTACTGTTATTATATAACCTTACATCTGTCAAGCAATATTCCTTTCAAGGACTTTAACGACGTTTAACTTCACGGCATGCACATGTGCGCTATCGATAGATTTTCGCGTCAATTTTTTTGTAGTGTTATTTTGTCTTGCATGCTTCATTATTGCCCCTAAGTACGAATAAATTCAATACACTAGCGTGACGATGTATCCAAAGAAATAGAACTTCTTATGTGAACAGATTGTTGAGATGGAATGACCTTTGTTACAGTGTTTGGGATACGATTTTTCCAACTCTAGCAATGACGTGCAATTTCGTGGAGAGATGTATAAGAGTTGCGCAAGGTGGAAGTGAGTTGAGGTGCATTGCTAACTACATCGCGAAACTTTCACTTTATTATTCCTACAACATGAACAACTACCTGTTTCCGAATCCTCGTTACGTACGATCATTAAAAAATCTGGAGAGTTTGACACGTTGGCTTACAGAATAACATTGTCACCAAATATATCTAGAATCCACAATGTATTTCACAAGTCCAAACTAAGGAAATACATCTCGAACTCAAGCCATGTTGTGGAAATTAAATCACTCATGATCACAGGTAACTTGGGGAAAGAGCTGAAATATGAAGATGTCTATATTTATATTGTGGACACCAATGACCAAGTACTGAGACAATATATCATTCCCTCGGTCAAGGTGCAATGATCAAAACATACAGAATGAGAAAACTACTTGGAAGTTTGAAGAGAAAATGTGCAAGCAATATCCAAACCTTTTCGATGGTCAAGCCGACTAAAGTTTCGAAGACGAAGCTTCTAATAGGGAGGGAGGGATGTGCGAACCCAAATTTTTGGGAGTGTAATTTTTAAATATAGACATGTATAATAATTTATTTTTGAGTTATAATAAATTCGAAAATATTAAATAATACATGATATTGAAAATTCCAAACCAATAAATACATGAAATTCAAAATTCAGTACAAATAATGTAGTAATTTCGAAATAAGGCTGGATATCAATCAAATTTGGAAGGAAATATTACACACAAGATAGTTTTTCTCAACAAGGAAGCATCTCAATATTTATGAAATGATTACCTCGAAATTATGGAAGGACCATCTCTAAATTTTGGAAAGAATATCAGTCGAATTATGGTAAGATTTTCACCTCACCCCTATAAATAGGATAAGCTCTCCTTCATATTTTACACCTCAAATTTTCGAGTTCTCTCTCTAAAATTTAGAAATTCCTCTTAAAAAAAATCTGCACGAGTCATCAAAATTATGTCCAAAGTTCAGTTCTCTCACTCAGATGCTCGGAATCCAATCTCCACGGATCAGAATATGCTTTGTTTGTTTTGCATAACATATCCAAATTTCAGCAAAATCTAACGGTTAGTTTTTCGTTTATAGTCTTCGCAAGAAAAATGCCATATTTCAGCGGGAACATCATACCTTTGGTTTTTCGTCCATGAACAGGTTAAAACGACTTCGAAACCAAATCTTCACCGTTCATAATTTATGTGACTTACTTGTGAACTTAATGTCCATGTTTGAGCCCGATCCAATGGTGAAATAAGGCGCAAGGAATTTTACAATACGGCTGATATTTCGGTAGATGCGCTGCTGCGTTTTCGAGGTGTCGGTTACATGATTCTTATATTATTCTCGAATTCTTCACGTTTCTTCCAGGTTTAAGGTAAGTGGGTTTTTTCTATATTATAATTTGTACACTTGTCCTTCGTATGTGGGTTTTTGCTATATTATAATTTGCACACTTGTCTTTCATAAGTGAGTTGTTTTAAATGTTTAGATTTTCGGTTTATGCATTTCGTTTGTTTTAAAAATCGGTCGAGTGCAAATTCTCCTTCTACCCTTCTGGTTACGATTTTTGCATGAGTTATATTTTGACAATGTGAGGAGTCGACTGTATATGGTTGAGAATCCCAACCAAGACATGACCCTTACGCGATGGGGATGTAACCGCTATATGGCATCACCCTTTAGAGGAGTAAAAATTAGGGACTGATATCAGTAAACCCTAGAAGGTAGAAGAATCTCAGTGTCTGATAAATGTTATGCATGTGTTACGAATTATGTATGCAAGTCATGTGTTTCGAAATTTATGCATGTTGTTATATTGTGCTCGAACGACCCCACTTGCTGAATATTCTCAAATACTCAACTCCCCTCCCTTACAACCCTTTCTCAGATAAACCCGAGGAAGAACTCGAGGAAGAGGAGTCGGACCGGTTTTGGGGCTGGTGAACTATCAAGTTTTATATTTAAGTTTAAGTCTATTATTATTCAGTTGTAATGTTTCCGCATTAGATTCTATCATTTTATTGATTTGAGTTGTAAAGACAACTGTTATTTTGTTTGAATTATGATTTATAAACTGGTTTTGGTTTACACTGTGCTACGAGGCTGGTTGTTTCGATTGTGTAACTGTCAAACAACGTCGATGTCAACCCTGAGTTTCAGGGCGTGACACCGAATGCCTCGGATTATTTGACTTTTCACGGAGTTCCGAAATGTCGTCTCCGGTCCACCACCAGTCACCACCTCTGAGACCATAGCTGTCGGGAGCGTAGTCTTCCTGACAGATTCTGTCATCTCCCTTAGTAATCCCAAGGTCATGGATGTTGGGACTAACCTTCTCTACGTCTCCCCTTTCAATTCTCTGATGACAAAAAGAAGACAACTGTGGGGTGGAGGGCGGCGAGTCGAGGCAGTGGAGAGGGAGGAGAGAGTAGGATCGACGGTCAAATTTTTCAAGGGTAACTAGATAGCTTCAAACACGATAAGCATGCCGATCAACATTCTGTTTTTGTTTTGCTATTTGTGATTTTTTTTTTTGTAGCTTTCTAAAATATTGAATGAACAGATTTAATTTTTATTTGGACGTAAATAATCAGGAATGTCAAATTGGAAGTTGATTGTGAGTAATAATATCTGAATTATTATTTCAATAATTTTTAATATCTATTGGAAAATGTATTAATACATATTTGAAATTAGATAATATTAAAACGTAAACTTGCAATTGGCCTTTAGGAACTATATATAAATATGGTAGTAATTTATTTAATTTAAAAAATTATAAATAAATTGATAAATGATATTAAAAAAATAGTCTGAACCTAGCACTAGGGATGAAAATACCCGAGGTTTAAACCCGACCTCGTATTAAACCTACCTAGACGAGGCGGGTTTAAACATGTCAAGCAGGTGCTGAGATTCGATAGACCCGTCCCGCCACTATATATTACATAAAAATTAATACATAAGTGTACATATACATGTGTGTGTATATATATATATGTATATCATTAAGAATTTATTTATATTTTTATTTATTGACTCATTTATACTTTAATTCTTAATTTTAACTCATAATATTTTAGAATTTGTGAGGCCCAAGCCCTTGAGCCCAATTATAACCTCGGCCCAATTTTATCATAGATATATAAAACTTATAACCATTCACTTTTTCTCATTCGATATTATGTTACAAAAAAAAATTAATAATTCTCCCTCTACAAAGAGCGTGAAAAAGTTCCATCTGGGGGGATTTAAGTTCTTTTGGAGTCAACCTTAATTTCAATACTAGCAAAAGATAGTAAGTGGAACGTGTATTTTTTTGATACGTTATAATGTTTATCTTCATGGTATTTTAAATTTAAATATATGATGTATTGCATGATGATCGTTTAAAAAAAATATTTTTGGTGATGTCTTGATTTTGTTTGTGACTTTGTCTAGTAAAGTAAAACTAGATACTCATGATCCAATCTGGGGAGTTAAGCCAGATAAATATGATCATGTCTGGGGAGTTAAGCCACATATTTGACGTTTATTGTTTTTTGTTTTAGATCTACTCGTGAATAAGTTTTAAAAATATGATTTATTAATAAGTAAAATATTATATTGTTTTGTTTTAAACTTGAAGATATCCTCCCTCCAGTTACTGAGTGACGACCATATCACTCATCTTTCATATTTCATTTCAGATGAGAATGAGATAGAACAGCAAAAATCGGCTGAATTTTGGGGATGGTGATTTGGCTAAAAAAATTTTAATTCCTTGTTTAGTGTTGACATTTATTTGAATACGTTGAACATTGGATTTGTTTTTTATCATTGGTTTGTAAGACAATGAATTTGTTGAATAAATTTATTTTAGAAAAAAATATTGTTAAGGCTTAGTGTTCTTGGTCTATTTAATTATTGTATTTCAATAACATTGCCGATGTTCATGCTATGCATATCGGGGTGTGATATTTTAGTGGTATCAGAGCTAAATGTTCATGATCTTGATGGGAAATTAAAGTTACCTTAGGAAGATTGAATTTGCGATTCAGTTATTCGAAGGAAGATCGGGATAAATTTTGTTAATTTAAAATTGTAACTAGTAATGATAAAAATATTCAAATTAAATTTGAATAGATGGTGATAGGATAATCGAGCCTAGGAATCGGTGGTTAATATAATTGGAATTAAAGGAGTCAGACGTGTGCCCTTATTGTTCCAAATTCAGTTGAGAACATAAGCAGGAGAAATGTACTCGTGGCACTAGGTAGATATCTTTGGGAGTTAGAATAATAATCTCTTATTTTTCTTTTTAGTCTCAAAATATAACCTTGGCATTATCTAGAAATTTAAATAACAAACTCAACTATTAAATTTCTGGTTGGATATCGAATGGTCGTAATTCGAAAGATTAATAAGAGAAGAGCACAGGCATATGATTTACTATTTAGATAAGAATATCCCAACAAAAATCATTAAAGATTTAACAATAATGAATAAAATTAATGATAATAATAATGAAAATAAATGTAGTAAATCAAGAGTTACAATTTTTATTGCAGGATAAGGTTTCTAACTGTTATTAGAATGTGAGATTTTAGTAGTTTAGGATATATAATCGAGTTTTCACCAAATCTCACCGATTCCATCCAATTTATCAAGGGTCGTTTAAATTTAAAAATCAAATCAAATCTTTGAAGTTAAAGTTTTATCATTACTCAAATTTCAAAGTTGGATTAATCCTACCCGATTTACTAAAGAAATATATGATCATATTTATATATTAACTAAATGATAAATATTAATTAAAATGGATTTCAAGAAATCGAATCTAATCAAATTCTTGAGACTGATTAAACTAGAATGAAAACCATTAAACTATGGGAAGAAAGATTAATTAAAAATAATTAGAAAGAAATTATTTAGTCATTTAATCCCCAAAAAAAAATGAAAAGGAAGGCACACACATCGACAGCAACCATGCTAAATCCCTATACATTAATAACTCTAGTTGCGATTTTGTACTGTAACGTAACTTGCTTGATACTAATATAGGAGAGAAAACAGACCACCGTGATGCAAGGTAGGTTTGATCACTAGGAAACTAGGAAGATTTTGGAGAATTATCGTAAAACCAATGCAGTGCTCATCCGTCAAATGACAGACCTACAACACCAACTGGTAGAACAAGAGTTACAAACGGCAACCAACCAACCCGGAGGAAAGGAAGAGGAAGAAGAAAAAGACCCAAATTACGAATCTCCTGTTGAAGTGGGCAATGAGGAAGAAGCCAAGGAAAACCCAAGAAACAAGAACGATACAGAATAGTGCTAACAACTCAGTTGCTAATATTAATAATATAGAGTTCTAATGATCTTATTTGGATTGGTGGTTTATTATAATATCTTAGGATCGATGAGGTTGAAATAATAATTTTTAGTGTGATTATTATGCTTATTATTTATTTTGTTAAAACTTCAACTTTTTATTTTCAAATAAATGAGTTACTTATTTGGTAGTACTTGCGCTCCCTTCCATTTACACCTTCTTCCATGTCGCTTGTTATTACAACAAACCATCTTAGTTAACTACACTCCTGGCAGGATATGGCAGGCAGACCACCCCGCTCCAACTGCAACACTCTCTATGCCAACCCGTGTGACCCCGAGGATGAGGGTAATGACCATCACAATCAACACCCCGGAGGCCTCAGCCGTGAGGACCTCATGGCGATAACAACGGTAGTGGCAATGACCTTGCACGGCTTGGGGAACTTTCATGTGACAAATCCACCTCCACAACCTCAAGGGACAAAGTACCATTATGAAACGCTTAAGAAGTCCCCACCTTTGAAGCGGGTCCCGACCCAGAAACAACACAAAAATGGCTAAAGGAAATGGAGACTAATCTACGGCTAATGGAAGTTCCTCAGGACATAAGAGTTGAATTATCCATTCCCTTCCTTCGGTCAAGCAACCAAGTTTTGGGAAGGAGTCTCATCCCCGATGGCGTAGACGGGACCCATAACTTGGCAAAGGTTCCGTGAAGCCTTTCTAAAACATTATTTCCGAAAAGATGTATGAGTTCGAAAACTTGAAGCAGACGCCCGAAATGACGGTTATAGACTATGCGTCCAAATCCCACTCCTTGGGAACCTATTCACCTACGATTATGGCTGACGAGACACTGAAAGTACACCGCTTCACAAAAGGCTCGTCAAGCCGAATTCAGCCTGCACTAGCCGTTTATGAGCCAAAAAAATTTTAAGACATGTGGGAGCAGCTATCCGAGCAGAGGCTGACATCAAGAGACGAGAGGAAGAGAATAAGCTCAAAAAGCCTTCGTCCAACTTCAACCAAAACAAAAAGTTCAAGAAGCTAGCCTCGAATGGCCAATAACACGGGAAAGCATCATCTCAGTACAAGAAAGAAGCCAAAGACTGCCTGAAGTGCAAGAGAAAGCATGCTGGTGAATGCAGGTACCCTGTGGGGGCGTTTTTTCGGTGTGGACAATTTGGGCACCGCATGAACCAATGCCCAAAATCAGAAGAAAAAGAAAGTACCCTAGCATCTACTTGCAATAAGGAGAACAAGGTAGGAACCAACACCCGAGTGTTTGCAATGACAGAGGAGGAGGCTGACGCTTCGAATGACGTGGTGGCAGGTACCAATTTTATTAGCCACTTACCTGTCTATGTACTATTTGATTGTGGTGCTACTCATTCCTTTATATCAAAGCGATTTGCTAGAAAGCTAAGAATTAAAAGTGAGTTACTGACCGAACCATACAAAGTTGCAACCCTGGAGGGGATACCTTGGTATCCTACACCATTTATCGAGAATGTGAGATTGACTTAAAAGGATGCAAACTCAGCACCAACCTTATACAAATCAACATGTCAGGCTTTGACGCTATATAAGGGATGGATTGGCTAGCAAGGAACAACGCTATTTTGGACTGTAATGGTAAGAGTGTGACACTTAAACAGCCAGATCATGCAGAAGTTAGGTATCGAGGAGGCGTACGAGAACGAAAATCTAAGGAGAATTTCGTTCTCTCCACCTCTCAGGCATCGAAGATTATGTAGGAGGGGAATGAAGCTTTTCTGGCTTTCATAAATGAAGTTAAAGAAAATGAAGAGTTAAAACTCGAAGACATCTCAATAGTACGAGAATTACCCGATGTTTTCCTGAAGAGTTTCCAGCTTTAATACCAGATCGGGAAATTGAATTTGAGATAAACCTTGTTCCTAAGGCCGCCCCAATATCCAGAGCATCTTACCGCATGGCTCCAACAGAAATGATGGAGCTCAAGGAACAACTTCAAGAATTGCTTGAAAAGAAACAGATCCGACTTAGTTCATCACCGTGGGGGGCTCCAGTCTTGTTTGTGAAAGATGGCAGCATGAGATTGTGCATAGACTATCGAGAATTGAACAAAATTACCATTAAGAACAAGTACCCACGACCTAGAATAGATGACTTGTTCGACCAATTGAAGGGAGCTAAAGTATTCTCAAAACTAGATTTGAGGTCAGGATACCACCAGCTGAAAATAAAGGCAGAAGATATTCCGAAAACCGTATTTCGGACTAGATATGGACATTACGAGTTCTTTGTGATGCCATTTGGGTTGAAAAATGCCCCAACAGCTTTCATGGACCTTATGAACCGAGTGTTCAGACCTTTTCTAGATAAATTTGTTGTTGTGTTTATTGATGACATCTAGTTTACTCTGCTAGCGAGCAAGAACACGAAACACACATTCGAATCATACTCCAAACCTTGAGAGAGAAGGAACTATATGCTAAACTTAGAAATGTGAATTTTGATTGAAGAGTGGTGCTTTCTTGGGTCATATTTTTTCCGAAGGCGACAAGACTGTAGACCCAAAGAAGGTAGAGGAAATTTAGAATGGCGAAGGCCAACGACCGTGACCGAAATTCGGAGCTTCTTGGGCTTGGCATGTTATTATCGAAAATTTGTTGATGGATTTTCTTCTATAGCTGTACTTCTTACTAAACTCACATAGAAGAATTCCAAATTCGAATGGAACGATGCGTGTGAAGAGAGCTTTGAGACTTTGAAACAAAAGCTAGCGTCAGCCCTAGTCTTGGTGCTACCCTCTGGAGATGAAATCTTCATGGTATACAATGATGCGTCAAAGCAAGGACTCAGATGTGTGCTCATGCAAAACAGAAGGGTGATCGCGTATGCCTCTAGGCAATTAAAAATGTATGAGCAGAATTACTTTACTCATGACCTGGAACTGGTAGCAGTGGTCTTCGCACTTAAAATTTGGAGGCACTATCTTTATGGATCAAAGTGCGAAGTTTTCACCGACCATCAAAGCCTAAAGTACTTGTTCAAACAGAAAGAGCACAACATGAGACAAAGGAGGTGGATGGAAATTTTAAAAGATTATGACAAGACAATCAACTATCACCCGAAGAAGGCAAACAAAGTAGCAGACGCTTTGAGTAGAAAAAATGCAGGTAAAGCGAATCTAGCATCACTAACGGCACATCCCTGTTTGAAGGAAACCATCAAGGTGAGTCAAGGAAACGACCCAAATTTGACCAAGCTGAAAGAGCAAGCGAAGGAAGGGAAGGCCCCGGAATTTTACATTGATGACGAGGGAATATTATGGATGAAATGAAGGATATGCATACTTGAGACAGAGGGCCTTCAACGAGAAGTGATGTCAGAGGCACACAAATCGAATTTTTGGTACATCCTGCTAGTACTAAGATGTATAAAGACTTGAAACATAAATTTTGGTGGAATGGTATGAAGAAAGATGTGACAGAATTTGTTGCGCGGTGTTTGGTGTGCCAACAGGTTAAAGTAGAACATCAGCGACCAGGAGGACTTATACAACCCTTGATAATTCCAGAATAGAAGTGGGAACATATATTCATGGACTTCGTGGTGGGACTACCAAAGGTCAATCAAGGGCATGATGCAATATGGGTGATAGTGGATAGATTGACTAAATATGCCCACTTCTTACACGTACGCATGAATTACAACCTTGACAAGCTAGAAACACTCTACATGGACAACATAGTAAGACTACATGGCGTCCTGGTGAGCATCTTATCTGACACGGATCCGAGGTTCGCAACAAAATTTTGGAAAAGCTTCCAACAATCAATGGGCATGAAGGTGACATTTATCACTGCCTACCACCCTCAGATGGATGGACAGACTGAAAGAACCATTCATTAATTGGAAGACATGCTGAGAGCTTGTGCACTAGATTTCAGTGTTAACTGGATCAAGAACCTACCCCTCATTGAATTTGCCTACAACAATAGTTACCACAGTAGCATAGGCATGGAACCGTATGAGGCTCTGTACGGCCGAAAGTGTCGGTCACCATTATATTGGGATGAAGTTGGAGAAAAACCAGTCAGGAGACCGGAGTTTAACCAAATCACTATAGACAAGGTTTCAATCATCAAGGAACGACTTAAAGCAGCCCAAGATCGACAAAAAAGTTGGGCCAACACGAAGAGACGACCCTTAGATTTTCAAGTTGGCAAAAATCATACTTAAAGGTTTCACCTATACGAGGAGTCTCAAGATTTGACAGAACCAGTAAGCTGAGTCCAAGATTCGTGTGCCCTTTTTAAATTCTAGACAAAGTGGTACACTTGCATACCGATTAGCTTTACCCCCAAATCTTTCAAGGGTTCACAATGTTTTCCATGTGTCACAATTAAGAAGATATATATCAGACCCGTCTCATATCCTGGAGGCAGAACCCTTGGTGAGTGAAGGGAACCTAAATGAAAATCCAGTGTATGAAGAAGTCTCAATCCGAATCGTGGACACGAAAGATCAAGTCCTGAAGTGAAGAACCATCCCTTATGTCAAGGTCTAATGGTCAAACCATACAGATCGAGAAGCCATGTGGGAGCTAGAGGAGAGGATGCGCCAACTCTACCCATACCTCTTTGCAGATTTCTTGGAACCAAGTTTCGAGGACGAAACTTCTTATAAGAAGTGAGTAATGTGAGGCCTAAGCCATTGAGCCCAATTATAACATCGGCCCAATTTTATCCTAGGTTAATAAAACTTATAATCATTCGCTTTTCTCATTCGACATTACGTTAAAAAAAAATAATTCTCTCTCTCTCTACAAAAGCGTGAAAAAGTTCCATATGGGGGATTCAAGTTCTCTTGGAGTCAACCTAAATTTCAATACTAGCAAAATATAGTAAGTGGAACGTGTATTTTCTTGATATCTTATAATGTTTATCTTCATTGTATTTTAAGTTTAAATATATGATGTATTGCATGACGATCGTTTTCAAAAAATATTTTTGGTGATGTCTTGATCTTGTTTGTGACTTTGTCTAGTAGGGTAAAATTAAATACTAATGATCCAATCTAGAGAGTTAAGCCAAATAGTATGGTCCAATATGGGGAGTTAAGTTAGATAAATATGATCCTGTCCGGGGATGTAAGTCAAATATTTGACGTTTATTGTTTTCTGTTTTAGATATACTCGTGAATAAGTTTTAAAGATATGATCTAATAATGCGTAAAATATTATATTGTTTTCTTTTAAACTTGAAGATATGCTCTCTTCAATTACTGAGTGACGACCATATCAGTTACACCTTACATTTAATTTCAGACGAGAATGAGATAGAAGAGCAATAATCGGCTGAATTTTGGGTATGGTGATTTGGCTAAAAAAAAAATTATAATTCCTAGTGTAGTGTTGACATTTATTTGAATGAGTTAAACATTGAATTTGTTCTTTTAGTCATTGGTTTGTAAGAATGAATTTGTTGAATAAATTTATTTTAGAAAAAAATGTTGTTAAGGCTTAGTGTTCTTGGTCTATTTAATTATTGAATTTCAAGAACATTGCTGATGTTCATGCCATGCATATCAGGGTGTGACAAAATTGAAATAATTTTTTTTAGAATAATGTATTTAATATTATTATAGTATATAATTAATAGATTTTCATTTACAATAATATTTTTTGTTCCTGAATATTATTAATATAAAATTGAAAAGTAATTTTAATGATTTATTAATTTTAAACGTTTTTTATAGTATATTGACGAAAATTCAGAAATTATTTAATTTTAAACGGGTTCAGCGAGTCCAACCTATCAGGTTTTGAGTTGCGTGCTAGGTGGGTCTTAAGTTTGGCTAAGCTCGCCCCAACTCGCTCTATTGTCATCCCTAAGTAGAATTTCTTTGATGTATATACTTCAAATATTAAATGCAATAATAGATAGATAAATATCGAAGTAAACATGCGTGAAGTAAAAATGTATCTTTTTATTGAATGATGCTGAGAAATATATTAATATTGGAAGGATGAAAATCCGCACCTGAAATCAGTTTAATATTGTTCCGTATCAGATTGGATTCCTTCAAGTAGCATGCCCTCTGAGCACTTGAGCTTTCAATTAAATTTTGTTTTTGGCGTTTTATAAAATTATCTACTATCAAATTTGTCTCGTTGGTTGATTTATTTTAATTCTATTAAAACGATTAAAGTACAAAGTTCAAATAGCAGAGAAGAATTTTGAAATTACAAGAATCTATAATATATATTAGATAAATATAATTGATTTAAATTGATCTATCTAGGATTTAGGCTCTAGGGAAGCCGCTTACAAATGATTAAAAGAGAAAAACAAATATTTCATCGATTATATTCAACTAAACATTGTGTGTATGTTTTAACAAAAAAAAAAAAATAGCTACAAATAATTCGACATTCCTTAAAATTTTTAAAGTCTTCCATGATAACATCAATTCAAATATTTTTATCAATTTCTCTTTCAATATTTATCACCAATGTGTCCGAGATAAAATCATCATCCATTTTGCTTCGATACCTAGTTTTGATGATATTTATAGCGGAGAATTATTGCTTCATACTATGTACGTAGTAGCTATAGAAACTATAAGAGTTAATCACGTACAAGAATAATTTGTTACATATTTCTTATTTATGAATAAAATTTACATCTGACTCAAATAAATAAAATCCAGTTAGTTTAATCAATACAACATTATTGCTAAAAACTAAAATAAAATGGGTGATGGTTGTGCAAGGTGTGCTTTTTGCACTCTTTTTGACTGACAATAACTCTTCTTAGTCTTAGGAATATTCACTTGCATATAGAAAATCACAAGTAAATACTACATATAACAAAAAATAAATAAATAAATTGGCAAAACACATACATTGTCAAGAAAAATCATAATAAAAAAATTCCCTCCATTACATAAATAAAGATAAATAACAACAATTATCAGGCTACAAGATGAGTAATATCAGAAGCTAATGGTATGAGTAATAAATATTTCACGAGGAATTGATTGGCCAATAATCAAGCTCACTTTCCCTTTTCTGTTAATTTACTATTTATTTATCGTTTTTATTTTATATTATTCGATCATGTTATGGTGAATTTGTATATTTAATATTCTAATTTGTATTTTTTTCACTTAAGGTCCTATCTTGATCGGAGTTCATCTTGTTTGTAGTTTTTTTTAAAAAAAAAACAAACAAGTTAAATGATAATAAAAATGAATACAGTATATACACGTTACATGAATAAAAATAAAAAATTCATCATAACAAGACATAAAAAAAAATATGCAAGTTACAATACAAAATTACAAAAATAGAAAAAAAAAATTATATATGAAAAAAAATGTGATTTTCCTCATTGAAAATTATAAATATCGAAAGAAAAAAGAATAACTCTTACGTATTAATTAAACACGCATATATGGCTAGCTTCTCTTTAATAATTAATAAGAAAACTTCAAAATTGACAATGTTTAAAATATATATAGGCTAAAGATCTGTTGATCAGAAGACATCACGGCTCCCAATATTACTCGCAAAACTCGAACTCGAATCGAAACTTTACCCGAGAAAATCGAGCTCAGACATAAAATCATATAATACTTGGGGAAAAAAAGGATGAAATCAGCGATATATGAGGAAGGAGGGAGAGTAGAAATGTGGATTGAGGAGATAAACAACCAAGAAAGAAATGTTTGATTTGGACTAAACCACCGGACAATACGTGAGAAATTTTGGCTTGTAATAATTTATAAAATACTGAAATGTTATCGTGAACAGAAATCAGTCCACTCTATTTAATCAATTCTTATGAAAATATTCTCTTATTCACTGACATATTCTCTTTTGCTATTTAATGAGCCTGACGCCTTTGTTTCTGTGATTCACGTTCATGACAATTCAAAATTTGATTTATAATGTCTGATTCACATTTTTTATTTCATGACAAGTTGCTATTTTATTCTTTTACTTATAAATATGTGATACATCTTGTCTCATATTACAAAAATTAAATATTTAAAATGAGTTTATAATGTGTTACGATGGATTTTTATATCAACTTTAGTTAATCATTTCGTAAACCGAAGACGAATACGAAGTAGTTGTTATAGGAACTCATTGTACAGTCACGCAGGCGTGAGCCCGGGTTCGAGACGTGAAAAAATGGCATTAGAGATGGTCACCGACAAAGAACACCGGGAAATAAGTGCTATGTGGGGCAGAGTTCTACGTGCATAAAAGCCACCTCTTGAACATGTGGGACAAGGTACTATATGATAGGAGTCATCTCTAGATTCTCGACGCTGGTGGATCTAGGGGTCAAGCCGCGACGAGTGCGTCGCGTTCTGAATGAGGGGTGATTATGATACTTCTTGTCCCACATGGTAAAAATTAAATTTAATTTATAATGAGTTTATAATTGGCTATAATAGACTTTATAGCAACTTGTGCTAATTATTTTCGTAAAGCGGAGACGAATACGAAGTAGTTTCTATAAGGGTCCATTGTACAGTCACGCAGGCGCGAACTCAAACTCGGAACGTGAGAAAATAAGTTTTAGTGATATAAAAAATTAGATACATTTTATTTTGTTTGTCCAATGATGCAAGTATACAGTGTTATTTTATTTTAGGTAGAAGAAATTTAATTACCAAGGAATATCGTAAATCTGAGTTGCTAAACAATACCTTTACGGAAGTGACGAAGTGTTACTGAATATGTAGATGTTGATGTTCTTATTTAAATGTGATGCTTCATATATGAGCCCATTATCTCTAGTCTAAATAAAAGACAGGCTCATCAAGGGCTCAGATCTTGAACGTATGATAATTCATTCACTATATTGTTTTCAGCAGCAACTTTAGTTGCTCACCCATATATCCTCAGTCTCTGACTTGAGCGTCGGAGGGACTATGCCAGGAGATCCTCCTGGCCCCCTTCTAACGATCTTATTTGTGATTTCAGGCTCATGGTAATTTCAAAACCTGCGTCTGGACTAGTGACACTTACTGGAAGCGGACCATAAATTTACCGTGAGTATCAAAATGTATTGTATACTCTCGTAATATATACTATATGATTAAGCATGAGACTCTTAGAATAACTACTTTAAAGAATACCAAAATATTTAATTTTATAATTACTCTTCTTATCTTACTAAAAACTCCATAAATCACATCATATTTTATATAAGAAAAAATCTAAACAAAAATCAACTCTTCTAAATAATAGAAAATAATTTGGTGTTAATTGTTTACTATTATTTAATCAAATTAAAAATAATAATAACATATGTACCGTATGTGTATTAATATCAACCATCCGCGAGACTTTTGTATTTCCGTGGAGCTTCTCTTCATACATTTAGAGTGTGTTTGGTTGGTGTGATTAACCAATGATAAATAAATAATCATACTTTAATCTAATGTTTGGTTCAACTTTTAAGATATATTAATAATCCTTTTAACTTGGTTTAAAATCTAATTTTATGATTAATTGTTTGATTATTAATCTAATAAATTAGGTGGGATAAATAATCATCACACCACAAATGACCTTTTTCTCTTCTCTTATTTCAAAACCCTACTCACACCATAAATTAATTTTAATAAATGTAAATTATAATTATAAATATTTAATTATCTATCAAATTATTTTAAAAAAACAATAATATTATAATTATTACTAAACTTTATTTAACATTAACATTGAAAATATTATTACTATTTTAATTATTAAAGTAATTGCATATTCACATATTTTTTTCTAATAAATATATTTAAATTAATTTTAATAAATGTAAATTATAATTACAAATATTTAATTAGCTATCTAATTATTTTAAGAATATATGTCTAATTAGTATTTGGGGACATTTTGATCATTGCAATAAAATTTACAAAATTAATCCATCATTTTAAAATTATACCAAACACCATGTTATTTATCCCTCATACTATTAATCTATATATCTCATTTTTTAATCACTCTAATTATTAATCATTCACTTATCCTATCACACCAACCAAACACACCCTTAAAAGCTTATTTTTATCATTCCCAAATATAAACAAATTTTACTTTCATTTAAGAAAAGCACTTTTTTTCCCTATATCTCCACGGAAATATCATATTGACACTTGACAGTAAAGAAGTACAAAAAAATTATTAAAATAAACACAACAATTTATTGTTACTTTTTTTAAAAATTATATATATACAACTAACTATAATTTATATTTGTAGTTTTTTTTATGATTTTGTCATGTTATGTTATTAATTTCAGTTTTACTCTGTTATAATTTTTTTTTTTTTTTTTTTTTTTTTGCGAAGTAATACATAACGCAATTTAGTGTCACACCAGCAAACCCTGAAAAATAATCAAAATCACCAGAAATTGAAATATAAAATAAAATTAAAATTTCATAACATATAAAACTAAAATTTCGATTCAATAAACATATACGATCAAAATTATAATTTTCAGCTAAATATCTATATACTCTACTCTCTTCCTATAAAAACTAGTCTTCATTTTTCGCTACCGTATCCCACACATCTTCTGCCGATCTTTTCAAAATCCCACGGAGAGACGCAGAAGAATAGCCCTGAACATTTTCCTTTTACCCATCCTATTTTCTTTAACTATAATCCATTCTTAATTACCACCATCTCCACTTTAACATAAAATACAAACTACAAAATTTCTTGGAATAATAGTAATCCATTCGAATGTCAACTTCCAACCCAATGGTAGAGCCAATCAATCCACAGCAGCAGCAGCTTCCACCAATACAAACAACTCAACAAGCTTACACAGATCATTCGGGCCCACGGGCCAGTTGGTCCCGTCATCGGCGTGCTTGCATTGATAACAATACTGGGTGCGATAGCGGTGATGATTGGGAGGCTTTGTTCGGGCCGGAAGGTGATGGGACATTTGCAGTACGATGTTGAAGGTTGGGTTGAGACCAAATGCGCCTCTTGTATTGATGGCAGGTTCGAACCACCTCCGCCCCGCTTGGTGGTGGAGCACAGGCTCTCCGGCGTACTTGTCGGGACGGAGCCGCCTCCGCCGCCGCAAGAGAGGGATGAAGGATCTAGGGGGGAAGAGGTGGCTGAAAATAGTAAGGAGAAAGCTCATTTGTGAGTTTTCAGTCTGTTTTATGTTTTTATTTGATTTTGTTATTTGAATTCGGAAATGCGAATTTTGAATTTTGTTTAAATTTTTATGCAATTTTTTCCATTCTTGGACAATCTTGACACACAAATTACTTCCACAAATATTTCATATATTAAAAAATATAATTTTTTGACTTCATTAGACATATAATAAATTTTAAAATCAATTATTTGGAAATCAAATTTGTTGTTGTACATAATCATCTCTAGCATCATTAATTTTGCTAAATTTAAGGAGGATATAATGCGTGGATATTTTAATTTATTTTAATTCCTAATGTGCATAAATGTATGGGAATCAAAAATAAAAAATTCCAACCATTTTAAAAAATAATCGCTTAATTTCAATTTAGCACTTTCACAAGTCACAACATTGCAATAATGGAACGACTGATATTATGTGAATGTGTTTTTTCACTTTAAAATTTCATTTAGTGGAGATTTTCAATTCAGATTATGAAAGTGTATTACTAGATTTGTGTTATTCTCTGTTCAAATTATGAGTATTAAAAAAATGAGTAGGTCTTTATGAGACAGTCTCACGTGTCTATATATGTGAGAGTGGTTGACCGATTTATATCTGAAGTGAAAAATAATACTTTCAACATAAAAATAATATTTTTTATAACTTGGAGATTTTTCATATAAAAATGACGTATAAGACGGTCTCATTGGAGTTTTTGTGTGTGTATATATACTAGCAGACGATTAAAATTATCAATCTTTCCATCTTTTTCCAAGTTAAATCATATGATACTTATATTTTTTTGAAAAAAAATCAAGTGACTGTAGTCTTAAAAGATCATTCACAAAAGCAGTTTCGGACCTGAGATTATGAGCTTGAGGCGAGCACCAAAAACGATGCCCTCAAAGCTTATTATTCTTGTATTTTTCATCGGCGTAAATGTAATAGTATTTAATTTGTAATATTAATTCTAGAAATACAAGAGAGACAAAATATATAATTCAAAACAATATATCATAAGAAAATACTAATAAAACCAAGACGAAATTCTAAACAAAATATAAAATTCATGTTCCAAACGACCAAATCAGTATATAGTCATTTGAATAATTCGTGCCTTACATGTTTTATTATTTTTACGCTACCGCATTCCGTTCAAGTTTTGTAAAGACGACGTTATGATTTATGAAATAGACTGGTTTGGATATTTGATTACTACGAGGATTGTTGTTTACAAATTATTTGATTGTGAAACAATGACAGTGTCGATTAATCCCGATCCCAGCCCATGACATAAAGCTTCTCATAATCTCCTAGAAGTCATGACAAATTATTATTTGCTCAACTGCAAATATTCTCTTCAATACTTGTTTCAAATGTTCTCTCTCCTTGTTAATTGCTACTTGCATACTTTTATCAATTGTCCTTTTCTTTCTAAGTCGTCTTTGTAATTCAATCCAACTAGTCATATACAATCAATATGATATTCACTAGTTTCATCAAGATTGAGATATCAACTGATATTCTTCCCATCTTTATATCCTTCATCAGCCAGATGACCAAGTTTCGTAGTTGTTCTTTGAGTCTTGAATAACTTGCAACAAACACAGAAGATCTTGTCCATGGAAATTTAATACACTAACCATATTCTGTCACTTTTTACCATTTGGTGATTGCCTCTTACAATGTGGTGAAATGTCTTTGAGTGTTATCAAGAGGAAACAAAATATCATAATCTCATCTAGGACCTCTTTTAAATAAAAAGTCCCTAATATTTTGAATTTTCACAATTTCCTGGATCATCAACATTTAAAGGGAACAAGATCATCTCTTGATTTATATTTTCGTCGGTGTTATTTTCGGCATATTGTCTCCACCTTTCTCATTTTCAGACTATTTTGGGGCTTCATTGTGAAGTTCATTTAATTCACTATGTTCCTGATCATCATTCAACTTGTTATTATTCTCACCATTTTTCACTTGTTTGCTACTTCTGTTTGCTTTTCTCTTTGGTTGCTGGCAAAATACTTATTAATATTTTCTGCTTGGCTTTGAATTAAAGCTTCTTCTTTGGTTTTTTCTTCTTTTTATATGCTCCAGACAATTGTTTTCTTATATATAAGACATGTTTACTTAAACCCTAAATTTTAATCTGCACAGACAGCTCATAGATTAAAATAGTTATAACTTTAAATACAGAAAAAAAAAATTATAAAAATGACAGTACATGCAAAATCTTCATTTATACTAGTGTACCGACGCACGCGTTGCGTGCTTGTATAATATTTTTTATAATTTATTTGATTTATATTTAAATGAGGATAAATATATAATTATAATAAATAGTGAGGGACTAAACTGTAATTTTGATATATAAATTAAAAAATAAATAAATAAATAAATAAATGCTCTCTATAGAAATTGAACCTTTAACCTATACTCTTAAGAACAAAGACTCTAACCGCTGAAGTACATATAACTTACATTCAAATTTTAACATTTTATTAATATATATAATTAATAAAACAGACCATGACACCAAAGTTAGTTACTCTAAGTGCCTCACCCTTAATAAGATGGTATAGATGGTATAGATATGTGTGTGCGTGTGTGTGACGGTTAATTGGATCAATTGTATTAATTCCCAAGGGATCACGAACTCACGATGTAAATCTTGAAGGCCAAAATACTGAAATTTTGCTATATTATATTTGTTTGGTCAGAAACTAAAGTGTTATATGTAAAACCCGCGAATTTCAAACTCGGTGTATTATTTTTGTACTCGAAATTCTTATAAAGTTATCCAGTTTTTTTAGGATTATATAAGTTAGTGTGGGATAATTAAATCTTTGTGTACAATTATCCAATGAGTTCAAAATTTAAGAAGATAATATGCCTATATTTCGCTTTTTTGGATATATAAATACAAGATCCATAGTTGGTTTTTATCGTTGACATTGCATGAGAATTATTTTTATTCTTTTTCAATTATCAGTTGATTGTCCAATAATCTTAAGTTGGATTCCTGGTCAATGATCTTGAATTCGATTTTCGGCTGAATACATAATACAACCATGAAACTTTTTCTGCTTTTTCTACTATAAATGTTTACCTCAAGATTTGAATCTTCTTGTGGAATTTATCTACTCTTTCTACTACAAATGTTTACTACAAGATTTGAATCTTCTTGTCTAAACTTGAAATTAATGTTCCGTCATCACTATTGTTGAAATTCGAATTTTCTCGCCGCCCCCAAGAAAGGATAAATAAGTTGTCGTGGCATGTAAAATGGTCAATCAGTAGTCACTGAGTCTCTCTCATAAATGATAAGACTTTGTCTTGTTTGGGTGTCGCCTTTTTGACTCGAGACATTTCAAGAAAATCGGCTACACCATTTGATTGGCCTACATGTTAACATGTCTGAGATGTCGAGTTTGATAATATTTATGACATATATTTTTTTAAAAAGGAAACAATTGCACTAGGCGGCAGGCTTCGTATGTTTTCTGAAGAATTTATAAAAATATGGATCCTTCGAGGCGTCCGGAGATCTTATTTCTGTGCTGTCTGTCGTCCTTAGATAAAATATGATATTAGTATGTAAGACGGTCTGATAAATGATTTTTTTATGAATAATCTTACGTTCGAAGTAACGTTTCCTTGATATTTTCAATTCAACATCTGGATTCAAAATAAAAATGTACGAGTTTACCATATTATTATTGAAAATATTATGTTAAAATATGTGCAGAATGTTACTCTAAATGTAATATAGATATATATGTGTTAGTTAAAATATCTTATTTGTAGTTTTGGAAAAGGTTTTACAATTGAAAATCAAATGACAGTATTTATTTCTAATAGTTCAATCATAAGATTACAATCAAGTGAATCTAAGGATGCTAAACATTTGTTTTTATACATGGAGTCGTGGATGCATCATCAGGATAATATTCTAGGGCTAGCACGGGTGACGCTATCCATAGTGTAGTGCTCCAACTCGGGATGAAATCATATGTTATATTTGGTGTTTCAAATCGTGTTATATTTTGCTCAAATAAGTCTTGTTTGCGAATATTATCATCCCCGAACTACACCGTGCTAGGATATGTCGGCTCTGATACCAACTGTATCGCTCCAGATTCGATGATTGTCCTCAATGTATCAAGACGGGTCTTTTTAGCGTGCTTATGTCATCATTGACATGCACCAAATGAAACTTCCCTGGGATCACTCATCCCAAAATTGTCTCAAGTCAAGCACGCTAAACTTTGGAGTTCTTATGTGTACCTTCTTTTCGAAAGCTATTCACATAAGAACTTCAAAATTAACCTTCTTATCGAGAAGATCATCAAGTAAGAATTCCAAAATTAAGTAGTGCTTACTTGGGTCAATTCTGAGATAGATGATCCTCTGAGAAGTTTCATAGGATACGTGTGAGTGAGTACATAACAATGCTAAAAGACTTGTGCTGGTACAGTGAGGATATTCGTCTTATAATAACTATATTTTATTTTCTAGTCCTTTGTTCAATATTCCTCCATAATATTTAATTTGATTACATGTAATGACATATTTCATTAATTAATGGCACTTTATGATTAAGAAAATCCATCACCTGATGTTAATGATTACATCCACCATTTTAGAATAATGAAATCGTTGAATGCTTCATTTGACAGCTGAATTGAATATGCTCTCTTGTTAAGTTCAGAAATAAAATAAAAAAGAAAGTAGACAAAAGGTGGCAAAATCACAGGTTTTCATTTAAAATTTACCTTTTATATTAAAAAAAAAAAGGCCTTTTATGATTATAAGTTAATTGCAGAAGATTTGTGGCTCCACCTGTCTCTTTTGTATAAAACATATAAAATATTGTCTAACCACATGTATTAGCTTACATTTGTAAAGTGTTCAAGATTATTTTTCTGAAAAGAAATTAAGAATAAAATTTAAATGGTTATTTGTGAAGTCTTTGGCATGCTTTGTATATTCAAGTGTGATTTCTAAAATCATTTGACATGGGATTTTCTGGATTTTTTTCATTTAAGGTTCATATACATTTTTAGCTAAATCATCACAGATCGTAGGTATTGTGTGTGTGTGTGTGTGTGGGGAAATAATATTTTGATCCACTAACTTGTCTAATTTTAGTTTGGGTCCAGTACTAAGTTTTCAAAATTAATTTTAGTACACTAACTTTTAAATTTTTTTATTTGGTCTAATTGTTAATGTGACATCAGATGAGTCGCCATTTTTCACTGTCACGTCAGCATTTTTAGATGTAATATCATTATTTATAGTTCTTCACTAAAATTCCATTGACATATAATTGAAAGCCAAAAAGGAAAAAAAAATCAAAATTAGTGCATCAAAATCAAACTTAAAAAAGTTAGTGAACCAAAACACAAAATAAGAAAAGTTAATTGACCTGAAAATTTATTTTCCTTATATAAATTTACGAAATATAAAAAATTATTGTAAACAACCTTTAGTAATACTTAAGATAGATGGCGAAACGATGAATAAACAGTTTTATAAATTAAACGGATGAAATAATTAAAAATAAGGAAGAAAATGTCAAAAGTGATAGACAAACTTTTGTGAGATGATCCGAGTCAATTTTGTTATATGAATATCCTATTTGTTTTACGCATGAAAAAATATTACATTTTTGTTACAGTATTACTTATTATTCGTGAAACTGTTTAACAACGTACCAGCTACTACAAAAAGTAAATATGTAAATATCTTCCATGGTGGCTAATTATGATAAATTGCCAATTCAAAAATTTGAAAATTATCATTATAAAATCAAATTTTGTCTGTATCAATGGCTAATCTGCATGTCATGCGTAAGATTTAAAAATAAAAAAACTTGAGTAAGTCTCATGTGAGACCGTCTCACGGATCTAAATCTGTGAGACGGGTCAACCCTGTCTATATTAACAATAAAAAGTAATACTCTTAGCATAAAAAGTAATACTTTTTCATGGATTATCCAAATAAAGATCCGTCTCACAAAATGTGATCCGTGAGACCGTCTCACACAAGTTTTTGCCAAAAAACTTTATGGTATTAGCGTTAGGTGAGTAACTTGAATCATATCTTTATTTAAAACACAATCGTGTGCATGCACTTACAAATAAATTAACAATTTAAAACTTTATAAGTAAGTCGAATATTAAAAAAAACAAGAAGAAGAAGCAAGCAAAAAATTAATTAGTTCATATTATTAAGCTATAATATTGCATGCCCAGTTGATCCTGATCGATTTGAAGAAGTAGAGCAGTAATGATTTAATTCGTATTGAAAATATATTTTATATTTGCAAGGTTTGAGCATGAAATTTGCAATTTTTATTGGAAAAAAATTGTGCATATTTTAAAATTTCTTGAATTGGATGAGAATAGAGATGGTTGAAATCTTAAACAACCCAATAATCCTTGTTTGTAAGGCAAGAAAGTTCTCTTCTTCATATCCTCTGAAACTGCTCTATTTACTGTGTAATGCAATTCGTGGGCTGAGATGGGAGGGCCTGATCTTCTTCTGCGGGAAACTGATCCGCTGCTGCTATCTGTAGACCTGAAACTCGAGTTCTTAACGTCGATTGAATCCGTTTTCCTCAATATAGAATACTTCTTCATCTGTTCTTTATCAGTTGCGTGGCTTTCTGATGCGCTTCTGAACAGTAACAGGTCTTTGATCTTCCATTTCTTGTGCCAGAATGAAGAGAAACCCGATATTGCAGAGGGATTTTCATTTGGTTCCTGATTGCATTCGGTATCGAACAACAGATCAGAAACTCTGAAAGGAGACAAGGATCGTGTGGCTTTATGGACGGATTGTGACGAATTGTTGGATCTTTCCCTTCCTCTTGTGTAACTTTCTTGGAAGTCTTGCTTCCGTGTCTCTTCCAGAGCTGCTGCAAACGGGTCCAGGTCTGAATCTTTCTTCCAGTGGCGTGGAGAGAATGCTTGTCTGAACGTTTTCTTGGGCGATTTCGGTGAATCCAGGGTGGGCTTGTGATTCTGTTCGTAATAAAATCTTGGAGGTAGCTTCAACGGCTTAATCTTTCCTCCATCAAAAAGCTCATCCGCCGATAGAGAAAGCCTCTCCAGATTCCTACTGAAATTAAACGCAAAATCTATCTCCTCCAAATCTTGATCAGCATCGCCGTAGTTTGAAGAAGTAGCAGTGGTGATATGCTTTTCTTCACTCTTACGAATCCCGGGCTTCTCTTCCCAGTCAAAAGGCACGGAAACATCACCGCCGCCCTCCTCGGCGGCGTAGACCCGTGGGCTGGCGGGAGCGCTGTAGAAGAAAGAGCCGAAACGCTGAGGGCTGGAAGGAGCACTTATGTAAGGTGAAGTGGAGGCGCTGTCGAATTTGAAGTCCATGTTTGAAGGTGGTTTCATCATCTCCATCGCCATATCTGTAGAGTGTATAGAGATCACAGGAATCGATTGGAAGTGAAAGTTGGAATTTATATCTATAAATGCTGGGGTGGGAAAGAGGGAGGAAGGGACAGTTTTTTGACTTGAACGTTGGCTTCATGTTTTTCGTAATATGGAATTGTGATGCTTCACATTTAATTTTCTTGACTTGATGGACACTTCTCACCAATCCTCTAGTAACTTATAATAATCTTATCTTTTGTGAAGCATCGTTATTGTTAATACTAATATCGTGTTCGTGTGATGTTCTGAGTGTTATTTTATATAATTAATTTTTAAAATAGTAAGTACGAATGTTTGAATAATTACTTAGCTTATAATTATTGAATCATTATAAAATATTATTATATAAAAAATATTTATATTATTTGAGATAATGTTCAAACAAAAGATAACAATATTTTTTGGTTAAATCGATTTATTTATCATTGTATTAGATATATTGATTGAGTGAAACACTTATTAATAAAAATAAAAATAGTAGAAATTATATATTATATTTTCTAATCAAAATTAAAATATAAATAAATATTTTTAAAAAAAAATTTGAAAAAATATTCAGTTATTATATGAATAATTTTGTGGAAATTTTTTTATTATTTTTTTATAATATGTTAAAAATATTTACACTAACGTTCTGACTAACATACATAATAATATCTGATGCCCCCTAAAATAGCCACATCTGGACGGACCTAAGTTCATCTATGAATTTAGCATAGCACATTAAGGGTCAGGGCTCCTTATCAACCAGGAGTTAGAAAATGTCGAGCCCATGGACCACTTCCTAAGGGTCCAAGCCCATGAAAATTCTGACATGGCCGAGCCCATGGACCATTCCCTAAGGATCCAAGCCCATTAGTGTGGCTGAGAAATCCGAGCCCAAGTGTAGTTAGGGAATGTGAAGTGTAAGGGCCAAGATCTTGATTCTGTTAATCTGATATTTTGATTATATTAATCTGAGATTATTGATTTTAAACTGATGTGATAATAATCGGACCATTCCGAGACCAGATTGAATAAAGCATATGAATTGTACAAATCTTAGGCAGAACGATTGGCGCCCGAGCGGTAGAAAGAGACCGCCCGAGCGCCAATGTTCACCAAGAACATGTTCGGGCAGAAGATGTGGCGCCCAGGCGGTAGGTTGACCGCCCGAGCGCCAAGGTGTAACACGCCGAGTACTTGGACAGAGAATGCCGCGCTTGAGCGGTAGTTTAGCACCGCCCGAGCGCCAACCAAAATTAAGGAAAAGATAACACGTTGCTTGGACATGCAACGTGTGAATATATATATGTATACAAATTTTCAAATTCAGAAAGAAAGAAAAAAAGAGGAACGAGAAAGGCTTGTAAAATTTTTACGCCTTTATATTTCGATCCGTCCGTCCGATTTTGAATCTGACTGCAGTACTGTGTTCCTAACGACGCAGGCTTCAACAGGACGTAAGTTTCATTACGTTTTGTTAAGGTTTGAAATTATGCTATGTCCAGAATTAGATATGATTCATATATGGTGTTTGTGACATAGTAGACATCATAGAATCGAAGTCAGATTAAGAAACATGTTGATTATGGAATTGTTATGAATTTCAGAGTTAAATTGACTGAGATGTGATGTCAGATTTGCACTGTGGTGGATTATAAGTTATTAGAATTAGTATGTACTGGTGTCGTATCACCGGTATAGCAGAATTATACGGTTGTACCGTCAGAATTTAATAAGACAGAGATGTCTTGATTTAAATAGAATATTGATAAGGTATATTGATATTGTCATTGCCAGATTGAACATTGACAGACTTTGAATCGAGACTTCGATTGTACCAGAGAGACAGAACGAAAGGTATACATAAATGTTGATTCGGGATTGCACAACTCGAGTTAGGTTTGACTTGAGTTTCCCCAAAATCACATACTTTATTTTATTGTATTGATATTTGCAGATTATCAGATTGATATGTTTAGTCTATTGAATGATAGCAGAGCCAGAGTTTGAGTCTAGGGCAGATCAGCCTAGCTAGGGCAGAACCGCGAAGACTCTAGACTTACGGTGTATCGATGAGCTTAGATGTAGATCGACTTCTATTGTAGACATTCGATACAGCATGCCGAAGTCTAAATTAGATCGGGATCCCTAGGTTAGAAATAAGTTGAGATAAGATCACAAGTCATTGACTTAAATATATATTCGTATTGATTCATGTAATCAGATTGAATACATGTTTTAATGATTGTTTATGCTTTTATATATATTTTATATGATTGCATTGATACATTGTTTATACTGGGATATTTATATCTCACCGGAGTTATCCGATTGTTGTCTTGTCTGTATGTATGCATGGCAACAGGTGGGACAGGTTCAGGGTCACATAGGTGAAGAAAGATCGAGATTAGAGTGGTGATTCCGGACTTGGATATAGATAGGTTTTATTACTTGATTGTAGTAGTTGAACCTAGGTTTGAACTAGATGCATGTGATACAGGATTTGTATTATTATACTGGTTTGTATAATAGAATGATTTCATTACCTTCCGCATTTTTAAAAAAAAATTAGACCCTGTTTATTCTAATTGATTAAATTAGTCCCAATGACGATTAAGAAGATGATTAGCGTCCGGGTCCCCACATGAAGGCATCTTCGTTAGTAGATAAATTTCGATAAATATGGGATCTAATCGAATCTCATCAAGATAAGACGAGAGTCCTAGCCGCCATTAAGAGTCATAACCGCCATGGTTGGGGAGTTCTACCATCTGATGAAAAAATCATATTCTAATAAGGTAACTAGCATCTCCTGCTTCTATAAATATCAGGTATTTGTCATAGTTTTACAACATTCACTCTCTCTTTCTCGCTCATCACTAATACATCGCACTTTGATCTTTGTCTTCATAATCAAAGTACTTATTTAAGCATTGGATGGACCCGTCGGAAGCATCTCTGGCTTCCCCTAACCTTATTTTTGTTTGTACAGACCCCTCAGCCCCGACCCGACCTCAGCATCGGGTCCTCGGTTTATTACTTAACCAAATTTTGGATTCAATTTATAATGGCTCAGACAGCCGGCTTGTTCTGGTTATTAGTTATTGCAGCCAAATTATAAGGGCTCGGACAGCCAGCCTACTCTGGTTCTCAGTTTTTTACTTAGCCAAATTTTAGTTTCGAGTTATCAGGGTTCGGATAGCCAATATGCTTGGGTTCTAAGTCGGCTAATCAAATATGGTTCAAGTTGTATCGGCGTGGTAATAGTTCTGATCGTTGTTTCATTTAATGGCAGCCAAATAGAACCCTAGTCCTTCTTAGGTGTCTCTCTCGTTCAAGTTTTGTCAAAGTTATTACTTGGCTAGTTTTTTTTGGCATACATGGCCAGATTCTTGTAGGGATCGAGCCAATAGACTATGACTTGTACAAATTATTCAATCAAAACTAAATAATTAAACCCGAAGTACCAGGACTTTCATTAAACAAAATATGCATTACAAACTTGAGTGCAAAACAAAGGGTACAAGGAATAAACTAAATTCTAGGGGTTGACTGCCTTTTCATCATCGGCCTGGTCCCCTTGATCGGACACCTCGCCTTCTTCGGGCATGTATTCTAGAGATTTATCTGAGTCCAGGAAAGACGTCAGGTGGTCGGACTTGGAATAGCCATTGGATCGGAATTGGGTCAAACATCATTTGAACCCCTCCTCAAAGTATGCCACGACCTTTCCCGTCCATACTTCCTCCAGTTCAGGGGATTGAAGGAACTCATATTTCTTCCGAGCCCATGTAGCCTCGGTCTCGGCCTCTTGTTCCAGGGCTTCCTCTTTCAAGCGAAGGATCTCCCGCTCAAACTTTTTCAGGCGGTCTTGAAAACTTTCTAGCTCACATCGGAGGGAGTGAAGCTCTTCATCGTGCTCAGAATTTAAGTCCATAATATTGCTTGGTTAGTTCGTCATGTCAGGCCAAGACATCCTCAAGGGCCTTGGAGTTTACCCAAGCAATTATCTTATAAAAACAAAAAATTTAAGTGAGTCGGAAAATAAAAAAAGGGAATGTATAAATAATCACGTGATGAAAAATGTTACCTATATAAAACTAAGGGCCATGGATTCCTCGAAAAGTGAGTCTGGGCCGATTGAAGGATTTCTAAGTCGATAGGGAAAACTAGGTTCCATAAAATGCCGAAACCGGGCCCATTAGGTTTGACCAGGAATGAGATGTTCGAGCCTCGAGGATGCTCAGCATTCCTTGGAACCCTAGGCTAGGCGAGGAAATAGGCCTCATTTAATTTTTCATTGCCTTTAGAAGGGAAATTGAACTCGAAACCCACAATAATCAAGGAGGAGTTGGAGCCTGAGTCGGGTCCCTCCCTTTTCTTAGAGGATTTCTTCTGCGGTTGCTTTCTTGTTGAGGGCTCGGGTGCGACATCTTCGGAAGGGGCCTCGGTCCTATTCCCCTTTAGCTTTGGCAACTCAACTTTCATCTCAACCTTCATTATGCGAGCATCTGTAAGGGAAAACAATTTGGGAGTAAACACACAATGAGTATGGGAAAACAGAAGAGTAGGGGTAGCAGGACTTAAGGTAAGTCCTGTTATATCCCCATTTTTTTTTCTTGCAAAATTTATATTTATATAGTAGATCATCCACGACCAAACTCTCAAAGTTAAAACATTTCACGGTCATCACAATTAGGAAGTTGGTGCAATCGTGGGTCAGCTCGGATAGGGGCTCGGGGATGGTGAAGTTCATGAACTAGCCCATCTTAAAATGCCAGGGCTTGGAAGACTTGACATAAAAGTATATATTGAGCCAGCCCTTATGGGAGTCCGAATTTCCCTTCAAAAACTGGTATTTTGGGTATATCGATAGATAAAATCACTTGAGACAGTTTTCTTTATTTGAATAAACTTTAGAAGGTTCTCAATATCTAATGAACTTGGAAATATTTAAATAAGACCCCTAAAGCCAGCAGGAGCTAAAAGAGTTGGGACTCAATTGGCTCGGGAAGATCTGGAAATAATTACAAGTGATTTGGATAAATTTGGGCACGGGAATATAAGACCAATTTTTATTTTCTCAACATAAAAAGTATAGAAATCCTCGAGGGGAAGATGAGCCTTGTCTGTCCGAGCAGGGATAAGCAATATGTACCTACGGGACATACCTGATCCTTCTCTAATAGATGGTGTCAGGTCAGGGCTTAAATGTGAGGCTATAACTTCATACTAGGGACGCCTATCTTTCTTAAATCGGACCTCATAGGCCTTTAACTATCACGATCTTTTTATTTTGGTGGAATGGGCCTCGGGGAGGCTATGCTCGGGATTCTCTTCCATGGGTTCAGAAGGCTCGGGGTCTTCCACTCGAAGAAAAGGGCATCTAAATTGTCTTGTAACTTTTGTACGACAGACTCATCAAGAGAATACATCCTTAAACTTAGAGCTAATAAAAGTGAATAATCTTGTTGAGGGGGTTGGATGGTAAGTGATCGGGAGTAAGCTTTGCTGGTCGGGAAAGCATGTGAAATTTCAGCAAAGAAACGTCTCAGGTGAAATAGAAGTTAAAATTTCAAAAGCTCCTATTTATACTCGAAGGGGTTTAATGACATTCGTCCAAACAATGTGAAATCAAGGGTCCGGATCATGCAAAACAGTTGTACAATCACCTAGGAATCGTGTCGTCGGACAATATGAGTTGTCAGTTTAAATTTCACATGGATCGAAATCTAAACAATCCATTATGCTAGCTAGGATGGAATAAAAACATGACAAATGACATAATAATTAGGGCTTGGGATTCGACCAGATTATTAGTCTAAATTTAATACTTCTTTTAGACTAAAATGGGTAAGGTACTATCCCATGGTCTATTCGAAAAAAAGCCGAGCTCAAGAACAAATCAAATGGGACAAAGCCCATGAAAATTTTGACAAGGCCGAGCCCACGGACCATTTCCTAATGGTCTAAGACCATTATTGTGGCTGAGAAATCTAAGCCAAAGAGTAGTTAGGAAATGTGAAGACGTCTTCTTCGATTATTAAAAACTCTGATAAATATGGGATCTGATCGAATCTCATCAAGATATTGTGAGAGTCCTAGCTGCCATGGTTAGGAGTCCTACCATCCTACCATCTAATGTTTCCTGTTTTAGGTAGTATTCTACCATAGCAAGAATTCTATTATAACAAGGTAAATAGCATCTCTTGCTTCCATAAATACCAGGTATTGATAATTGTTTTACAACATTCATTATCTCTTGCTCAATCAGCACTAATACATCATACTTTGATCTTTGCTTTCATAATCAGATCATTGACTTAAGCATCAGAAAGACCCCGACGGAAGCATATATATATATATATATATATATATATATATATATATATATATATATATTATATAATATAATATATAATTTTCCCTTTATAATATGTAGCACACTTTGCACATGAAGGGGTATTAATATCATGATTAAGGAGTGAAGTAGCTTAGACAAAAACATATAGTATTTAAATCAGAAGATTGGCTAGGTGGGGTATATCAATCTAGGCAAAAACTTGTGTGAGACGGTCTCACGGGTTTATTTGTGAGACGGATCTCTCATTTGGGTCATTCATGAAAAATTATTATTTTTTATGCTAAGCGTATTACTTTTTATTGTGAATATGGGGAGGGTTAACTCCTCCCACAGATTAGAACCCGTGATACGGTCTCACGTAAGACCCACTCATTAATCTTTTATAACAACAAAGAGATTTGGGTTGAATTAAACTGTGATTGTCACCGTTGAAACTAAACCCTTGTTTTCAATGGTTTTGGAATTATTTGAA
This sequence comes from Primulina eburnea, assembly GCF_022965805.1. Classification (NCBI taxonomy): domain Eukaryota; kingdom Viridiplantae; phylum Streptophyta; class Magnoliopsida; order Lamiales; family Gesneriaceae; genus Primulina; species Primulina eburnea. Next base: position 2,829,929 of record NC_133115.1, on the reverse strand, counting down.
AGTAAAAATTATCCAATCTTTGTTATTGAATCGTTTACTTTTTTCCTCTTTCCCACTTTTTTCAAACTCTAATAATTAAAATCCACGAGTTACTTTTCAATTCAACAAGCTGGCGTGATCAATTTTGTTTGTGATATATTAAAATAATTAATTATTTTTAAATGTAGAAAAATCAAAACAAAACTATAAACATAATATTAATATTAAATTATTGGGTCAGCCATATACAGCTACAAGTCTAATAAGAAGAAACGCTTATTTAGCAGATGCCAATTTTCTACAATTTTTTACAAATAATTTTTGAAAATCCTAAATTGTGTGCTACGATAGATCGATGATGCGATCATCAGAGCACCACGATAGGACATTGATATCTCCATAAATATCCGGGCCATCATTAACCCGATTTATCACTTGGATAGCCCAGATCAAGGCTAATATACCGGATATTTTCCTCAAGACCCGGGTACCTTTTCCCTTCCCGGGTGATCACCACATAGCCCGGGCCTTCAAACATGTGCCCGAGTATCTTACCACCCGGGCCACCTCGAGAATTACACCACACTCGAGTATGATTGAAACAGGCCACCCGGATCTGTTCGTCAGGTCGGCCCGCCCCGCTATAAAAATTGAGCGTGTTGGATTGATAAAATAACAGTCCGTTTGGAGGCGGACCAAATAGGCTGAGCCCGTTTGGGTTGCGGGTCAAGGCGGGTTGGACCAGCCAAATTAGAGTAAAAATTTATATTTTTAAGTTTTAATATTAAAATTATGCTATTTATATGCTAGTTTTTTTATGTTTTTTATATCAATTTAAATCAGTCTAGAAATTATTTATGTGCTAGTTAAGTATCAGTAACATTCCCTTTATATACACATGCATTGGTACTCTATTCCAGATTTTTTTTTTAAGAATTAAGTTATTTAAATATGTTTATAATCAATCATATTGCATTTATTAGTTTCGTGTGTATCTGTGCATCTTTACACACGATTTATTTTTTATAATAAAAATAAAATAATAATAACTAAATCAATATGATATATTTTTGCAAATTGCAATTGCACATTGATTTTATAAACATGAATCAGTTGTTTCATGAAATATAATTTAATTGTTATAATAATAATAATAATTATTATTAATTTAGATTTAAAAAATAATTTATTAAGATGTTCTAGATATTTCAAGAGAACTGTTTCTTCTCATAAAAGATACTTCTTTTATATATTTTAAATATAATGATATACTAAAATTTCATTTTTGATATCCTACACACCTACCGTGCACACCTTTGTGAGCACCGATGAGGTGTCACTCAGCTATTAGATACGCAATTTTTCTATATTTCATCACATCCAATAGGTGAGTGACACCTCGTCGGTACTCACATAGGTGTGCACGGTAGGTACCTGCACCGCCCCGCCCCGCCCCGCCTAATGACGGGTTGTGGGTTGGCTTATCCCGCAAGCTCGTTTTGACATTTCTAATTGCCCTTGGTGAATTTCATATTATCATATATAATTCATAAGGATAATATCTTAATGTAAAATATGAGATTTTAAATTTGATTTAGACACGTGGAATCCATAAAAACCTATGGATCGTATATAACCAAGTTAAAATTTGATCATTAAATATAATGCAGCATTACTATTTTGTGCTAGCATCTCATTATATACCGTATTCATACATAATTTATTTTATTTGGTCAACCGTATTAATTTAAAAGGAGAAGAACATCGTTCTTTTTTCTTTCCTATTTTTAATTATTGCATGCTTTGGTACTATTGGTATAATTAATTAGCATTAAGGCAATTTATTGCCGTATTAATAATAATTTATTTTATTTTCTCGATCGTACAATGACTTGGGAAATATTTTGTGCATGTATAACAGCAATTTGCCAATTTATGGAGAAAAAACATTTTCAATAATGGGTTATTAGTTTATTATTTTCCAATAAAATAAATTTGTCAAAACAATCCACTTGTGGAAACTATCATGTAAGTTAGAGAAAAAGAAATATATACAACTTTTCCATGCTCAAAATACCGCATATCGCAAATAGTATTTTAATTTTAAATGCACAAAAACTAACGAGATCGTATCATGTCTCAATTTTATGATATGGATCTCCCACTCGACCCAGCTCATGAAAAAACATTTCTTAAATTTTTTGTTAAAAATATTATTTTTCATTACAGATATGCATCGAGTCAACCATATTACGGATATAGATTTGCGAGATCGTCTCACAAGAGACCCCTACTATTTTAAATAATTTCCATATATTTTTTATGAGGGCGAAATTCTCGACAACTACCTTTTTGTGTCTGCTGGATAAATTAAAAAAATGTTAGATAATTAATGGTAGCGAATAATTTAACGAACTTAAAATAAAATCATGAGTATGTTATCTAAATTAGCGACGTATGAGTTATTAACAGTGATTAAAAAGATACGCGATTGTCATTTTCATTCATTTGATTAACTAATTCTTGCATGTGTACATTTTTAGTTCATTAAAAATATAAAACTGAAGTTTGAAATTAGATTATTGAATTGAAAAAAACGATGAGATTGAGGTAATACAGTTCAGTCCTCTGCGAATTAATCAATTACTTGGAGGAAGCTTTCCTTGGAGAAACGATGAAAACAAGACAAGTGCACGCTCGGGCTGGTAACTTGGTACAAAATGTCCAGCTCCACGAATTGTCACAAATGTTACATTATGGTATTCTACCACATAACCTCCCACCTGATAAGTAACAAATAAATAATATTATACTGGTATTATTATATCGTCAGTATTTCACGAACGAGTAGTTCTCTTGTGAGACTGTCTCATAACATAAAAAGTAAAAATACTTTATGCATAAAAAATAATATAATTTTCATGAGTTGAGTTGGCTTTTGATCAAACAAAATATTTCTATAACATAATTATTTTTTAACTCTAATTATTATAAAACTTGAGCCGAATTCTAGATGAAACACAGATATTGAATCTAATCTTCCACGCCAAACGATTAATGACTTATTATCATCATCGTTGTTATTCCAAATTAATAATTTGTGCGTCACGAGCTCTAGTTTTCAAGTTGTATTAAACTTTAAACAAAATATATCGATATGTAATAAGATTTGTCGTAAAAAACAATTTAAGAAACAATACCAAAATAAGTTCATTTTTTTTTCGCTTACCTCGCCTTGGTTGTACCATGGATACCAAGGAGTCTTGACTGATGACCCGAGCCTCGGCATGGAGTACCTAGTGGCTGTAACTGGTATCACAAGGTCTACATCCCCGCTGCAGCCGAATTCAAATCATGTTACTTAATTAATTTCTGAATTTTGAATATAACTAATAATACAACTTAATTAGTTATCTTAAATAACAAATTATTCTCGATAAATATACAGACAATAAGCATTTGACAATCTCTAATTTTTTTAAAACATTGTGTAAAATATACCAGCTCATACACATGCACCAATATTGGTCATGGGCTGTAGGTTGGTCCAGCATGAGCCGTAGCTTATGTTCATGCACCGTCACTCATAAAATATTTCATCATAGAAAGTGGTTTCTTTCGCTTCCTCCAACACTCGAACCCAAGATATTCAGACTTAAATACCTAGATTCTTAAAGTATTGGTACTAATTGAGCTACAGATATCAAGAAAGTATATGTTCTTTTCAGGAGCTCATCACACAGGAACTCTAAGGGTGCTTGACTTTGAACAATTCTAGAATTTTTCTTAGGATGCGTGTGAGTTAGGACATAAGCACGCCGGAAAGATTCGTCTTGGTACACATTGAATGTATATTATATCTAAGTCAATGACATACATATCCCAAGGAACATGATCATGAATATTCAAGTAATAGTGATTCATACATTAAATTTGAACTTTTTGTTTAGGCTAGATCACATAATACACATGCAAGAAAAATATGTCACTTAATTTTGTACCTATAGATCCAAACTCTGAGCCCATTAGCCATCAATTCCTTAATGATAGGCAATATTGTGTAAGGGATTCCCTGCCAGTGAGAATTTACGTAGTAGCTGCATCAAAACCAAAAAAAAAAAAAAAAAAACAAGTTACATAGCTTTAATACTTAAATTTAGACTAAAAATATCTTGAGTCATCAAATATAGTACTTGCAGTCAGCCCAGGGTCCCGAAATTCCAGTGACATTGGCATGAAGAGCCTTCTGCACTTCAGGAGTATTCAAGTACACAGAGACGTAGTTATCTGAGCATGGATCAAATCCAGATACCTGCTGTTTTCCAGTTTTATTACAAAAAATAAAAAAGTTAGTAATATGGTTTTGTAACACGAAATAAATAACGCACATGAATTAGCATATACCGGGGTAGATTTTGAAGATGAAGAGCACAACGGAGCGTAAATGTTATAAGGGTAGATGTTGCCCTTATAAAAATGGGGATATAACAGGACTTTCATCTCAACCTTCATTATGCGAGCATCTGTAAGGGAAAACAATTTGGGAGTAAACACACAATGAGTATGGGAAAACAGAAAAGTAGGGGTAGCAGGACTTAAGGTAAGTCCTGTTATATCCCCATTTTTTTTTCTTGCAAAATTTATATTTATATATTAGATCATCCACGACCAAACTCTCAAAGTTAAAACATTTCACGGTCATCACAATTAGGAAGTTGGTGCAATCGTGGGTCAGCTCGAATAGGGGCTCGGGGATGGTGAAGTTCATGAACTAGCCCATCTTAAAATGCCAGGGCTTGGAAGACTTGACATAAAAGTATATATTGAGCCAGCCCTTATGGGAGTCCGAATTTCCCTTCAAAAACTGGTATTTTGGGTATATCGATAGATAAAATCACTTGAGACAGTTTTCTTTATTTGAATAAACTTTAGAAGGTTCTCAATATCTAATGAACTTGGAAATATTTAAATAAGACCCCTAAAGCCAGCAGGAGCTAAAAGAGTTGGGACTCAATTGGCTCGGGAAGATCTGGAAATAATTACAAGTGATTTGGATAAATTTGGGCACGGGAATATAAGACCAATTTTTATTTGCTCAACATAAAAAGTATAGAAATCCTCGAGGGGAAGATGAGCCTTGTCTGTCCGAGCAGGGATAAGCAATATGTACCTACGGGACATACCTGATCCTTCTCTAATAGATGGTGTCAGGTCAGGGCTTAAATGTGAGGCTATAACTTCATACTAGGGACGCCTATCTTTCTTAAATCGGACCTCATAGGCCTTTAACTATCACGGTCTTTTTATTTTGGTGGAATGGGCCTCGGGGAGGCTATGCTCGGGATTCTCTTCCATGGGTTCAGAAGGCTCGGGGTCTTCCACTCGAAGAAAAGGGCATCTAAATTGTCTTGTAACTTTTGTACGACAGACTCATCAAGAGAATACATCCTTAAACTTAGAGCTAATAAAAGTGAATAATCTTGTTGAGGGGGTTGGATGGTAAGTGATCGGGAGTAAGCTTTGCTGGTCGGGAAAGCATGTGAAATTTCAGCAAAGAAACGTCTCAGGTGAAATAGAAGTTAAAATTTCAAAAGCTCCTATTTATACTCGAAGGGGTTTAATGACATTCGTCCAAACAATGTGAAATCAAGGGTCCGGATCATGCAAAACAGTTGTACAATCACCTAGGAATCGTGTCGTCGGACAATATGAGTTGTCAGTTTAAATTTCACATGGATCGAAATCTAAACAATCCATTATGCTAGCTAGGATGAAATAAAAACATGACAAATGACATAATAATTAGGGCTTGGGATTCGACCAGATTATTAGTCTAAATTTAATACTTCTTTTAGACTAAAATGGGTAAGGTACTATCCCATGGTCTATTCGAAAAAAAGCCGAGCTCAAGAACAAATCAAATGGGACAAAGCCCATGAAAATTTTGACAAGGCCGAGCCCACGGACCATTCCCTAATGGTCTAAGACCATTATTGTGGCTGAGAAATCAAAGCCAAAAAGTAGTTAGGAAATGTGAAGACGTCTTCTTCGATTATTAAAAACTCTGATAAATATGGGATCTGATCGAATCTCATCAAGATATTGTGAGAGTCCTAGCTGCCATGGTTAGGAGTCCTACCATCCTACCATCTAATGTTTCCTGTTTTAGGTAGTATTCTACCATAGCAAGAATTCTATTATAACAAGGTAAATAGCATCTCTTGCTTCCATAAATACCAGGTATTGATCATTGTTTTACAACATTCATTATCTCTTGCTCAATCAGCACTAATACATCATACTTTGATCTTTGCTTTCATAATCAGATCATTGACTTAAGCATCAGAAAGACCCCGACGGAAGCATATATATATATATATATATATATATATATATATATATATATATATATATATATATATTTCCCTTTATAATATGTAGCACACTTTGCACATGAAGGGGTATTAATATCATGATTAAGGAGTGAAGTAGCTTAGACAAAAACATATAGTATTTAAATCAGAAGATTGGCTAGGTGGGGTATATCAATCTAGGCAAAAACTTGTGTGAGACGGTCTCACGGGTTTATTTGTGAGACGGATCTCTCATTTGGGTCATTCATGAAAAATTATTATTTTTTATGCTAAGCGTATTACTTTTTATTGTGAATATGGGGAGGGTTAACTCCTCTCACAGATTAGAACCCGTGATACGGTCTCACGTAAGACCCACTCATTAATCTTTTATAACAACAAAGAGATTTGGGTTGAATTAAACTGTGATTGTCACCGTTGAAACTAAACCCTTGTTTTCAATGGTTTTGGAATTATTTGAAAGTAAAAATTATCCAATCTTTGTTATTGAATCGTTTACTTTTTTCCTCTTTCCCACTTTTTTCAAACTCTAATAATTAAAATCCACGAGTTACTTTTCAATTCAACAAGCTGGCGTGATCAATTTTGTTTGTGATATATTAAAATAATTAATTATTTTTAAATGTAGAAAAATCAAAACAAAACTATAAACATAATATTAATATTAAATTATTGGGTCAGCCATATACAGCTACAAGTCTAATAAGAAGAAACGCTTATTAAGCAGATGCCAATTTTCTACAATTTTTTACAAAAAATTTTTGAAAATCCTAAATTGTGTGCTACGATAGAATCGATGATGCGATCATCAGAGCACCACGATAGGACATTGATATCTCCATAAATATCCGGGTCATCATTAACCCGATTTATCACTTGGATAGCCCAGATCAAGGCTAATATACCGGATATTTTCCTCAAGACCCGGGTACCTTTTCCCTTCCCGGGTGATCATCGATGAGGTGTCACTCACCTATTAGATACGCAATTTTTCTATATTTCATCACATCCAATAGGTGAGTGACACCTCGTCGGTACTCACATAGGTGTGCACGGTAGGTACCTGCACCGCACCGCCCCGCCTAATGACGGGTTGTGGGTTGGCTTATCCCGCAAGCTCGTTTTGACATGTCTAATTGCCCTTGGTGAATTTCATATTATCATATATAATTCATAAGGATAATATCTTAATGTAAAATATGAGATTTTAAATTTGATTTAGACACGTGGAATCCATAAAAACCTATGGATCGTATATAACCAAGTTAAAATTTGATCATTAAATATAATGCAGCATTACTATTTTGTGCTAGCATCTCATTATATACCGTATTCATACATAATTTATTTTATTTGGTCAACCGTATTAATTTAAAAGGAGAAGAACATCGTTCTTTTTTCTTTCCTATTTTTAATTATTGCATGCTTTGGTACTATTGGTATAATTAATTAGCATTAAGGCAATTTATTGCCGTATTAATAATAATTTATTTTATTTTCTCGACCGTACAATGACTTGGGAAATATTTTGTGCATGTATAACAGCAATTTGCCAATTTATGGAGAAAAAACATTTTCAATAATGGGTTATTAGTTTATTATTTTCCAATAAAATAAATTTGTCAAAACAATCCACTTGTGGAAACTATAATGTAAGTTAGAGAAAAACAAATAAATACAACTTTCCCATGCTCAAAATACCACATATCGCAAATAGTATTTTAAATGCACAAAAACTAGCGAGATCGTATCATGTCTCAATTTTATGATATGGATCTCCCACTCGACCCAGCTCATGAAAAAACATTTCTTAAATTTTTTGTTAAAAATATTATTTTTCATTACAGAGATATGCAACGAGTCGACCATCTTACGGATATAGATTTGCGAGATCGTCTCACAAGAGACCCCTACTATTTTAAATAATTTCCATATATTTTTTATGAGGGCGAAATTCTCGACAACTACCTTTTTGTGTCTGCTGGATAAATTAAAAAAAATGTTAGATAATTAATGGTAGCGAATAATTTAACGAACTTAAAAATAAAATCATGAGTATGTTATCTAAATTAGCGACGTATGAGTTATTAACAGTGATTAAAAAGATACGCGATTGTCATTTTCATTCATTTGATTAACTAATTCTTGCATGTGTACATTTTTAGTTCATTAAAAATATAAAACTGAAGTTTGAAATTAGATTATTGAATTGAAAAAAACGATGAGATTGAGGTAATACAGTTCAGTCCTCTGCGAATTAATCAATTACTTGGAGGAAGCTTTCCTTGGAGAAACGATGAAAACAAGACAAGTGCACGCTCGGGCTGGTAACTTGGTACAAAATGTCCAGCTCCACGAATTGTCACAAATGTTACATTATGGTATTCTACCACATAACCTCCCACCTGATAAGTAACAAATAAATAATATTATACTGGTATTATTATATCGTCAGTATTTCACGAACGAGTAGTTCTCTTGTGAGACTGTCTCATAACATAAAAAGTAAAAATACTTTATGCATAAAAAATAATATAATTTTCATGAGTTGAGTTGGCTTTTGATCAAACAAAATATTTCTATAACATAATTATTTTTTAACTCTAATTATTATAAAACTTGAGCCGAATTCTAGATGAAACACAGATATTGAATCTAATCTTCCACGCCAAACGATTAATGACTTATTATCATCATCGTTGTTATTCCAAATTAATAATTTGTGCGTCACGAGCTCTAGTTTTCAAGTTGTATTAAACTTTAAACAAAATATATCGATATGTAATAAGATTTGTCGTAAAAAACAATTTAAGAAACAATACCAAAATAAGTTCATTTTTTTTTCGCTTACCTCGCCTTGGTTGTACCATGGATACCAAGGAGTCTTGACTGATGACCCGAGCCTCGGCATGGAGTACCTAGTGGCTGTAACTGGTATCACAAGGTCTACATCCCCGCTGCAGCCGAATTCAAATCATGTTACTTAATTAATTTGTGAATTTTGAATATAACTAATAATACAACTTAATTAGTTATCTTAAATAACAAATTATTCTCGATAAATATACAGACAATAAGCATTTGACAATCTCTAATTTTTTTAAAACATTGTGTAAAATATACCAGCTCATACACATGCACCAATATTGGTCATGGGCTGTAGGTTGGTCCAGCATGAGCCGTAGCTTATGTTCATGCACCGTCACTCATAAAATATTTCATCATAGAAAGTGGTTTCTTTCGCTTCCTCCAACACTCGAACCCAAGATATTCAGACTTAAATACCTAGATTCTTAAAGTATTGGTACTAATTGAGCTACAGATATCAAGAAAGTATATGTTCTTTTCAGGAGCTCATCACACAGGAACTCTAAGGGTGCTTGACTTTGAACAATTCTAGAATTTTTCTTAGGATGCGTGTGAGTTAGGACATAAGCACGCCGGAAAGATTCGTCTTGGTACACATTGAATGTATATTATATCTAAGTCAATGACATACATATCCCAAGGAACATGATCATGAATATTCAAGTAATAGTGATTCATACATTAAATTTGAACTTTTTGTTTAGGCTAGATCACATAATACACATGCAAGAAAAATATGTCACTTAATTTTGTACCTATAGATCCAAACTCTGAGCCCATTAGCCATCAATTCCTTAATGATAGGCAATATTGTGTAAGGGATTCCCTGCCAGTGAGAATTTACGTAGTAGCTGCATCAAAACCAAAAAAAAAAAAAAAAAAAACAAGTTACATAGCTTTAATACTTAAATTTAGACTAAAAATATCTTGAGTCATCAAATATAGTACTTGCAGTCAGCCCAGGGTCCCGAAATTCCAGTGACATTGGCATGAAGAGCCTTCTGCACTTCAGGAGTATTCAAGTACACAGAGACGTAGTTATCTGAGCATGGATCAAATCCAGATACCTGCTGTTTTCCAGTTTTATTACAAAAAAAAAAAAGTTAGTATGGTTTTGTAACACGAAATAAATAACGCACATGAATTAGCATATACCGGGGTAGATTTTGAAGATGAAGAGCACAACGGAGCGTAAATGTTATAAGGGTAGATGTTGCCTGCAACATCATAAGCTTGATACACATAGTCTTGACAGACTTGTGTGACATTGGCGCCATACGATATATTACAGTTTTCTATAATGCCCTGGTGAATCTCATCGGATATGAGGGCGTGTGTCCACAGGAAATCTAACTGGCCTTTTGATGCATCTTCAAAGTCAATTAATGCATTCCCAATCTGAAAACAATCACATTATGTAAGATTTTTGAAATAATTTATGTTATCTTTTTTTTTTCTTTTTTTTACTGAGGATGTGCTTCTCAATCAGACTTACCGCAATCCCTTTTAAGTTTATGACAGTTTGGTTTGTGATTTTGTTGTTTTTAAGAATTAAATCAGCAAGCTGAGGCACGTAATGACCGGCATAACTTTCTCCGGTTATGTAGAAATCTCGGGTTTTATACTCAGGGAACCTTTCTAACCAGTTGATTAAAAACGTGTAAGAATCTGCTGCTGTTTTTTTGTCTCCTGTTATATAATCAGATGATGTATTCGAGTACGAGAATCCAACTCCAGCGGGAGATTCCAAGAATATGATATTTGCCACTGCATAAATCTTGTTCGAATTACAGTGAAATATACAAAAACCAGAAATTGAAAGGATAAAATTGAAGACTTACAATTGTTCCAAGCATTTTTGTTATACCATAAAGTTTTCCCATCTGGATTTACTCGGAATGGTCCAAGTTCTGTCATTGCTCCGGCTCCTATAGAAGAGCATCCAGGCCCTGTAATTTCAAGATTTAATACTCAGTTTATTATAAGAAAAAAAAAAAAAGCAAGTCCAAAGCTTTAAACTTCTACAAATTACTGTTCCATCAACCTCCATTTAGCCACAACACTAAAGGCTTGGTAGAAGAGTCTTCAGACTCTGTTAACCAATAAAACAGTGCTCGCCCTGCGGTAGGATCGACCGTCACATAACCCGAATACTGAGAAAAGTTCACTGCCGGTTGACCAGGCATTGCTAGTATTCGATCTGCATCCTTTAGTCCCTCCTGAGGTGCCACATATATAGGTGAATATTCAGTAGAAACATCTTCAACATCGTAGTTTTCGGAGACTTTTTCCCTTTGAAAGTTGATGAACGCTTCAACCAAGTTTCGTTGTACCCCGCCTGAGCATTGCACGGAAGAAGCCGATAGATACAGAAAAGATAGGAAAACAAAGAAAGCCCCTTTCATTTTTTTCTGTCATACCTCCACAGCAGAAGTCCTGTTTCATTTATATGTATGTTTTTTTGGGCATTTATTCAACAAGAATATCATTGTTGGACTTACCTTTGATTGGTATTATCAATGTTTTATTACACCTGGACTTGGAGACGACAGCAGGCGGGCCGCTCTCTCCAAATAAATCAATTATTACATGTAACTTTCTCTAAAAATGTAGGTTTTGTCCCGGAATCAGGCCTGCAATTGCAAAGTTTCTTTTACATATTTGTATAGTGCCTTTGGAAAGTACTACCGAGGACATTCGGAAACTATAGACAGAAGATCAAAGAGTGTGATAAACAATGGAACAATGGCCGGCTTGGTCGTTTATTGTCCAGATATTATTTTAAACAAAATTTAATTATAGAGCAGATTCTTTTTTTTAATGATTACATATATTTTGTGTGTATATATATTCTAGATTAGTTTTTGAATTATGTGAATATATGCATATTTTTTCATATTTTTATGATATTATGACTTAAATCTAAAAATAACATTTAGTTACTTTTGAAATATTAATTAATATGTTTACCTAAATATTAGGAGGTATCCTATTAACTTTTTTTAAAAGAAGAAAATACGGTTATATTTTGAATATTATCTTGATTTTTTTTTGTCTTCCTAATAAAATATCTATTTGTGCATCCCTTATCTTGAGAGAGTTTTTGTCTAATATATTATCTGCTCTTGAATTTTCATGTATTTTCTCATAATTTTTATGCAAGTAATTATATCAATAATTTTAAAATTAATATATACATCACATCTATTTCACTCTATTTTTTCTAGTTTTTTCTATTCATTACACTAAACAAGAAAAATAAAATGGAGTTAGACCCGAAATGTGAATGACTCAAATAAACAAAATAAGAAGATCGTGGGAAAAAACACGTGCGAATCAAAGAGATTATCAAAATCAAATCCGAAGACGGAAAAAACATGGAAATTACATATGATGATATTATTGTTAGATACATAGATTTTTATATTACTAATGATAAATTTAACTGTTTTGTACAAAATTTGAATCAGGAAATTGCATCCATATGCATTAGATTTTTTCATATTTATCGTGAATAATAAATTTATCTCTAATATATATGTCTTCTTATTATTTTAGTTTGTGTATTAAATAACATATTCTATGTAAATTATATATCACAAATTTTTTAATTTACGTAATTATCTGACTACAATGATTTATATTACTTCATTTCAAATTATTTTTAATTAACACACTTAATTAGGAGTAATATTTTTAAAAAATCATATTTTAATTATATTCGGATATGTGATATTTTATCGACAAAAATTTTCTTTGTTTTTTATGCAAGTATAATGCATGTTCTTCTTCTTATTATTCTTATAACCTAGATATATTTGATCATGTTTTTTCTATTTTATAATAATTTCATATGATGATTCAGGTAATTTGAATCAATCTTTTTGTCAATCAATACAGATTCTCAACGCGATATTGTATTGTTGTTTGAAATGATAGAACTATGATTGTTTGAAATAATAGATAAGCTGTGAAATAATAATTGTTACTGAATAATTTGTGAAAAATGTATATGTCTATATTGATTTACAAATTTATGACCAATATTAATTAGTACACAAATTCATTATCCATGTGCAATGTGTGTGCCTTACTACCAGTTGAATATAAATGTATAGGAATCTGTTGTTTTTTTGTCTCCTGTTATATAGTCAGATGACGTATTCGAGCACGAGAATCCAACTCCAGCAGGAGATTCCAAGAATATGATATTTGCAACCGCATAAAATTTGTTCATATCTTAGTGAAATATACCTAAACAAGAATGCTTTTATCCTTCGAGAGTTGATGGATGCTTCAAGAACGTCTCGTTCTTGACCACCAAAGCCAATAGATACATAACATAAAGGAAAACTGTGAGAACCCGAATTTTCAGTACTAGCTAGCATTTTACAGAAGCTAGCAAAATTTCAGTAGCAATGCAAAATTTCCAACCAGATTCTAATATTTCAGAAGATGATATTTTCCAGCAGACAAAATCCAGCAGCAGAAGAGTTCAGTAGCGAAATTCCAGCAGATAACTATTGATTCTGCTTATGACTTGTAACTGAAGCATTTAATACGGTATAAAGGTTTTTAATGGCAGATTATGGCCATTTATTTGGGAGGCTAACAGTCAAAATTGTGCCTATAAATAACACCCTCAAATCTCTGAATTGGTGTTACACAAATCTTGAGTATCACTTGAAAATTCGAGTTAAGAGAGTGCCTATTTTCGAGCAGTAGAAACCAGTAGCAAGAACAAGCAGATTTCAGACTTCAACCGAAACTCCTATCAAATTACGGTAAGTGGGCTTATGTATAAATATCTTGAAAACAGTTTGATGATTTCTGTTTTGAAGCAAAGTATACGTATTTCTGATTTATGATATCTGATTTTTTGAAGCACTGAAACCTAGTGAACAAATGGTGGGAACATCTATTATGAACATTACTGAATTCTGATTACTGATTACTGGCCTCACCCCTTAGAGAAGAGAACATATAGGGGACTGATATCAGTTTAGCCATGAAATTCACAAACGTGCTCAGTGCTTACTTACTTGTTAAATTTCTGATTTCTGTTCTAAATACTGATTCCTGAATACTGATTCTTGTTCTGAAAATAAGAGTTTCTGTATATTATTTGTATTACTGTTTCTGTTGAAAATGACTTTGAAAACTGGGAGTTATTCACGCTCCCGCTTACTGAGTGACAACCATATCTGAAACGTCTACTCGTTTTAAAATGCGGAACTTTTTTTTTTTTTTTTTTTTGAGCTCTCATTTTAAAAATTTACATTTAAAATGATCATATTTATTTATCAATGAAAATATCACAGTTAAAAATAACCAACATCGACGTAATCGTAAATGAGTAAAAATCATGAAAATCCTCATCGTAAATAAAATGTTCAACTCCTCTCCAAAAACCATCACTCAAAATGCGGAAAAACGCGCGGTCCTCGGGTTATGTCACCGCACCAGGACTGCCTATTCAGAGTTCAGCACCTCCTGTCTCCTGCTCAAAATGCTCACCTGCATCACACACGCCTAGTGAGTCTAAAGACTCAACACACCTGTACCAGTAATAACAAGTACATATACGTAGCACACAACAGTGAAAAATAACATAATCAAAATACATTTCATGAGCTTAAAAACATGAACATAAGTGTGTCGTATAAAATCGTAACGTGTTAAAACATGTCTCATCATGTTATCATATCATATGCGTAACTATGACCTGTCAAAACATGGTAATAGCATGTATCATCGTATCAGCATATACGTGTTAAAATCTTAATTTGAATTCCGTTCATTAGCTGTGACTTTCGTATCATCATGTCATCATGTCAGTCGATGGATCCATCTACGTGTAACCGCGGTACCCGGCGGCGGGGGACATCAGCGACACTCTCACCCGTCAACTGAGCCCGAGCCTATCATGTCATCATATCATGTCAATGGAAATACGATCGTCGGGCTCCCTCTGGGGCCTTCTCCCGTAAACGGGCTCCCTCTGGGGCCTTTTCCCTCACGATATCTCCAATCATATCATCGTGTCATCGTGTTAGTCACAACTAAATAACGTCCTTCAAAACGTGTCATCATATTCATCACTTAATAAAAGCATGCATATACGAAATTTTTCCTTTAAACCAAGCATGCACCGTATTTATCATAATTGCGTCAAAATCGTAAACATGATGCATAAACATTCAAAATATCATAATTTTGTGCTCAGGGCGCTGCCAGGACCAACATCTCACCCCAGGTGCAAAATGACCATTTTGCCCCTGAAACCGAAAAATTACCATTTTGCTCATAGACGTAAAATTTCACTTCTTTGACATTTTCTTAATTCCATTAACCCTAACACGTCCCAAATAATTATTTAAGCTTACAAGAACTTTCCCATATTTTTATTTGGCTTAAATCTATGACTTTTAAATTAATCTTTAAATATAACCTATTAATGCGTTTTAATCCCGAATTAAACCAAACCTTAGCATAAAATTCCCAACTTAAAAACTTAGACTTCTAATAATTATTTGAGCTTAAATATAATTCTCTATAATTTTATTAAGCTTAAATCTAGGCGTTTCAATTTATTCTTTACTTAACGTTTCGTGCGGCGACTAAATCCCGGATAAATCCAAAACTCATTATTTTGTTCCGAAGCTTACCAAACTCCTAAAAATGTCCCAAAACATATTTATAAGTATTCCTAGACGTAAACCCGAGCTCATTTTATAACTTAACCTAATTGTTTTAAAACATGGATCGGGGTCTCGATTTTAACCCGAATTGACACGAAACTTTACCCACATTTTTCCCAACTTTTACCACATCTTAAAAACGCTTAATGGGTCTTAAAGAAATTTCATTATGCTGCTAACCACGTCTGAACTATTCAGAACTTGACAGGATCTCTCGGTCCTATCACATTGCACCAACTCATTTGCACTTGGCTCCCAAAAACTCACGACTCACGCTAAACCGATTTCCCCAGCCACGAGCCAGCCTACTAAGGACCTTGATCAGACCCTAAGACATCTAGCAAAACCAAGACGCTGACCCCATTCACGCTCCTAACCACTAGAAATCACGAAACACGCAACAAGCTCGCTACCGAGACTACTCTCCACAACATGGCTCGGTTGTTTGATCCTTCGACCCCAGCGTTGTTTGAGCCATTCCAGCCTCCACCTCAGACCAATTAAGGTCTGGTCTAGGGCTGGAGAAGGTCCTCACACGGCTGGAGTACAAGCATCCAAGGACCGAACCACTACCCAAGTCCCGATCTGCACAGCCTTCACGGCTTAGAACAAAACCCGATCAAATTTCCACTCCTGCACCTACAGCTCTCACTCTCAATCTGTTCCTGTCCTTGACAACCCCACACAGCAGCCCCTTGCACATAAATTCAGAAAAAAAACGTGAGCCACACTCATAGAAACAAGAACCACATAAAAACCGAAAAGATCTTTCATGGAAATGCTTAGATCGAAACATTTTATGCATGAACACCATCATCAGTATATAACACGGGTATGATGCAGAAAAAATGGTACAAAGCGTGCCTGCTAAATGTAAAAACGTGAGAAGAATGAAGAGAGGAGCGCCGGAGATCCTTTGGGTGCAAGAACAAGCAAGAACCGAGGCCTTCTTGACGTTGCTGGTGAAGAAAGCGAGGAGAATTCTTGCTGATAGGAGTGTGTCGGCTGAGTGGAGTTTAGGTTTAGGTTAAATGGGTGTTTAAGTGTTAATTAAATAATAAAATAACTTTAACAGGCCAACAATTAACATTTAAAAGCTAAAAAAAATGTTTTAAGCCCAATAAGCCCAAAAGTAGGCCCATTAAATCCAAACACACTCCCGTAAGATATTTCGCGTTAGAAAGATTTTGAAAATATTAGCCGAACCCTTAAAAAGTCTCCCGATTTGATAAAATTCGCGTACCGTTAAAAATAAATTCCTGCGGGTAAGAATACCCGGTAAAATCCCATTATTTGAAACATCCACTTAAAACACCATAAATTAATTTATAGAAATTAATCATGTATTAAAATAATTTTCCTGAAAATTCTCCGGTCTCCGTTCCTCGTTCGGGCAAAAAATACAACTTAAAAATCTTTAACGCGTGAACCTTTAAAATTTTAAGAACTAAATTCGATCATGCATGAATTATGCATAACATGCATAAAAATAATTAAACACGTAATTTAAAATAAAATCTTAAATTGCATGAACTTTAAATAAATCATGAATCAAAAACAAATTCATGGAATACACATGCATTTAAATGCTTTAAAATAATTTAATAAAATACCAGACAATTTAATAACTAGCATGCATGTGGTTCACGTGGACCTTCATATTTTCGGGACGTTACAATCTACTCCCCTTATATTGAATTTCGTCCCCGAAATTCGCTTATCCTCGATAATCAAAGAGTTTAGATTCTTAATTCCAGTATGCTAATAATCCACGCTTCCGCTGCGCTACTCTAATAAAATAAGTGATGAATTGTCCTTACGTCTCCTCAATCCTAATTAAATTGCCTACTGAATCCTTGATTGCGAATCGCAACTTAACACGACTTGAGGTGATTTAGTTCTATTCTACTATGACCTCGAATTTGACTTATCTCGCAATTCCCCAGACTAGAGATGGATGTCCAACCTTTATCGTATCTTACTTTACTTATACTATACCCATAATATTCACCGACCTATTACATTAGCATTTATGCAATTCAACTTAGGAAACCTTAGTCCCAAAATTTACTGACCGACTTCTATCATCGGTGATACACTTAAAATTTAAACCTTATCTCAACCTCATAATAATTTTTAGCCTAAGTCCCTTGAATTGAATCTTTATCTCACGACACCGAACTTACGTAACTTACTATTTACGAGTACATCCCGAATTTTAAATCATTACAAATCTTAAACCTCGAGTAATGTTAATCCATAAAATCCAATTATACCGTGTCGATCTTCTACCTATATTAATAAGCACTTCTAGCCCCAATTAAATGCTCAAACTATTTCCTTCCCAATTGTTATATAGTTGATGTCTAAGACCCTTGGACTTTCCTCCTTGAAACAATTGTCGCATCTTTACGTATCCTCAATACTTAATTAATACCAGCGTAAAAACTTAATAATTTATTTCATGTTAATGTTGGACTAACTCTAATAAATCAACTTCACTTATAACCCATAGAATTCTAGAATTCCCATATCAAGATTTTTGGTTTCTCAGTCGATAAAAATCTTCATATTCATTCATTGAAAACTTATGTTGAACGCAACTAGTTCCCTTTTGTTTTGGTTTCACCCAAAAACTTCCGTATGAACAAATATCCCATAAATTTGAAATTCAAACTTACCTAATCCAAATAGATTTGGATAAAATAATTTCAATACACATATCCGCTTAGTCCCAAGTTTCTTAATGACTTTCAAAATTCCTCAAGACAAGGTGTCTACCTCACCTCTTACATGCGTCTATCAAATATCCTAACCATAAATCACACTCAACTTTCTAGAAAAATTAAATTCCAACAAAGATATAATTTTAACTATTAAGATCATGATTAAAACTTAAGCTATACCAAACCTTAGGATCCCAAAATTTAAGTTAACTTACTGTCGAATCCTATAACCTAACTAATTGATCAACTTTATCTTAAATTGTTAGCACTCTAAATTTTTAAATTTTTCCACAGCATTGCTCCATTAACATTTAGATTTCAAGCCTTATATTGATTCATCCTACAATGTCCTTGATTGTTATTCCTTATAACATTATAACCCATATGTGTCAAAGTTCAAATATCCATTCAAGCCTATCTCATCAAACATTCCTACCCTTTAAACCATTCGATTCTTGCTTACTGCTAAACTAGTCTCCAAATTTCTCAAAAATTGCAAAATAAATTCTTAATTTCCTCAAAAATTATCCAATTTGTCCTTAATTTAGAAAATTCCACAATTACCCAAAATCTATTGGCATTCATAATTCCATTTTATAGGTTTCTCGTGACATAAATTTCAATAATTTTAAGCTTATTAAACCAAAAATCAATTCCCATAACCTCAAAAATTACTGATTCAACCTAATTGTTCCTCAAAAGCTCGAATTTAATCCTCAAAATTTTCAGAATTTGCAATTTGGCCCTTAAAGTTCTCAAAAATTACATTTTTGGTCCTACAACTCTTCGAAATTTGCATTCTTGGTCCCCATAAAATTTTCGATTTGGCCTCATTAATCCTTAAAATTCTCGAACTCGAAATTTAATCCCAAAAAATCGGTAAGTTCGAAAATAGTCCCTTAGAATTTTATTTTTGCACTTAGGTCCTCAAATTATTGGTTATTACAATTAGGTCCTTAAAATTCTCAATTCATTCAATTTAATCCTTAAATCCCAAGTTATACATTTTTATACTTCTAAGGATTTTCGTATTCTTCGAATCATTAATCCTTACATGGAATCCTCAAAAATTAACTTCAACTAGCAACCACGAACAATCAGTAATTTCTTAGAATTTCTACAAGTCCCAAAAAAAAAAAAAACATTCTTTATTTTCAAGATTAACTTATGACCCATAAGGAAGACATCAGTACTGTTGACCCAAAAATTAATATAATCAAATTCTTTCCAACCTTTCCTTACGCCCAAAAACCAAATTCTTACAAATGTCCAATTCCACCACAAGGCCCGCATGCATGCAAATCATATGATTTCTCAACTCATGTAGCAACATGCATAAAAATTTTAAAGCATCTTATCTCAAACATAACGACAGATGAACCTTTATTGTGAAACGTATAATCTCTAAAACATATAAACAGCTAAACATGTACTGTAAAGCATATATAATGTAAATATGCAGGTGATAACAGTCAATCATTTAAAACATTCAAAACATAAAAGCTTACAGACTTGAGGCTTGAAGACTGAGCGGCAGAAGCTGGCGGTGGCATAACCCTATACAGGAACCTGGCTCTGATACCAACTGAAACGTCTACTCGTTTTAAAATGCGGAACTTTTTTTTTTTTTTTTTTTGAGCTCTCATTTTAAAAATTTACATTTAAAATGATCATATTTATTTATCAATGAAAATATCACAGTTAAAAATAACCAACATCGACGTAATCGTAAATGAGTAAAAATCATGAAAATCCTCATCGTAAATAAAATGTTCAACTCCTCTCCAAAAACCATCACTCAAAATGCGGAAAAACGCGCGGTCCTCGGGTTATGTCACCGCACCAGGACTGCCTATTCAGAGTTCAGCACCTCCTGTCTCCTGCTCAAAATGCTCACCTGCATCACACACGCCTAGTGAGTCTAAAGACTCAACACACCTGTACCAGTAATAACAAGTACATATACGTAGCACACAACAGTGAAAAATAACATAATCAAAATACATTTCATGAGCTTAAAAACATGAACATAAGTGTGTCGTATAAAATCGTAACGTGTTAAAACATGTCTCATCATGTTATCATATCATATGCGTAACTATGACCTGTCAAAACATGGTAATAGCATGTATCATCGTATCAGCATATACGTGTTAAAATCTTAATTTGAATTCCGTTCATTAGCTGTGACTTTCGTATCATCATGTCATCATGTCAGTCGATGGATCCATCTACGTGTAACCGCGGTACCCGGCGGCGGGGGACATCAGCGACACTCTCACCCGTCAACTGAGCCCGAGCCTATCATGTCATCATATCATGTCAATGGAAATACGATCGTCGGGCTCCCTCTGGGGCCTTCTCCCGTAAACGGGCTCCCTCTGGGGCCTTTTCCCTCACGATATCTCCAATCATATCATCGTGTCATCGTGTTAGTCACAACTAAATAACGTCCTTCAAAACGTGTCATCATATTCATCACTTAATAAAAGCATGCATATACGAAATTTTTCCTTTAAACCAAGCATGCACCGTATTTATCATAATTGCGTCAAAATCGTAAACATGATGCATAAACATTCAAAATATCATAATTTTGTGCTCAGGGCGCTGCCAGGACCAACATCTCACCCCAGGTGCAAAATGACCATTTTGCCCCTGAAACCGAAAAATTACCATTTTGCTCATAGACGTAAAATTTCACTTCTTTGACATTTTCTTAATTCCATTAACCCTAACACGTCCCAAATAATTATTTAAGCTTACAAGAACTTTCCCATATTTTTATTTGGCTTAAATCTATGACTTTTAAATTAATCTTTAAATATAACCTATTAATGCGTTTTAATCCCGAATTAAACCAAACCTTAGCATAAAATTCCCAACTTAAAAACTTAGACTTCTAATAATTATTTGAGCTTAAATATAATTCTCTATAATTTTATTAAGCTTAAATCTAGGCGTTTCAATTTATTCTTTACTTAACGTTTCGTGCGGCGACTAAATCCCGGATAAATCCAAAACTCATTATTTTGTTCCGAAGCTTACCAAACTCCTAAAAATGTCCCAAAACATATTTATAAGTATTCCTAGACGTAAACCCGAGCTCATTTTATAACTTAACCTAATTGTTTTAAAACATGGATCGGGGTCTCGATTTTAACCCGAATTGACACGAAACTTTACCCACATTTTCCCCAACTTTTACCACATCTTAAAAACGCTTAATGGGTCTTAAAGAAATTTCATTATGCTGCTAACCACGTCTGAACTATTCAGAACTTGACAGGATCTCTCGGTCCTATCACATTGCACCAACTCATTTGCACTTGGCTCCCAAAAACTCACGACTCACGCTAAACCGATTTCCCCAGCCACGAGCCAGCCTACTAAGGACCTTGATCAGACCCTAAGACATCTAGCAAAACCAAGACGCTGACCCCATTCACGCTCCTAACCACTAGAAATCAAGAAACACGCAACAAGCTCGCTACCGAGACTACTCTCCACAACATGGCTCGGTTGTTTGATCCTTCGACCCCAGCGTTGTTTGAGCCATTCCAGCCTCCACCTCAGACCAATTAAGGTCTGGTCTAGGGCTGGAGAAGGTCCTCACACGGCTGGAGTACAAGCATCCAAGGACCGAACCACTACCCAAGTCCCGATCTGCACAGCCTTCACGGCTTAGAACAAAACCCGATCAAATTTCCACTCCTGCACCTACAGCTCTCACTCTCAATCTGTTCCTGTCCTTGACAACCCCACACAGCAGCCCCTTGCACATAAATTCAGAAAAAAAACGTGAGCCACACTCATAGAAACAAGAACCACATAAAAACCGAAAAGATCTTTCATGGAAATGCTTAGATCGAAACATTTTATGCATGAACACCATCATCAGTATATAACACGGGTATGATGCAGAAAAAATGGTACAAAGCGTGCCTGCTAAATGTAAAAACGTGAGAAGAATGAAGAGAGGAGCGCCGGAGATCCTTTGGGTGCAAGAACAAGCAAGAACCGAGGCCTTCTTGACGTTGCTGGTGAAGAAAGCGAGGAGAATTCTTGCTGATAGGAGTGTGTCGGCTGAGTGGAGTTTAGGTTTAGGTTAAATGGGTGTTTAAGTGTTAATTAAATAATAAAATAACTTTAACAGGCCAACAATTAACATTTAAAAGCTAAAAAAAAATGTTTTAAGCCCAATAAGCCCAAAAGTAGGCCCATTAAATCCAAACACACTCCCGTAAGATATTTCGCGTTAGAAAGATTTTGAAAATATTAGCCGAACCCTTAAAAAGTCTCCCGATTTGATAAAATTCGCGTACCGTTAAAAATAAATTCCTGCGGGTAAGAATACCCGGTAAAATCCCATTATTTGAAACATCCACTTAAAACACCATAAATTAATTTATAGAAATTAATCATGTATTAAAATAATTTTCCTGAAAATTCTCCGGTCTCCGTTCCTCGTTCGGGCAAAAAATGCAACTTAAAAATCTTTAACGCGTGAACCTTTAAAATTTTAAGAACTAAATTCGATCATGCATGAATTATGCATAACATGCATAAAAATAATTAAACACGTAATTTAAAATAAAATCTTAAATTGCATGAACTTTAAATAAATCATGAATCAAAAACAAATTCATGGAATACACATGCATTTAAATGCTTTAAAATAATTTAATAAAATACCAGACAATTTAATAACTAGCATGCATGTGGTTCACGTGGACCTTCATATTTTCGGGACGTTACAATATCACTCACCCACCAACCCTGAAGGGAAATATTATTTCCAATCTTAATTAATTTTATTGATTTAAATTATTTCCCTAAAATCATGTTTCCTTGTTGATCTCATTGAGTTTATTATTTAATATGATTTAGTCTTTCTTAGATAATGAGATAATCATTCAAATATATTCAAAGATATGTTATATATTGATGAGATATGATATTGGTATTTCAAAAGAGTTTATTCCTAATAAAACTCTTATCTTTCCTTGTGAAATATGTTTCCTTATGGAATGAAACTCTACATCTATAAATAAGAGACCAAGGACATCATTGAGCTTCTTCCTCCTCTCGGTCAATATTCACTCACGTATGCACGTTCAGAAATTCAGAGAAAACTCTTATTCGAGAGACGTGCTGTGAAGAGTGTGATAGAGTGTTGATGTGAATGTTGAGAACATCTGCGGACAACATCTGGGAAGAAGTTGGTCGAAGACTGGTTTCTCATAAATCTGTTTTTAGCAACACGTTTTTCTTTCTTGTTTTGTTTTACCCTGGTTATTTGTGTTAGAAAGCTTTATTTTCTCAAAGTGTTGAGGGAATTGATTTATGTGATAATCACTAGTGATAGGTTTTTGTGTAAACGATTCGGTTTTTCTAGTGATTAATTTTTGACATAAGGCACCGCACAAGTATTTATACTTGTGCAAATTTAATCTTGTCCATCTATTTATTTAAAGTGAATTCGTGCTATAAACTTTATTTTTCCGCTGCATGTTGTCCGAGATGTTGTAACATCTGGAACAACACCTAATTCTGATAAAACACAAATTCACTGTTTTATATCCTATTCTGATATTCTTATTCTTTTGAGCATCTGTCGGACAAAAGAATCCTTAAAAGTGGTATCAGAACCTACTCTTGATATTCTAAGTGCTGATTCTGGTTTTTGTTTTGTTTGACAATAAATCTAATCAAATGGACTCTTCATTTGCAAGCGCAGCACTTCGACCACCAGTCCTAGATAGTACAAATTACAACCTATGGAAAGTCAAAATAAGATACTACATAAAATCTATAGATGAACAGGCATGGCAGCGTGTCATCAATGGTTGGTCTCCACCAGTCATGTTAGATCGAGAGGGTGACAACTTGCCAAAGCCTGAAACTGACTGGACTGCTGATGAAGTGCAAAATTCGAACTACAACTCAAAGGCCTTGAATGCTATATTTATTTCAGTTGACATGAACATGTTCAGTTTAATCACAAAATGTACTTCGGCTAAAAGTGCATGGGATATCCTCCAAAGACACTGTGAAGGTTCTGAAAGTGTGCGACGAACCAGATTGAGGATGCTCACTTCCAAATTCGAGATGATGAGGTTGGAAGAATCTGAAAATATACTAGACTATGATCATCGTCTACGGAAAATTGCTAATGAAGCGTTCAGTTGTGGAGACCCTATCTCCAATGAGCGTTTAGTTAGCAAGGTCCTTCGTTCTTTGCCCGAAAGATTTAGCATAAAGATTTGTGCAATAGATGAGGCTAAAGACACTTCTCAGATGGCTTTGGAAGCTCTTATCAGGTCACTTCGGACCTTTGAGATGAACCTGGACATGCAAAAGAAGGATAAACAAAAGACAACTGCACTCTAAGCCTCAAATGACTCATACAATGAACTTCTTCAAATTTCTCAAGAAGTCAATGATTGTGATCTTTGTGAAGACTCTATCTCCTTTATCACAAAGAAATTCGGTGATTACTTGAAAAGAATCCGAGACAAGAAGAAGGATGCACAACCATCGAAATTTCCAAGTCTTCCACCCCTTGAAAGGCGACAAAGGTTTCCTGTCAAGCAACAATTTCAACCAAGGAATGAAGGCAAAGGACAATTCAATTCAAAAAGATATGAGTCGGTGCAGTGTAGAGAGTGCAAAGGTTTTGGACACTATGCCAATGAATGTCCTAACAGATTGCGAAAGAACAAAGGCTACAATGTGTCCCTAAGCGATGAAGGATCCGATGCTGAGGAGAAATCCACTGATGAAGAAAATCAAACCTCCTTGACTGCATTATTAACAGAAAATCGCGGACTGCAGGTGAATCCTTTAGGTGTTGCTCTAGGTGTTGCCACTCCTGGCCGCAACATCTGCAAAAATTCAGTATGTTTGAACTCCACAACTTCTGGAAATTTGAGTGGAGATGATGGATCAGAGGCTGATTGTTGCGTGTTTTCACTACCGCAAGTATACGGTGTCAAGTTTTAGTACTGGTTTGAGTACACATATCGATCCCACGAAAAGTAATTATTTACAATTGTATATTAAATACCATAATTGACATAGCTCGACTTTATTTAGACAAATCAAACGGTTGGTTTATAATCAATTCAATTAAAATAATAATTCCTGTAATTCTAGCACACAGTAGAGAATTCACTGAAGAAATAAATCTAGAGATATGATTTCGTCTGGCTTCCCCTATGCTAAATCAAAATTAACTAACATGTTATTAAATTGCATCGCATTTACTAACCAAGAACTCGCAATTTGTTTTCTATTCCCTCCATCGAGTGATAAATAGAACTGTATTACTTATTATTGATTTTAATATGTCTATTCAAAATCAAGCAACACGTAATAAATGCAACCAAGGTCCTCTTAGGGATTCGTCAGAGTTATACGTCTTTTGCACGTTATAAATATCTAACGATGTGATTTCTCCTGTCCTAATTTCAATCCCCTCTCTCGAGTGTTAGATTTTAATTATTAGATCAATCGAATTATGGCCAGTAATCCAAAAGCATTAATCACGAGAAATCACAAATAAACACGACGAATTAATTCATGAAACTTCAAAATGTTACTAATATAGGTTCAACCCAGACTACGTCAATCTCTAGAATATAAAATTAGTTCATACTCGAATTTAAATCAATACAAAATCTGTTTGTAATTATTAAAAACGTAAAAGTAAGAAACCGAATTAAGAACGTGTTGGCGAGAGATGAAAGTGCGTTTCCGTGTCCGGATTCAACGTCTTATATCTCCGTTCTTCGCGTCACGTGCTCCATGCTCTGACTTTTCTCTCTTCCTCCTAGTGATATGACGGCCTGCGTCTAAGAAATATTTCGGAAAATCCCTTAAAAATCCACACGAAAACCTATTTATTTCTGAAGTGTCGCGTTGCGCGCATATGCGCGACACAAACTCGCGCATATGCGTGGGTGCTTCTGGTGCTGCTCTTCGTCTTGCGCGCCATGAGCGGCGCATATGCGCGTTGCTCTCGGGTTGTCGCCTGTTCTCTCTCGCGCATATGCGCGCCATGAGCGGTGCATATGCGCGAGACTCACTGTAAGGTACGCGCATGTGCACGGCTTTGGGGGCGCATATGTGCCGATCTATCTGCCAGTTGCGCGCATGTGCGCGAAAATAAGACGGGCATATGCGCGGGGCTTACTGCATTCCACCCTTCTCATAGTCCCGAGCAAAAATAAAACTAAAACATTACTGGACTAAACTAAACACATCCTAAAGAAAGTAATTAAACGAACAAGAGTTGTGGAATAAAAGGATAACCACTAGCCTTTAGAGATTATAATTTCCATGATTTTGAATCAAACGCATGCCAAATTACTCACAGTTCATGTGCGTGTCTGTTCTGCTATTCTTGTTTACCCACTCCCAATGCCAAGATAAGTTCATAGCTGTTCATCTCATAAAATTCAGGACTCCTCGACACACACGTAATTAGCAAAATCATTGAGACACGCATTTACCTTCACAAATCAACAAAACTTACAGGGTAATATTTGGCTAAACAAAAAATGGTAATACGAAAACAGCAATTAACCAAGCAACATCCAATATCATGAGATGGGCACATGTATACAATCAAACTCTGTGTCTATCGACGGCATTTTTCAAGTGTCCATAGGCTTGACTTTGACAACTCTTCTCCACTAGTATATTTGGTACGTGTGACTCGGTTAATAGGTCTTTTAAGCTTATAACGTTAGGCTATGGCTAATGCCTTCAAATGAAGGTAGGGAGTCAAAAGTGAGAGAAAACAAACCAATTTATTCTTCACACGCGTCTCCTTCCTTTTGTTTCACTTCCACTTGTCTTGCCACACATTTTCATCATTTTGTCCTCCTTTTCACATCACATGTCATACTCTTTCCCTCTTTATTCAACTTTTTCTTTCTCTTTTTTTTTCTTCTTTATATATATATATATATAGACATTTCTTTCTTTCTTTTCACCTTTTCATGATATTCTTATATACACACAAGGGAGAAGAACTTTTGTAGTGATACACCGGTTCGTTTTCTCTCGGTTTTCGGTGGGTACTAGTGTATATGCTAAAAAGTTGGTAGTTGATGTAGGAGTTTAGAATTGATACGAATGGGGCTTTTGTGTGCCTTGGCACACTCCATTCGATTTTCATTAAGCTCAAACATGGGACACTAGGGTATATTATGATGTTATGGGTAGGATTGAAAGGCTCAAACGTTCCAAAAATTGCCTAAATCATCCCTAAGTCACATATGCTCGTTGCTCTCAGGTTGTCGCCTGTTCTCTCTCGCGCATATGCGCGCCATGAGCGGCGCATATGCGCGAGACTCACTGTATGGTACGCGCATGTGCGCGGCTTTGGGGGCGCATATGCGCCGATCTTTCTGCCAGTTGCGCGCATGTGCGCGAAAATAAGACGGGCATATGCGCGGGGCTTACTGCATTCCACCCTTCTCCTAGGCGCCATTTTAGCTCGTTTTCACGCATATATTGTAGTCGCACCTAGGTTCCTGCAATCACACCAAGAACAACAAAAAACGCGTAATTCCGCCCAAAAAGACTAACAATCTATATGAAATATAGGAATAATATAAGTGCATAAAATGCACTTATCAAATCCCTCCAAACTTAAACTTTTACTAGTCCCGAGCAAAAATAAAACTAAAACATTACTGGACTAAACTAAACACATCCTAAAGAAAGTAATTAAACGAACAAGAGTTGTGGAATAAAAGGATAACCACTAGCCTTTAGAGATTATAATTTCCATGATTTTGAATCAAACGCATGCCAAATTACTCACAGTTCATGTGCGTGTCTGTTCTGCTATTCTTGTTTACCCACTCCCAATGCCAAGATAAGTTCATAGTTGTTCATCTCATAAAATTCTGGACTCCTCGACACACACGTAATTAGCAAAATCATTGAGACACGCATTTACCTTCACAAATCAACAAAACTTACAGGGTAATATTTGGCTAAACAAAAAATGGTAATACGAAAACAGCAATTAACCAAGCAACATCCAATATCATGAGATGGGCACATGTATACAATCAAACTCTGTGTCTATCGACGGCATTTTTCAAGTGTCCATAGGCTTGACTTTGACAACTCTTCTCCACTAGTATATTGGGTACGTGTGACTCGGTTAATAGGTCTTTTAAGCTTATAACGTTAGGCTATGGCTAATGCCTTCAAATGAAGGTAGGGAGTCAAAAGTGAGAGAAAACAAACCAATTTATTCTTCACACGCGTCTCCTTCCTTTTGTTTCACTTCCACTTGCCTTGCCACACATTTTCATCATTTTGTCCTCCTTTTCACATCACATGTCATACTCTTTCCCTCTTTATTCAACATTTTCTTTCTCTTTTTTTTTCCTTCTTTTTTTTTATATATCTATATAGACATTTCTTTCTTTCTTTTCACCTTTTCATGATATTCTTATATACACACAAGGGAGAAGAACTTTTGTAGTGATACACCGGTTCGTTTTCTCTCGGTTTTCGGTGGGTACTAGTGTATATGCTAAAAAGTTGGTAGTTGATGTAGGAGTTTAGAATTGATACGAATGGGGCTTTTGTGTGCCTTGGCACACTCCATTCGATT
Source organism: Primulina eburnea (assembly GCF_022965805.1). Taxonomy (NCBI): domain Eukaryota; kingdom Viridiplantae; phylum Streptophyta; class Magnoliopsida; order Lamiales; family Gesneriaceae; genus Primulina; species Primulina eburnea. Next base: position 2,800,636 of record NC_133115.1, on the reverse strand, counting down.
TTCATTAAGCTCAAACATGGGACACTAGGGTATATTATGATGTTATGGGTAGGATTGAAAGGCTCAAACGTTCCAAAAAAAATCACCCTAAGTCACACAATACCCGTATCTCGCCTCGAAGAGTGCCAAACCAAGTTCTAGACTACTTTCAATTTACCAATCAACAAACACAGACAGATCATGTTTTCGGGTATTCAAACAGAAAGAATTCCACATCTCATTCTCATTTAGGCTCAAAGGGCTAATAATTGACAATTTATTCAAGGAAAAACAGACCCAACATAAATCAAAGACTGCCTGAATCACTTTTGTGTTAGTGAACATGTAACTCAACAACAAATAATCAACATGCAGGTTTTGGAGTCCGTTTATTCATTTCAAATCACAAACCACATGAACACTCTCCTGGCGTCGCGTGTATCAACAATCATAGCAATCGTGAATTAATGTGTAAACGGTTAAGTAAAGGTAGCATGCATTCGGATTCGTAATCAAGGAACAACATGAATTTCGGGTCAACTCTCATCATTGTTTGGTTATTACCTTAATTCCACAATTCTAAAACTTTAACGACTAAGAAAAGAAAAACATAAAGACTAAATGAAACATTTTTTTTTAAATAAACAACAAAAATTAAACACTACGGCAACTCAAATCAAAACAACTCCTCAGTCAGATCAAATATCAAATCACCCCCGCGCATATGCGCGGGGCGCGACACTTCAGAAATAAATAGGTTTTCGCGTGGATTTTTAAGGGATTTTCCGGAAATATGTTAGAGGCAGCCGTCATATCACTTGGGGGAAGAGAGAAAAGTCAGAGCACGGAGCACGGGACGCGAAGAACGGAGATAGAAGACGTTGAATCCGGACACGGAAACACACTTTCATCTCTCGCCAACACGTTCTTAATTCGGTTTCTTACTTTTACATTTTTAATGATTACAAACAGGTTTTGTATTGATTTAAATTCGAGTATGAACTAATTTTATATTCTAGAGATTGAAGTAGTCTAGGTTGAACCTATGTTAGTGACATTTTGAAGTTTCATGAATTAATTCGTCGTGTTTATTTGTGATTTCTCGTTATTAATGCTTTTGGATTACTGGTCATAATTCGATTGATCTAATAATTAAAATCTAACACTCGCGAGAGGAGATTGAAATTAGGACAAGAGAAATCACATCGTTAGATATTTATAACGTGCAAAAGACGTATAACTCTGACGAATCCATAGAGGGACCTTGGTTGCATTTATTACGTGTTGCTTGATTTTGAATAGACATATTAAAATCGGTAATAGGTAATACAGTTCTATTTATCACTCGACGGAGGGAATAGAAAACAAATTGCGAGTTCTTGGTTAGTAAATGCGATGCAATTTAATAACATGTTAGTTAATTTTGATTTAGCATAGGGGAAGCCAGATGAAATCATATATCTAGATTTATTTCCTCAGTGAATTTTCTACTGCGTGCTAGAATTACAGGAATTATTATTTTATTTGAATTGATTATAAACCAACCATTTGATTTGTCTAAATAAAGTCGAGCTATGTCAATTGTGGTATTTAATATACAATTATAAATAATTACTCTTCGTGATGGCACCTGCACCGATTTATCTGCCAGCTGCACGTTTAATTCGGTGGATCTCAACTTGCTCAATCCAAGTTTCTCGTAGAGAGATCTTGGCATTATATTTATACTTGCCCCTGAGTCACAGATAGTTTTTTCTACTAAATGACCCCTTATTTCACATGATACAATAAATTCACCGGGATCTAGCAACTTCTGAGGAACATTCCTTCGTGTTCCTTTGGTAAATTCACCTTCCACCTGATCTGCAAACTCAATATTAGTGTTTAGGTTCTTGAGATCTTCAAGACCTTTTTTCTTTTGAAATTCATATTGTAATTGTAGAAATCTTTGGGGGTATGGAAGTAAGGAAATACAATGCATTGATTTAAATCGTACCTCTCAGATTTCTTACCTCGGGCTATTTTGGTTGGAATTAGCTTTTCATCACGAACAGGTGTGGGTTCAACCTCCTTCTCTTCTCGGCCTACCACACCAAACTCTTCATGCTGTATAAAAATGGCATTCACTTCTCTCAGATTTGGGTCTGCAGTCTTTTGGACTGCGCCTGACGGTTGAGACGTGAGTTGCTTCGTTATCTGCCCCACTTGCGATTCAAGGATTTTCAAAGTAGCACCAATACTCGCCATATGTGTCTCAAGGTTGTCAAGTCTAGACTCAGTTCTAGACATCCTCTTACCAGATTCAACATCAAATGTCCCCACTAAATCCTCAAATGATGGCTTCCCTTCCCCACTTGATGTATTGAACCCCGGTGGAGGATTCAACACATTCTTATTGTTTGCATAAGAAAAATTTTCATGGTTTCTCAACCCAGGATGATAAGTATTAGGGGGAGGGTTACCTCGATATCTGCCAAAGCCTCCAAAGTTCTTGTTGTTGATGTATTGGACTTCTTCAGGAAAATGTGATTCTTCAACAACAACCGGTGGTCCCTCAGTGTTTGGTGTACCCACTTTATTCATAGTCGCTATCTGTGTAGTCAATGCTGATACTTGTGCAGTGAGTGATGTGATAGGATCCACCGCATAAATTCCAGCAGTCCTCTGTACTCCTGACCTCTCAGACGGCCATTGGTAGCTGTTAATAGTCATTTTCTCAAGCATGTCGTAGGCTTGAGCAAGAGATTTGGCAAAGATCGTGCCACCAGCCGCCGCATCCACTGTAGTCCGTGTCTGACCATTCAACCCATTATAAAACAACTCAATCTGCACCCAGTCTTCAAAACCATGATTAGGGCACTTCCGCAACAACTCCTTGTACCTCTCCCATGCTTCATAAAGCTGCTCAAAGTCAATTTGCCTGAAAGTACTGATCTCAATCTTCAATTGTGCAGACTTCGCTGGGGGAAAATATTTAGAAAGAAATTTCGTCACCAACTCCTGCCATGTAGTGATACTTCCCAAGGGAAGCGATTGGAGCCATCCTCTCGCCTGGTCCCTGAGAGAAAATGGAAACAAGCGCAATCTAATAATATCATCAGAAACATTATTAATTTTTACCGTATCCGTGATCTCCAGGAATGTTCTTAAATGATCATGAGGATCAGAAGTGGCAGTTCCAGCAAATTGGTTCTGTTGAACCATATTTATCAGTGCGGGCTTCAACTCGAAGTTGTGTGCGTTTATGGTCCCTCTTGCAACCCACCATGAACAGGATTGGTGACAGTCGGGCTGATGACGTTAAACCAAGCGCTGTGTGGGAGGCAACCCACATTTATTTATTTTTGCATTTATTTAAGTTATTTTATTTTAATTCGATTCCTTAGTTTATTAATTTTAATTTTCTCGATTCAAGTATTAATTTGCATTTTGTTATTTTTTTTTTGCAGGTATTTAATAAAAAAAATTAATAATAATAATAATAAAGGGAGAAGCACCTAATTCGATTCCTTAGTTTATTAATTTTAATTTTCTCGATTCAAGTATTAATTTGCATTTTGTTATTTTTTTTTGCAGGTATTTAATAAAAAAATTAATAATAATAATAATAAAGGGAGAAGCACCCGCGCACATGCGCGACGAATTTCCGTGCACATGCGCGACATTGGCCGAGGGCTCGGCGCATATGCGCCATTCCGAGCGCGCACATGCGCGATATTTACAGAGAGGTCGGCGCATTTGCGCCAATCCGGGCGCGCATATGTGCCACATTCCAGTGTTCCGGCTAGTAGCATTCACGCATATGCGCCGCTCAAGGCGCGCATATGCGCGAGACCCTGTATATAAAAAAAAGAGATAACCCCCGCAGCAGATCGCGAATCTCTCAACAAAAAAACCCACGATGCCGCTCTCAGCAAAAGGTCCAAACGCCGCCGCCGCCGCCCTCCTTCGAAAGCCGCCTCCATGAACTTCCGGCACACTCTAAATTCCCCGTCTCAAGTAAGGGGTTTTTCTCTGGATTTTGTTAAAACTTTGGTACTTGCTAGAAGTGGTCTTTGATTCTTAGGGGAACTTATGTTATTGTGAAGTGAGTGGCTCGATTTGTTCTATATTAGTTTGTGATTGAGGTATATATCGTATTGCTAACCGGATTAAGTGGTTTGGTGAAATTATAATTGTTAAGTATATTGGGGTGTGATTATTAGATTTTTTTGGCTCTTCAATTGTTAAATTTAGTTGGTGTTAACTGTGATATTGGAGTATTGAGATATGGCACCGAAGAAGAAATCAAAGAAGGGAGCCTCTTCTTCCGCAAGTTTTGATTCACATAGATTTTGGAGTGAGGATGCCCAACAGGTGTATGAGAGCTCGATGACTCGGTCGATTATCCCAGAGAGGGGGTTTAATTTATCAACATTACATGGTGCTATTAAGCGTGAATTGGAAAGAAGACAATGGGTTGAATGTGCCCAACCGCCTCTAGACGCTGTGATTTCTGTCGTGCGAGAGTTTTATGCCAATCTGAGGATACGGCATGATGAGTTAAAGGTACTGGTGCGAGGTAAATTGGTATCGTTTGATTCTCAGACGATAAATATGATATATCAGATGTCAAGCCTCGAAGAAGACGAGTACAGTGCATTCTTAGGTGATGGGGTCGATTATTCAGAGGTCATTCGGACCGTGTGCCAGGCAGGCGTCGTATGGAAAATGAACGCGAGTGGTCCAGTCTCGCTGAAGAAATCCGAGATGATCCCTAATGCGAGTGCGTGGACATCGTTCGTGTTGGCTCGGGTTCTCCCATCCTCGCATTACCACGATGTAACCAAAGACAAAGTTGCGCTTGTCTTTGCTATTTTGATGGGCAAATCGGTTAACTTGGGAAGATTGATATATGGATTGATCATGAGAGCCGGCACAGGATTAGCCGCGGTCGCCCTTCCATGCCCTCACATTGTGACCGAACTATGCAGACAGGCCGGCGTCTCCTGGTCACCTGATGAGCAAGTGCTTAAGCCGAAGGCTCCCATCGTTGCCCCCATATTTGCCTCCCGTTGATTCAGATGACGAGGACCTGCCACAGGCACAGCTACCACCACCACCACTACCTGAGGGACCCCAACAGCGCAGGGGAGACAGATTGAGACGACTAGAGAATGAGATGCAGGATCAGAGGCAGTTACTAGTCGAGCAGCGCCAGGTGCTAGATTCACTTCAGTACCGCACGGACTATTTTATGGGATTCATAATGGATTTCACGACCGTTCTTGCTCAGCGATTCCCGCCGATAGGTCTACAGGATCCGATGTTTCCCCAGTCCGCTGCCTGGCCACCACCGTATCCACCACCACCACCACAGTATCCAGGACCACCACCACAGGCGCCACCCCAGCACATGGATGAGGATGTTGATGATGACGACGGCGAGCACTGACGCTCGTCGTGTGAGGTATGCGTGTCCCACTTCTTTCTTGTTTATACATTGAGGACAATGCATATTTTGAGTTTGGGGGGGTGATTTGATATTTGATCTGACTGAGGAGTTGTTTTGATCTGAGTTACCGTAGTGTTTAATTTTTGTTGTTTATTTACAAAAAAATGTTTCATTTAGTCTTTATGTTTTTCTTTTCTTAGTCGTTAAAGTTTTAGAATTGTGGAATTAAGGTAATAACCAAACAATGATGAGAGTTGACCCGAAATTCATGTTGTTCCTTGATTACGAATCCGAATGCATGCTACCCTTACTTAACCGTTTACACATTAATTCACGATTGCTATGATTGTTGATACACCCGACGCCAGGAGAGTGTTCATGTGGTTTGTGATTTGAAATGAATGAATGGACTCCAAAACCTGCATGTTGATTACTTGTTGTTGAGTTACATGTTCACTAACACAAAAGTGATTCAGGCAGTCTTTGATTTATGTTGGGCCTGTTTTTCCTTGAATAAATTGTCAATTGTTAGCCCTTTGAGCCTAAATGAGAATGATATGTGGAATTCTTTCTGTTTGAATACCCGAAAACATGATATGTCTGTATTTGTTGATTGGTAAATTGAAAGTAGTCTAGAACTTGGTTTGGCACTCTTCGAGGCGAGATACGGGTATTGTGTGACTTAGGGATGATTTAGGCGATTTTTGGAACGTTTGAACCTTTCAATCCTACCCATAACATCATAATATACCCTAGTGTCCCATGTTTGAGTTTAATGAAAATCGAATAGAGTGTGCCAAGGCACACAAAAGCCCCCATTCGTATCAATTCTAAACTCCTACGTCAACTACCAAATTTTTAGCATATACACTAGTACCCACCAAAAACCGAGAGAAAACGAACCGGTGTATCACTACAAAAGTTCTTCTCCCTTGTGTGTATATAAGAATATCATGAAAAGGTGAAAAGAAAGAAAGAAATGTCTATATATATATAAAAAAAAGAAGAAAAAAAAAAGAGAAAGAAAAGTTGAATAAAGAGGGAAAGAGTATGAAATGTGATGTGAAAAGGAGGACAAAATGATGAAAATGTGTGGCAAGGCAAGTGGAAGTGAAACAAAAGGAAGGAGACGCGTGTGAAGAATAAATTGGTTTGTTTTCTCTCACTTTTGACTCCCTACCTTCTTGGCATTTGGAGTGGGTAAACTTATCTTGGCATTTGGAGTGGGTAAACAAGAATAGCGGAACACACACGCACGTGAACTGTGAGTAATTTGGCATGCGTTTGATTCAAAATCATGGAAATTGTAATATCTGAGGCTAGTGGTTATCCTTTTATTCCACAACTCTTGTTCGTTTAATTACTTTCTTTAGGATGTGTTTAGTTTAGTCCAGTAATGTTTTAGTTTTATTTTTGCTCAGGACTAGCAAAAGTTAAAGTTTGGGGGGATTTAATAAGTGCATTTTATGCACTTATATTATTCTTATATTTCATATAGATTGTTAGTGTTTTTGGGCGGAATTACGCGTTTTTTGTTGTTCTTGGTGTGATTGCAGGAACCTAGGTGCGACTACAATATATGCGTGAAAACCAGCTAAAATGGCGCCTAGGAGAAGGGTGGAATGCAGTAAGCCCCGCGCATATGCACGTCTTATTTTCGCGCGCATGCGCGCAGCTGGCAGAGAGATCAGCGCATATGCGCCCCCAAGCCGCGCCCATGCGCGTACCATACAGTGAGTCTCGCGCATATGCGCCGCTCATGGCGCGCATATGCGCGAGAGAGAACAGGCGACAACCCGAGAGCAATGCGCATATGCGCGCAAGACGAAGAGCTTTTAGTACTGGTTTGAGTACAGATATCGATCCCACGAAGAGTAATTATTTATAATTGTATATTAAATACCATAATTGACATAGCTCGACTTTATTTAGACAAATCAAACGGTTGGTTTATAATCAGTTCAATTAAAATAATAATTCCTGTAATTCTAGCACACAGTAGAGAATTCACTGAAGAAATAAATCTAAAGATATGATCTCGTCTGGCTTCCCCTATGCTAAATCAAAATTAACTAACATGTTATTAAATTGCATCGCATTTACTAACCAAGAACTCGCAATTTGTTTTCTATTCCCTCTGTCGAGTGATAAATAAAACTGTATTACCTATTACCGATTTTAATATGTTTATTCAAAATCAAGCAACACGTAATAAATGCAACAAAGTTCCTCTTAGGGATTCGTCAGAGTTATACGTCTTTTGCACGTTATAAATATCTAACGATGTGATTTCTCATGTCCTAATTTCAATCCCCTCTCTCGAGTGTTAGATTTTAATTATTAGATTGTTGCGACTTTGATTGTTGCACTCCCAAGAGCAGGTTGTCCACACAAGTAGTATAATTCGGTGAGTCCGAATATAGTATCCACAGGGAAGCTAAGGTAATTACAAGTCCACTACAATGTCTTTTTGTTATTGTTTTTGTTTTTGTTTCTTTTTAATTTTAATTGTTTGAATCTTTAATGGATAAATTTTAATTGTTCAAATTTTAATTTAAGTAGTTGAGATTAAAGGATCCACTCTTGGTATTATAATAAAGTTAACATTAACGAACAATATTGAAATCCACTTAATAAATTGGTTCCAATATATTAAATAATCATATTTATATTATGTTATAAATTATTATCTTATAAGCATATAATATATACCAAAATTTATAAATATGGTCAAGTATTTATTGTGCTATATATATTTGTAAACACTAAATCAAGGTTCCCACTTTAAATGGTTGGTAAAACCAAAAAAACATTTAAATGGTACCAATAAATTAATACTATGATATATTCATATATAATAAATCAAGGAATCCAAGTTAAATGGTTGGTAAAACCAAACTAACATTTCCAAGAATTTAATATTATAATATATTTATATATAATAAATCAAGGCATCCACTTTAAATGGTTGGTAATACCAAACTAACATTTAAATGGTTCCAAGAATTTAGTGTAACATATAGCAACAATAAATCAAAACTCCCACTTATAAGTAGGGTATAAAAATGCTTAAAGAAATAAATATAACATAAACAATAAATAATGATTAAATAATATAAAACATAGATTCTTACCTTTTAATAACCTTATTACCATGCCAAGAGCTTCACTTTATCATCTCAACTTTAGGAAGTTAGCTATTCATCATTCAAAGTGTAAAACTTTGAATATGAAATTAACATGCTAATTATATTTAAATGAAGAAATAAAAGAAAAATATAGAGAGAAATATTATGAACTCAAAGGTTTGTTCATAGAATGAGGGATATCTCAATACATTACAATGAACCCCTATTTATAGCCAAATTTGGGGAGACAACCACAAATAAAATATTATTTTTTACACATAAGTCTTCATTGGTGTTCCAAGAAATTAATATTATATTACACATCACTTTTGAAAATCTTCTTCTCCGAATTTGCTCTTCACATAAAAAGAAACATGTGGATAATTGAGTTGTCTAGTTGTGGTATTTTTTTCAGAATATTTGACCAAGTAATTTGAGAGATATGGTCAAAATGCTAGAGCATGGTAAAACTGTCACTCCTTTGGTAACTTTCTTTTTTGCTTAATTTGATTCCAATTGTGAGAGGATTTTTATCTCATGCTTGTCAACAATATTGTAGATATTATAATCAACTTTCTACAGGTCCAAGAATCATCTTAATCTCATTTGCAACGCCAAGGTTATTCTTGTTTTATCGAACCTGTAAAATATAGTAAAAACTTATAATTTTACCCAACTTATATTTTATACAATTTATTATAAAACATGTAATATTTAAACATTTAATAAAACAAAAACTATATATTTATATTATAAAACATTTAATTAATGTACAATTTTTTATCTTTATCACACTCCCCAACCAGCTTATTGCTAGTCCCTAGCAATTTAAGCTTTAATAGCAATACAAAACATATTGATTAATATAAATAGAAATGCAATCAGAACTATCTAAGTGTTTAAATTAAATTTGAAAACTGTCAAAGTTATATCAAGATCATCATAATTATAATTTATGAAATAATTTAAGATGATAAATTCAAAGCTTATTTCAGGTAGTTAAATGTACACGGCCTTCAGAAATTCCTAGTAAGAGTCTCAACTCCATATCCTAACAGGTTAATAAATGTTTCAATTTATGGCAACGATTTCTCTCATGGAGTTGGAATACAGATAAATGCTCAGAAAAATGGTTTACAGAATGCAGACAGACAGACGAGCCAAACTAATCAAAAGATAGAAAATCCATTGATTCAAAATCTAGTTGTTCTTATTATATATATTTTTTTCCTGATAATTTTTATTATTATTTTTTTTTCATAACATCATGGAATCAGACTAAGTTTATGCTTCTTGACCATATATTTATTTAATTTGTACAATAAATTTCTCTCTTTTTTTATTTTTTTTATGAGAGATATATGGGTCGTAGCATATAACTTAAAAATTACATAGATCTTCAATATCTTTCTTTTTGTATTTTTCTCCTCTCTTTTTTTCAGGAAATATCATTTTTTTTTTCACAATAAGAACTCAAGATCTAAACAATAGATAGTCTCTCTCATGATCAATAAAGGCTCGAAAGCTGTTTTCTCAGTCCTCTCCACTCACTCACAAAATATGTGTGAGTTTAAAATTTTAGGCACTCTTATAAGGTATATCTTGGGTCATATACTTTAATACCTGATTTTATCACAATGGTTAATCACTCAAAAAGATTTCATAAATCATATTTTTATATTGATCAGAATATTAAAATTGACTTTTTTTCCCAATAAAAATTAAACATCCTTAGATAGATTAATACATTTTCTAATTTAAACATTTCAAATATGTAATGTATGATATTTTTGCAAAAATTACAAAGATACAAGCAATAAACATGATTTTATTATAAAATAATATATATTTTTATATTTTTTTTTAAATTTAAGTTTGTTCTCCCCCCAATCAGAATATGACATTGTCCCTAATGTCAAAATAACTATTAATAAAGAGTACATAATGAAATAGATATCACCTGTAATTTTATTGAAGATAACAAACTGAAACAAACGCAAACCAATCCACGAATTTTGAATCAATGATCCAACTTTCTTTTCTTACTGCTTGATTGCGACCAATTAATTTTTTTTATCATCGGATCAGGCTTATGAACAAAAGCTTCCAAATCATCAATTAATTGGTCGGCAGTCGAAGCACAGATGAGCATCCGTCGTGAATTTTCTGAAATGAAATTCTGTTCCACAGCTTTATCAAGAAATGTGAACAAACTGTCATAATAATTATTGATATTCAACAAGCCCACAGGTTTATTATGGATATTAAGTTGTGCCCAAGAAACAGTGAGAAAAATTTCTTCTAATGTACCAAAACCACCTGGTAGTGCGATAAAAGCATCAGAATTTTCAATCATTTGAGTGATTCTTTCATACATAGAAGAAACTTTTAATTCCTCCTCAATCGTAACACCTGTAATATTTCCTTCAGCTAAAGCTGTAGGAATAATACCCAAAACCTGACTACCTTCAAGATGAGCAGATGTTGAAACAGATCTCATTAACCCAATATTACCTCCTCCATATACCAAGTGAATTTTTCTCTCAGCCAATATCTTTCCAAGATTATTCGCTGCTTCTACAAACACTTCATTTTTTCCAGGACTCGACCCACAAAATTCACAAATATTTTTCAATGTTTGTGCAGAGGATCCAGCCATGTTTTTACTTTCTTTTTTGGTCTGCGAAAATAGAGAGAAAGATGAGAGATTTTATAGGGGTAATATGTTATCATGACAAAACTATGGGTCACAGCTGTAAACAGAATAAATAGTAAAAACAATAATGACACACATGCTTATAAACAGTAGTGTGATTGTGGCTCACAATTTTCCTCTGGTTTTACGTCCAGAAACGGCTTCAACGCCTTCTATGAGTCGAGGATATGCTTCCCATCCAATTTTCTTATAAATTGGCAAACGGGGTCTTTTTTAGTCAGATTCCCAAGACTATGACGCTCATCTTTAAATTGTTTCCATAAAAAGAGAAGTTCAATATGCACATGTCCACTAGAATGCGTCTCAAGAGTGAATAAGATGTTATCTAAAGACTCCTTACACAGCTCATTCTTAATGAAATCAATTTTATCTTCTCTGTTATTGGAAACACATCCCAAAGATCTGCATCGTTTGTCACAAGTCCATCTTGCACACTTATGACAAACCCCTAAACTTTTGGCCCTTCGTTTTTTCGCATAAGTGCTTTTTCCTAATCCAGGCAAATACCGAATGAGCAATGATTGTGGAACTTCTCCTCCTAATCGAACCTTAGCTTCAATTACAAGACGAATATCTTCTGGAATTCCTTTTTGCATTAGCAATCTCAATCTTTCACACATTCCTGCATAAATTTTTCTCAGAACACTTTCAGAAACAGAGGGAAAATATTTACAAATTTTTGAGAGAATTTCATCCATTTTGAAAAGAAAAGAAATGAATTTTTTTATTTTTGTATCAGCAATTATGGGAAACTGATTTAACCGACTATGAGAGTCACGTAGTACCGTTATCCGCCATTTAACCGGAAAAATAAAAAGATTAAGGAAACCTGAAATAAAAACAAACAAAATTAAATGCAACATAAAAATTTAAGAATCAGAAAGGGAAATAAACTCTTCTTGAAAGATTTCATTTTCCAAAAATGGTTTAAGCCTTTGTCCATTCACTTTAAAAACATCACCATTTTTAGGATTTTCAATATCCACAGCTCCATAAGGATACACATGCTTTACAACATATGGGTCTGTCTATCTTGATCGGAATTTTCCTGGGAATATTAGAAGTCGAGAATTATAAAGCAAAACTTTTTTACCAATCTCAAAAGATTTTCTAAGAATTGTTTTATCATGAAATGATTTGATTTTTGCTTTATAAATCCTTGAATTCTCATACGCATCATTTCTGAGTTCATCAAGTTCATTAAGTTGCAATTTACGCAATTTTTTTCCATCATCCATGCTTGAATTTAAACTTTTGATCGCCCAATAAGCTTTATGTTCCAATTCTACAAGCAAAATGACAATGTTTTCCATAAACCAACCTATAGGGAGACATATTCAATGATGTTTTAAAAGCTGTTCGATATGCCCAAAGTGCATCATTAAGTCGCAGAGACCAATCCTTTCTATTTGAGTTTACAGTTTTTTCCAAAATTTGCTTTATCTCCCTATTAGCTAATTCAACTTGTCCATTTGTTTGAGGATGATAAGGAGTAGTTACTTTTTGAGTAATACCATATTTTTCATTAATGAAGCAAATGGTTTATTAACAAAGTGAGTTCCCCCATCACTTATCATAGCTCGAGGAATTCCGAATCTACTAAAAATATTTTCTTTCAAAAATTTGATGACGATTTTATGATCATTTGTTCGACATGGAATTGCCTCTATCCATTTGGAAACATAATCAACTGCAACTAAAATATACAAGTATCCAAACGACGGTGGAAAAGGTCCCATAAAATCAATTCCCCAACAGTCAAAGATTTCAATTTCAATGATAGGATTTAAAGACATCATGTTTCTTTTTGAAATTGCACCCAATTTTTGACAATTTTCACAGATCTTGCAGATTTCGTGGGTGTCTTTAAACAAAGTGGGCCAATAAAATCCACACTGCAGGATTTTTGCAGCTGTTTTCTTTGAAGAAAAATGTCCTCCGCATGCTTCTGAATGACAAAATTTAATGACACTACTTACCTCATTATCGGGTATGCAACGTCGAAAAATTTGATCTGGACAGTACTTGAACAGATACGGATCATCCCAATAAAAGTTTTTTACCTCATTCAAAAATTTTCTCTTATCTTGGGAACTCCATTGTGGTGGCATTTTTCCTGTCACAAGAAAATTTACTATATTAGCAAACCAAGGTGTAGTAGTAACTGAAAATAGATGTTCATCAGGAAAATTATCGTTAATTGGTGTCATTTCACAAGATGATCCTGTTACTAGTCTCGATAAATGATCGGCTACGACATTCTCGGTTCCTTTTTTATCTTTGATCACAATGTCAAATTCTTGGAGCAACAAAATCCATCGTATCAGTCGTGGCTTTGCATCCTGTTTCGTCAACAAATATCTAATAGCAGAATGATCAGTAAACACAATAGTCGTTGATCCAATCAAATAAAAACGAAATTTATCTAATGCAAATATTACAGCAAGTAGTTCTTTTTCAGTTGTGGAGTAATTCATTTGAGCATTGTTTAAAGTTCTACTTGGATAATATATCACATAAGGCTTACCGTTTCTTCTTTGACCCAGTACTGCACCGACTGCATAATCACTCGCGTCGCACATGATTTCAAATGGTAAAAACCAATCTGGAGGTTGCATGATAGGAGCTGATGTTAAATGTCGAATAATTTTATCAAAAGCATTTTGACATTCTTGAGTCCACTCAAATGCACTGTCTTTTGTTAAGAGGTTACAAATGGATTTAGAGGTTAAACTAAAGTCCTTTATAAACCTCCTATAAAATCCAGCATGTCCCAAAAATGAGCGAATTTCTTTAATGGTTTTTGGAGGGGGTAAATTTGCAATGACATCCACTTTGGCTTTATCAACTTCAATTCCATGAGATGACACGACATGTCCCAGAACAATCCCAGAAGTAATCATGTAATGACATTTTTCCCAATTTAAAATAAGACCTTTTTACTCGCATCTTTTTAAAACTTTTTCCAAATTTTCAAGACAATTATCAAATGTATTCCCAAAAACAGTTAAATCATCCATGAAAATCTCCAAACAATTTTCAATCAAGTCGCAAAAAATTCTTAGCATACATCTTTGAAATGTTGCTGGGGCATTGCATAAACCAAATGGCATCCTTCTGAATGCAAATGTTACAAAAGGACATGTGAATGTAGTTTTTTTCTTGATCTTCGAGTGCAATGGGAATTTGATAATAGTCTGAATATCCGTCAAGAAAACAGTAGTAGGGATGACCTGCTACTCTTTCTAAAATTTGATCCAAAAATGGTAATGGAAAATGATCTTTTCTAATGGCGTCATTTAATTTTCTATAATCAATACACATCCGCCAACTAGATGAGACTCGACTTGTTAACAATTCATTTTTTTCATTTTTTATCACTGTGATGCCAGATTTTTTTGGAACTACTTGTGTTGGGCTTACCCACTTACTATCAGAAATAGGGTAGATAATCCTAACATCAAGTAGTTTGAGAACTTCAGTTTTCACAACATCTTTCATGTGTGGATTTAATCTCCTTTGTGGTTGTTGAGATGTTTTTGCATTTTCTTCTAAGTGAATTTTGTGAGTGCAAATTAGTGGATTAATGCCCTTGAGATCTTTTAGTGTCCACCCAATTGCACTTTATGTCTTTTAAGTATATCAACTAATTTAACTTCTTGATCACTTTCTAGTTTGGAAGAAATTACCACCGGATATGTTTCATCTTCTCCAAGAAATGCATACTTCAATTCTTCTGGCAAGGGTTTTAACTCCAATATTGGTGGTTCGTCTTTGTTCTCATATTTTGCATCAAATTCTTTCTCTGATCCTGGTAATGAGTGATACCTGTAAAAATCGTCAAGATCAATTTCAATATTTTCTTTAACAGTTTCAATTGAACAAATATCTAATTGATCACGAGTACTCCCTTCTTGAATGTTTTCTTCCACAAGAGTTTCAATAAGATTTTCATCTTCACTTTCATCTCCTTTGTCATGTGGTTGCTTACAAAGATTAAAAACATTGAGCTCCAAGGTCATGTTACCAAATGACAACTTCATTATTCCATTTCTGCAATTTATAAGAGCATTAGAAGTTGCTAAAAATGGACGACCTAAAATTACAGGAATTGCATTACAAGCTTCGATAGGTTGTGTATCTAAAACTATGAAATCGACAGGATATACAAAGTTATCAACTTGGACCAACACGTCTTCTACCATACCTCTTGGCACTTTAACAGATCTATCAGCAAGTAAAAGTGTTACCGAAGTAGGTTTTAACTCGCCTAGATTGAGTTCTTGATAAATTGAATATGGAAGTAAATTCACACTAGCTCCATGATCAAGCAAGGCTTTTTTAATCTTTCGTTCTCCAATAATACAAGAAATAGTAGGACAACCAGGGTCTTTGTATTTCAAAGCATTATTATTTTGAATGATTGCACTTACTTGTTCGGCTAAAAATGCTTTCTTTTTCACATTCAATTTTCTTTTCACAGTGCACAAATCCTTCAAAAATTTGGCATATGATGGTACCTGTTTTATTGCATCTAATAAAGGAATATTAACTTTTACTTGTTTAAAAATATCATATATATCAGAATTCAAATTTGATTTTTTTGTATTTTTCAATGCATGAGGGAATGGTAGTGACACTGTCTGTTGAACCTCCTCTTCGCAAGTTATGGGTTCCACTTCCTTACCCTTTGGAGTTGATTTATCATCATCTTCACAAGGTTCAAGAATGGATTTTTCCACAACCTTACCACTTCGAAGGGTAATAACAGATTTTACCTGTTCCATCGGTTGAGTTCCAGAAGTTCCAGTTTGTGAATGATGATCCTTGGGATTAGGCAGAGGTTGTGAAGGAAATTTACCTTTTTCATGAACATTAAGTGCAGATGCAAATTTAGCAATAGTATCTTTCAAATGTGTCATGGTTTGAGCAGTTTGAGTATTGATAGACTCTTGCTTTGCAATGAAATAATTCAATAAATCTTCCAAATTCCTTTTAGGTAGAGGAACATAAGGTGCATAATTTTGAAAATTTTGTTGATTTTGAAAATTTGGTTGCGGAAATTGTGCAACATTATCATTCCTCCAACTAAAATTTGGATGATTTCGCCAACCAGGATTGTAATTTTGAGAAAATGGTTCAAAATTTGGCCTTTTGAAATTGTTCAAAACATTGACTTGTTCATGGAGACATTCTTTAAAAGAGGGTAAAGTGGGACAATCTTTTGTAAAATGGTCACTTGTATCACATATGTGACACGCAATTTCTTGAACAGATTTTAATTGACCATTTTTTTTCAATTCAAGTGCCTCAACTTTTCTTGCCAAAGAGGTAAATCTAGCTTGAAGATCATGTTCATCTTTGAGAGTGTACATACCTCCACCAGATGTAGGAGATTGAATCTTGTTTGATGGTTCAATTGTACCTACAGTATCTCAATTTTGAGCATTTTCATCTAATGAATCGAGATACTCAATTGCCTCGTTTGGATCTTTATCTTCAAATGTTCCATTACACATAAATTCAACCATTTGCCTATCTTTAGGTGTTAAGCCTTCATAAAATTGAGAAACAACTCTCCAAATTTCAAAACCATGATGTGGACAAAGATTAAGCAATTCTTTGTATCTATCCCAACACTGATAAAAAGTATTTTCCTTGTTTTTGAGTGAAAGTGATGATTTGCCTTTTGAAAGAATTTGTTCTATGAGATGGAAAAACCTTTTTCAAAAATTGTTGTTGCAATTCATCCCAAGTTCGAATGGATCCCGATCTAAGATTTTGTAGCCAAGTTTTAGCTTTATCTTTTAAAGAAAAAGGAAAAAGCTTAAGTCGAATGGTGTTCATGCTACAATTTAGATCATTATATGTGTTGCACACTTCTTCAAACTCTCGTAAATGCATGTATGGATTTTCAGAATCTAAGCCATGAAAGTTGGGTAAAAGTTGGATAATACTAGGCTTAAAATTGAAATGAGATGCATCAGGGGGAAAAACTAGACATGAAGGTGCACTAGTACGTGTAGGATTCAAGTGATCTCTAAGTGTTCTTCGTCTATCATGATCATGTTGAGATTGAATTTCATCTTCATTTTATTGGATGGGTTCCTCCGCCATGTTTTGTAAAAATAAAGGGTTAATTCGAATGAGTCGACCACTAAGTGTACGTGACCAAATGCTCATGCAAATGTAAATGCAAAAGAAAAAAACACAAAAGCAATAAAAATTCAAATAAAGAAAAATAAACTATAAAAAAAATTAAATAGACTTGAAATTAAATTATACTTCCCTCGCAACGGCGCCAAAAACTTGTTGCGACTTTGATTGTTGCACTCCCAAGAGCAGGTTGTCCACACAAGTAGTATAATTCGGTGAGTCCGAATATCGTATCCACAGGGAAGCTAAGGTAATTACAAGCCCACTACAATGTCTTTTTGTTATTGTTTTTGTTTTTGTTTCTTTTTAATTTTAATTGTTTGAATCTTTAATTGGTAAATTTTAATTGTTCAACTTTTAATTTAAGTAGTTGAGATTAAAGGATCCATTCTTGGTATTATAATAAAGTTAACATTAACGAACAATATTGAAATCCACTTAATAAAATGGTTCCAATATATTAAATAATCATATTTATATTATGTTATAAATTATTATCTTATAAGCATATAATATATACCAAAACTTATAAATATGGTCAAGTATTTATTGTGCTATATATATTTGTAAACACTAAATCAAGGTTCCCACTTTAAATGGTTGGTAAAACCAAACAAACATTTAAAAAGTACCAATAAATTAATACTATGATATATTCATATATAATAAATCAAGGAATCCAAGTTAAATGGTTGGTAAAACCAAACTAACATTTCCAAGAATTTAATATTATAATATATTTATATATAATAAATCAAGGCATCCACTTTAAATGGTTGGTAATACCAAACTAACATTTAAATGGTTCCAAGAATTTAGTGTAACATATAGCAACAATAAATCAAAACTCCCACTTATAAGTAGGGTATAAAAATGCTTAAAGAAATAAATATAACATAAACAATAAATAATGATTAAATAATATAAAACATAGATTCTTACCTTTTAATAACCTTATTACCATGCCAAGAGCTTCACTTTATCATCTCAACTTTAGGAAGTTAGCTATTCATCATTCAAAGTGTAAAACTTTGAATATGAAATTAACATGCTAATTATATTTAAATGAAGAAATAAAAGAAAAATATAGAGAGAAATATTATGAACTCAAAGGTTTGTTCATAGAATGAAGGATATCTCAATACATTACAATGAACCCCTATTTATAGCCAAATTTGGGGAGACAACCACAAATAAAATATTATTTTTTACACATAAGTCTTCATTGGTGTTCCAAGAAATTAATATTATATTACACATCACTTTTGAAAATCTTCTTCTCCGAATTTGCTTCTTCACATAAAAAGAAACATGTGGATAATTGAGTTTTCTAGTTGTGGTATTTTTTTCAGAATATTTGACCAAGTAATTTGAGAGATATGGTCAAAATGCTAGAGCATGGTAAAACTGTCACTCCTTTGGTAACTTTCTTTTTTGCTTAATTTGATCCCAATTGTGAGACGATTTTTATCTCATGCTTGTCAACAATATTGTAGATATTATAATCAACTTTCTACAGGTCCAAGAATCATCTTAATACCATTTGCAACGCCAAGGTTATTCTTGTTTTATCGAACCTGTAAAAAATAGTAAAAAGTTATAATTACGCACAACTTATATTTTATACAATTTATTATAAAACATGTAATATTTAAACATTTAATAAAACAAAAACTATATATTTATATTATAAAACATTTAATTAATGTACAATTTTTTATCTTTATCATAGATCAATCGAATTATGGCCAGTAATCCAAAAGCATTAATCACGAGAAATGACAAATAAACACGACGAATTAATTCATGAAACTTCAAAATGTCACTAACATAGGTTCAACCAAGACTACGTCAATCTCTAGAATATAAAATTAGTTCATACTCGAATTTAAATCAATACAAAACCTGTTTGTAATCATTAAAAACGTAAAAGTAAGAAACCGAATTAAGAACGTGTTGGCGAGAGATGAAAGTGTGTTTCCGTGTCCGGATTCAACGTCTTCTATCTCCGTTTTTTGCGTCCCGTGCTCCGTGCTCTGACTTTTCTCTCTTCCTCCGAGTGATATGACGGCCTGCGTCTAAGAAATATTTCGGAAAATCCCTTAAAAATCCACGCGAAAACCTATTTATTTCTGAAGTGTCGCGCTGCGCGCATATGCGCGACACAAACTCGGGCATATGCGCGGGTGCTTCTGGTGCCGCTCTTCGTCTTGCACGCCATGAGCGGCGCCATATGCGCGTTGCTCTCGGGTTGTCGCCTGTTCTCTCTCGCGCATATGCGCGCCATGAGCGGCGTATATGCGCGAGACTCACTGTATGGTACGCGCATGTGCGCGGCTTTGGGGGCGCATATGCGCCGATCTTTCTGTGCGCGCGCGAAAATAAGATGTGCATATGCGCGGGGATTACTACATTCCACCCTTCTCCTAGGCGCCATTTTAGCTCGTTTTCAGGCATATATTGTAGTCGCACTTAGGTTCCTGCAATCACACCAAGAACAACAAAAAACGCGTAATTCCGCCAAAACAGACTAACAATCTATATGAAATATAGGAATAATATAAGTGCATAAGATGCACTTATCACTGATTATGAAGAAATCACTCTTGAGAGTGTGCAAAAGCTTTATGAAGAGCTGTTTGAAGATTGGACCAAGAGAAACAAGTTGAACTCGAGTCTCATGAAGGAGAACATTGAACTAAAAGCCGTAGTTGCCAAACTTGAAGTACTTTTGAGCAAAAAAGATTTGGAACTTGGTAAGACCAAAGAAGAACTTCAAAAGGCAACTGAAACCTTGTCCAAATTTAATTCAAGCACATCCAAGCTTGATTCCAGACTTTTGATGGGAAGAGATGACAAAAAAGGGCTAGGTTTCAAAGACAGTGTGTTTGAAATTGGTGAATCTTCCAAGTCAACTATTTTTGTAAAAGAAAAGGCCGATACATTCATACAACCACAATCTAAGTCTCCCATCAAAAGCTATCCTCCAAAAAGACAAATTGCGGACCCATCCGTAGGAAAAGAAAACGAAGGTACGTATGTCATTACTGTTTTAAGCTTGGTCATATCAGGCCCTACTGTTTTAAACTCTGGGATGATTTCATGAATCAAATGTCGAGTCGGATGTTGCCCCGAATTTTGTCCAACATTTCCCGCAACACCTCCCATCATCGACCTACAGTAAGACAAATTTGGGTACCAAAGGTAAAAACTCACTGTAATTTTGTCTATACCTCGTTGAAAACTAACACTGCAGGTCATTGGTACTTTGATAGTGGAAGCTCACGCCACATGACAGGTTCAAGAGAACATCTCATCGATTATATTGAACAAAATTGTGGTAGAGTGACCTATGGAGGGGGAGCTAAAGGAAAAATTGTGGGAAATGGCATATTGAATGTTGAAGGACTACCAAAACTCCACAATGTGCTTCATGTTGAAGGATTAAATTCAAATCTGATAAGCATAAGTCAATTGTGTGATGATAATTTGCTTGTTAAATTTGATAAACATACTTGTGAAGTTTTTGATGAAACTAATTTGTGCGTTATGACAGGTACAATGTCTTCGGATAATTGCTATCAAATAAGTGAGGAACCTTCATGGAAGTATGTGCAAATCACCGAACTTGATCTTTGGCATCAAAAACTCGGACATGCAAATTTCAAAACCTTGAATAATTTGAGTAAGTACGATGCAGTAAGAGGTATGCCTAATCTTTCGTCTGGAATAACATATGTGTGCGGAGATTGTCAAAAAGGAAAACAGACTCGCGTGTTGCACCCAATGTTGCCAACATCTGGGACAACATGCTGTCTGGAATTACTACATATGGATCTTATGGGTCTTATGGAAGTGGAAAGCTTCGGAGGTAAGAAGTATTCCTTTGTTTGTGTTGATGACTTCTCACGATATTCATGGGTAAGTTTCATTAGGGAGAAATCGGACAATTTTGATGTGTTTAAACAATTAGTCACAAGAATCACAAACTTCCATAATTTAAAGGTGAGAAGGATCAAAACTGATCATGGTAAAGAATTTGAAAACTCATTATTCTCATCATTTTGTGACAAGAAGGGGATCTCACATGAATTTTCAGCACCAAAAACACCATAACAAAATGGCATTGTCGAACGTAAGAACAGGACTTTGCAAGAAATGGCAAGGGTGATGCTAGCTTCAAAGAATATCTCGGAACGTTTTTGGGCAGAAGCCCTTAATACAGCATGTCATATTACGAATAGGGTCTATTTAAGAAGTGGTTCAACCAGGACTTCTTATGAGATCATCATGGGAAAGAAGCCAAATCTTAAATATTTTCATGTGTTTGGTTGTGTTTGTTACACTTTGAATGACAGGGACCAACTTGCAAAGTTTGATGCAAAGAGTGATAAGTTTTTGTTTTTGGGATATGCTACTAATAGTTGAGCTTATCGCATGTTTAATTTAAGAACAAGGACTATTATGGAATCCATTAATGTTATTTTTGATGATTGTGCAGATCTCAAAAAGAAAACTGCTGAAGATGACGTTGAAGACCTTCTGGACAATCCAATTCCACTGGAAAATGCAGATGTTGCCACAAATGTTGCAACATCTAGCATAACATTTGACACTAAATTCACTGAACCTGAAGAAAATCATAGCGATGATGATACAGTAGATGATGGATCATATATTCCAAGCAAAATTCAGAAGGACCATCCATCATCCCAAATAATTGGAAGCGCACAAGGTGATGTCCAAACCCGAAAGAAAGAGAAAGTCGATTATCGGAAAATGGTTGGACTTATATGCATGAGCTCGGCTTACTCACAGGTTAGATTTTCATGCTTTGTATCCCAAATTGAACCAAAAAATGTCGACGAAGCTTTATAAGATGAGTTTTGGATTAATGCTATGCATAGGGGTGTTCATTAAACGGTTTACACCGAAAAAACCGACCGGACCATAAATTTCGGTTTTTTTGGTTCGGTTTAAACGGTTTTCCAGTCGGTTATGGTTTTGATTTTTGTACTTTCGGTTTTTCGGTTATCGGTTTTTGAAATTTTAAAACCGAAAAAATCGAACCGACCATTTAAAATTTAATAAATAATAAAATAATTAATATAAGTAATTTAATAAATAATAAAATAATTAATATAAGTAATTTCATTATGTTTACTATTTTACTGCCTTATTGATATATATTCGTGACTTGCAATCAGGTTTGTTAAGTTGATCTAATTTATATGAACTTATTTTTTTTCATAACAGGTTGATATTTTAATTTCTTTACATATGAAGATTTTTGTTGCAGGAGTTGATGGATCCAATGCTGAAATTATTCACTATCAACATATCCAAATTCGAAATTACGTACAATTGTCATAGCTATAATTTTTATTATTTTATTTTGATTTTTGTAAGATAATCAAAACCAATTTGATTGTGGTTTTTTATTATATACTTTTTTTATTTATAACGTACAACTTTATTTATAACTAAATTTATTACACAAACCGTAATAACCGACCGTAATAACCAAACAGTAATACAAAAAAACCAAACCGGACCGAACTAAAATGGTTTGGTTTAGGATTAGGCATTCGAAAAACCGTAAACCGAAAAACCGAACCGAAGTTTATTAAAACCAAACCAAACCGACCGTTGCACATCCCTATCTATGCATGATGAGCTTGAAGAGTTTGTTCGGAATGATGTCTGTGATTTAGTCTCACCTCCTGACCATGGCAATATAATTGGAACAAATTGGATTTTTAAAAATAAAACTGATGAATCAGGGAACATCATTCGAAACAAAGCAAGGTTGGTTGCTCAAGGGTACGCACAGGTTGAAGGGGTTGATTTTGATGAGACCTTTGCACATGTTGCCCGCATTGAGTCAATCCGACTTTTGCTGGCCATTGCATGCTTTATGAAAATCAAATTGTTTCAAATGGATGTTAAAAGTGCATTTTTGAGTGGTTTCTTGAGTGAGGAGGTACATGTTAGACAGCCTAAAGGATTCGAAGATCTACACAATCCGAATCATGTGTACAAGTTGAAAAAGGCCCTCTATGGTTTGAAGCAAGCACCACGTGCTTGGTATGGCAGACTAACTGACTACCTACTTGACATTGGATTTAAACGAGGTGAGGTAGATAAAACACTCTCTATTCAAAAATCCAAAAATGAGATTCTTATATGCCAAATCTATGTCGCTGATATCATTTTTGGCTCCTCATCCCAAAAGCATGCTAATGATTTTATTGAATGCATGTCTACTACATTTGAAATGATCATGGTTGGTGAATTACACTTCTTTCTTGGTATGCAAATCAAACAAATGCATGATGGGATCTTCTTGTGCCAAAGTAAGTATGCTAAGAATCTAGTCAAGAAATTTGCAAATGATAACACCAAGCACACGAATACACATATGGGCTCAAATGAAAAATTATCTAAAGATGTTGCAGCCGAAGATGTTGACAACACTCTTTACCGCAGAATCATAGGAAGCCTTCTGTACTTGACTTCTAGCCGTCCAGACTTAATGTTTAGTGTTTGTTTGTGTGCTAGATACCAATCTCATCCTAAGATTTCTCACTTAAGAGCCGTAAAACGTATCTTACGATACATAGCTGGAACCATTGACTTAGGATTATGGTATACACACGAAACCAACTCAAATCTAGTAGGGTTCTCAGATGCTGATTGGGCTGGGGATTTAGACGATAGAAAAAGTACTTCGGGTGGCTGTTTTTATCTTGGAAATAATTTGATCTCATGGCATAGTAGAAAATAAAATTGTGTATCACTTTCAACTGCTGAATCCGAATATATAGCAGCTGGAAGTGGCTGCAGTCAACTTTTGTGGATGAACCAAATGATAACAGACTATGGGCTTAAGAGTGAACCCTTAGTGGTATATTGTGACAATTCTAGTACAATAAACATCTCAAAAAATCCAGTACAACACTCTCGAACCAAACACATTGACATTCTTCATCACTTTATTCGAGATCTAGTAGAAAAAGGATTGATTCGGATGGAATTTGTTGATACAAATAACTAACTGGCCGACATATTCATCAAAGCATTAGACTTTGAGAAGTTCTCCAATCTTAGGAAATCTCTCAGCATGTGTTCTGTCTGATCATACATAGATGTTGTCTCAAATGTTCCAACATCTCGGACAACATCTAACATGCATGTGCATTTCTAGGATTTAAACATTTTGCATTTTCATACACTCAGTGATATGATGTGTTCGAATGATGTTGCTTAATCTTCTGTTACACTTACAATTCCTTATTCTATCTAAATTGACACACTTGGATATGGTTAACAATCTGATTAAATCACAAAGTAGTTGAAAAATGATCATGTACTTCATGACATTGTCCCATACGAAAAGTGACCTGAAAAAATTGAGCAAAAAGCAAAAACAATCATGAATGTGCTCTGTATCAGAAGAAAATATGGAAAAAGCTACCTAAAAGAGTCCAATGAAGACTGTGTTTTTAGTGTGGGAGCTACATCTTCTGAATTCAATACAGAAAGGAAAATAGAAGAAAATTGAAAAGGCTGCATAGAGGAGTCCAAAAGAAGACTGTTCTTCTAGTGTGGGAGCTACCACTTCTATGGTCAGAAAAATAATAAATCTCTAAGTATGCATAAAAATCAAAATTATTTTCTGGAACTGGACGTGTTGTCAAAAGATGCTGTCAACATTTGTGACAACACCTCATCTGTAAACATATCTCATATTTGTTTCATGTTCTTAATTTTGCTACATTCTGTTTTAGGCATAAATAGGTCATCCATAAACATATCATCGTGCATATTGATGTGCTGAATGGAAATGATTATTTTAGCAAAGTAAAATCCGGTGAAAATCCAGACTTTGCGAAAATCTCTAATTTATGTGAGCATTGATGTCCAGTGGGGTTAAAGGTCGATGTGGAGTTATTTCTGGATAATTTGAACAGTTTCGTTGAATTGCCTCGGTAATTTTTTTAAAAGATGTTACGCTCCTAAACAATGCCATTATTTTCTTACCGTTGGAGAAATTTTGTGGAGTGAATCATTTTTACCGTATGGGTTCAATTGATTGTTTGACTTTGTTACCGTTGCACTGATTATTCATACTTATCTCATATATTCACACTGCCTAATCCATCATTATCTGCTTAATTATATCTCAAATTTCCGTACCATCTTCACACAATTTCTCTCTGCAAAACTTTTACCCCAAAAATTTTCGATTCTTCTCTTTGCTTGAAACTTATCTCGTGAAAATGGCAGGAAAGGGGTTTGATCCACACAATATCCGAAGCGAATGGGCCATACAGAGGATGTTTTCTCACCTCCCGCAACACCTGCTGCAACACCTTCTGTCCAGAACCTGCAGATCATTCATGCTGCTCTTATGCCCGAGCCTACAAAAGTTATTGCTCCCGGTGAACCTGGGAATGCTTTTGATGTTGATAATCCACCGATAATCCAGGTGTTTGATCCTCCGCGCCAGCAAGTGCGTCGCTCCAAAAGACAGGCAGGGTATAACCCTGATTTGACCACCTCCAAACGATTTCGCCGAAAGGGTGAGGGGACGAGCCGACCTTCACTTGCTAACCCTGAGCACACCTCAAGTGATGACTCGGCTGATGAAGATTTTGAACTTGTGGCCCGTACGAAGAGGGTTCCTCAATCCTCAACCAGCAGTGATTCCTCCGGTGACTCCACCACTTCTGCTATGGACGCACCGCCTCCTCCTCCACAAGTGTCCTCACCACCGCTTGATGAGGGAATTACGTTGGCCCAATTTATGGCCAATCTCAAAAGCCAACAAGCTACTCGATCATCTGGCCCAAATGTGTCTGAAGACTCCAGTGCCTCCGCTCATACCGTACCGGTAGATGCTCCTGCTCCTACGGGTGTTGTTTCAGATGACGAGACCTCCTCGGACAACATTGACCTCAACGATTACGATCTGTCCAGCAGTTTCAACATGTTTTATACCAAGGAGGCGTTTTCAACCTGGTCTCTGTATGCAAACCAGGGCCTTATTGAGGAACGAAATGCTGATATAGAGGCCTTCTCTCGCAACAATCTAATCGAGTTCCTCCAAACCCGTGGATTGTTATCTACCGTCACTTCTGCGTGTCCCTATTGTCGTAAGGTGGTTCTTGAATTCTATGCGAACCTTTCATCTAGTGTCAGAGATCCACGATCACCTAAATTTGGACGAGTCTTCGTACGGAACATGGTGTATGCTGCAGGTCCTCCACCAGACCTTAATTATGTGATTTCCACCCTGACTGATGGACTGATTCGCCAATTCCCTGCTCATCCTGATAAGGTCTCGGCTGCCACTCTTACGTCTCTCTACTCCGTACTTCACAAGATTGCCATTCACAACTAGACTCCAACCACCAACACCACGGTGGTCACTAAGTCTCAGGCGCTGACTCTTTTTGCCATTTGGAACCTCCAGCTTGAACTTTGGGCGTCTGGTATTTTATACTATCATGCAATATGCACATGGCGGCATGAAGTCATCAAAGCTCTCATTTCCCTCTCTCATTTATGGCATTTTGGAGTCACAAGGGTTTATTAAAGACCTCACCGAACCCTCCTCACATGCCGGTGAGTTACTGAAGATTGCGCCTGCTCTCCTCAAGGGGAATCGAAAGATTGACCTTCCTTGGATCAATTCTACCACAGCACCTCCAACTTCTGAGCCGTCTACAAGTACAAACCCCCATCGACCAACAGATGGTTATGTCAAGATTGTTGTTGTTGGAGTTCAGGCTCACCTTGATCATGCTCTTAAAAAGATCACCCAGGATAAGGCAGACTTGGTATACTATGAGAATCTGGCTGCTGACCTCAGGCTTATCTTGGAGGTAAGTACCTTTCCCAAACAAAAAGGGTGAGATGAGCAAACCGCTGGCCCATCTGGGTCCAAGGATTATGATAGTGAAGAGGATGAGGATGATTGAATTTGTTATGTTCTCTGCTTGAAGAGGATGAGGATGATTGAATTTGTTTTGTTATCTACTTTTGAATTTGTTTTGTCCTGCTTCTAGTCTTTTAAGTGTTTAGCTGCGTGGTTGCTTTGTTTTGTTCTATTATTTATGTTGATTCTGCCTACTTGTTTCTCCTGCAACTACTAATGAAATGATGCAGATGTTGTTTCCAGTGTTGCCAACATGTCTAACAACATTTTTAATGTGTGTAGTTTTGTTCAGGGGGAGAGAAATGCCTTAACTCAGGGGGAGTTGATGTGAACTAAACATTGATAATTGAGTTTGATCTCATTTTGTCCAAGAAAGGCAAAAAGGGAGAGATTGAAGGGAAATATTATTTCCAATCTTAATTAATTTTATTGATTTAAATTATTTTCCTAAAATCATGTTTCCTTGTTGATCTAATTGAGTTTATTATTTA
Organism: Primulina eburnea; assembly: GCF_022965805.1. NCBI lineage: Eukaryota > Viridiplantae > Streptophyta > Magnoliopsida > Lamiales > Gesneriaceae > Primulina > Primulina eburnea. The sequence continues at coordinate 2,772,789 of NC_133115.1, read as the reverse complement.
GTATGATTTTGCCTTTTTTAGATAATGAGATAATCATTCAAATATATTCAAAGATATGTTATATATTGATGAGATATGATATTGGTGTTTCAAAAGAGTTTATTCCTAATAAAACTCTTATCTTTCCTTGTGCAATAGGTTTCTTTATGGAATGAAACTCTACATCTATAAATAAGAGACCAAGGACATCATTGAGCTTCTTCCTCCTCTCGGTCAATATTCACTCACGTGTGCACGTTCAGAAATTCAGAGAAAACTCTTATTCGAGAGACGTGCTGTGAAGAGTGTGATAGAGTGTTGTTGTGAATGTTGAGAACATCTGCGGACAACATCTGGGAAGAAGTTGGCCGAAGACTGGTTTCTCGTAAATCTGTTTTTAGCAACACGTTTTTCTTTCTTGTTTTGTTTTACCCTGGTTATTTGTGTTAGAAAGCTTTATTTTCTCAAAGTGTTGAGGGAATTGATTTATGTGATAATCACTAGTGATAGGTTTTTGTGTAAACGATTCGGTTTTTCTAGTGATTAATTTTTGCCATAAGGCACCGCACAAGTATTTATACTTGTGCAAATTTAATCTTGTCCATCTATTTATTTAAAGTGAATTCGTGCTATAAACTTTATTTTTCCGCTGCATGTTGTCCGAGATATTGTAACATCTGGAACAATACTTAATTCTGATAAAACACAAATTCACTGTTTTATATCCTATTCTGATATTCTTATTATTTTGAGCATCTGTCGGACAAAAGAATCCTTACAAACCCATCTCAGATAAGAACGAGGAAGAATTGTTAGAAGAATAAGAGCAGATCCAGTCCTAGGACTGGTGAAGAAGACTGTTATTTCTCAATTCTAGTTTTTGTTTTCCGCTGCATCTGTTAAGACGTTATTATATTTGGTTTTACATTTTCGCTGTAAAACATTAGTCATTTGACTTTGTATCAGACAATGAGTATTCAGTATTATGAATAAAAGATTGGTTTCTGAATTCTGTACTTCTGATACTTGTTGTTTTCGAATGTATATTTGAAAACAACGTCGGTGTCGATCAACCCCGTCCCTGTGGCGTGACAAAAACAATAAAAGGCAATTTCATATTTGCTAACAAACCACACAGTAGAAATCTTAATTCATTTATATGTATGTCGCTTGGTCATTTCTTGATCAAGAATATCATCGTTGGACTTGCCTTTCATTGGTGTTATCAATTGTTTTAGGACAAAAGGAGACGACAGCAGGAAGGTAGCTCGTCCCAAATAAATAAAAAAAAATTATGCAAGTGCAACTTTCTTTAAAAGTGCAAGTTTTGTCGCATAATATACATCAAGTTTCCCTTCTTGATCCGGGCCTGCCATTGTTAATCTGAAAGTAACTACTTTTGCCGGTTATCGTCCAGTTGGTACTTGTTTCAAGACTATAATTACCAAAATCGATCCGAAATCCTGGAAAACTCACCCATGAATAGACCCTAGAACACATATATAGGCGAAAATGTTTTTTGTACCATTCTGTCACGTCCAGTGCCACGAAACGTGCCCATAATGAACATTCTAAATATCTGCTCCTCATCATATGAGTTCGAGTATTTCATTAAACCATAAATATGAGAAAAAAAACTCACCATACGGATCGATCGACAACTTGCCATGAGACTAGCAAGTGTATTGAGAGTGTATATACATGGGATTGAGTTTATCATTGCTTCAAAGACTATTATTTAAGAATTAGTTTAACTGTTTAATAAAATGAGGGGTTTGATTTTCGACTTAAAAAATCAAATTAGTATATAAAAATGCAATTTTAAAAGTAAAGTAGATAAAAAAAATTCGAAAGAATTTTAACAAATGAAAAGCAAATATTAAAGAATGACTAAAGTACACATCGGTATATAATTTTTGTTATGTTTGCAACGTAAGTCCAAATAATCGAATCGAACCAAAAGATGCTTAATTCACCTACCTTGTATTTTATGTACTTGATACTTGCATCTCTCGTCGTGTTATAATTTGTATTTGATAAGAAATGTAAGTTTCAATTACATAAATCACATGAAAAATCGGAATAATAGACTGTTGTGTATATTATAAATAGATTTTGTATATAAAATCAGAACTCATTTGGATAAAGATATTGATGAAAAAATTATTGTTATCATTCAAATGTGTCAAACACATGTCATGTCACAAAATTGTTTGTGAATGTGGATTTAGACGAAATTACTGAATTTTTAAAAAAGTATTTCTCATTAATTTTATTGAATGTGATTTAAAACTATTTTTTTTATCACATGTTAAAAAATTATTATAGCTTCTCGAAAATTAAAGAATTAAATATGTATTAAGGTTGGTAGTCGATATCAATACACTAAACACGATAAGCATTATGTCATTGATTTAGGCTAACACAATCTAAAATTTTGATATATGATAGTGATTATGAGCCAAAAAAATTAATCGACATACGTTGTATTTAAGAAATTTTTTTAAAATTAGCGAAAAATAGTTTTTATTTTTATTTTTTATAATTATATTATTTTTTTCAATTTAAATATCTATTTATTTTTCACTGATTTTTAGTAATATCATCCTGTGCATCGCACGGGTTAAATACTAGTTTTTTTTAAAAAGGAAAGGTGCAAAACAAATTTTGAAAGTTGCAAGTTAGGTCCTTGATACTTGCTTCCAGTGTTCTCCAAACCGGACCGGACCGGCCGGTCGGACCGGTTCAACCGCGAACCGGCCTCCAGACCGGTCCGGAGATAAGTAAAAACCCGGGAAACAGGTTTCACCGGAAAAAACAGGTTAAAACCCGGTTAAACCGAAAAAAAACCGGAAAAAAACCGGAAAAACCCGGTTAAACCGGAAAAAACCGGAAGCAGTCGGTTCCAAGCAGTGTTTTACTACATGATTTATTATATAAAATAAATAAAATAGTAATTTTATTGATCCGGTTCGACCGTTCGGTGGAACCGGCGGAACCGGTTGAACCATTTTTTAAGGCTTGACCGGTTCGATTAACGGTCCGGTTATAAAAACACTGCTTGCTTTGCTTCATTGTAATTTTGATCATTTGCATCAACAAATTTCAATTGTCATATATCTTTTAATTTTTGATAATTTTAGTCTAAGTAATGTAGGTGTCATGCTAATTAATATTGCTCAGTGGTAAAAAAATTCCATATATGTTCACTTGATAAGGCCATCTCTCACCCCAAAGGGGGCTCTAAATTTCACACCAATTTAGCACCCCTTTTTTGTTGCACCGAATTTGGCGCAGGATTTTCCCTACGCCAAAATTCCCTGCGCCAAATTTGGAGTGAATCCGGTGATCTTCTGTATCATTACAAGGGGACATTTTTTATTTGAGGAAACAAATTTGAAATCATAATTGATGACTAGACCTGTATTTTCTTGAAATTCAAAGAGGTACATCATGGAAGAAGACATTTGTTAAGTTGATTATGAAAGTAGTGGCAATACACTTGTTATCTGTAATGCCCGAGATTTTGATTACTGTAATCCGATATGATTTGTTGATAATTGTGATATGATTATAGACGAAACGGATCAGACCGGGATAGCCTAAAAGAAGATTGGAAGTTGTGCGAGGAATGAGCCTCGTGCATATGCGCGACCAGACCGGACACATATGCGCGGAGTAGGCAGAACACCTCGCGCATATGCGCGACAAGGATCGACGCATATGCGCGAGGGTGGCAGAGAGTTGTGAAGAACCTCGCGCATATGCACCGAGTGAGGGCGCGCATATGCGCGAGATGCCGTGATGAAGACGCGCCGAGACATATTGTCTCGCGCATATGTGCGAGACGTGCAGCTTGAAGGATGAGCCACCTAGCCTTGAACATGCAATATATAGGTACATTCTTTCATTCCTAAGCAGAAATGAGAAGGGAATTCCAGAGAAGTGTTATATTTCTTCGAAGAGATTAATTGTGATTGTGTTAAAGCCGTACGTCCAAATTTCAATCCGACTTCAGTACCGAGTTCCTATCGACGAGAACTTCAACTAGACGTAAGTTTTACTACGTTTTGTTATGTTTTGAAAATATGATGTTGAAGAAATCAGATATGATTCATATATGTTGTTGATGCGATACCAGACATCGTATAATCGAAACCGGATTAAAGAACGGATACTGTATGAAATTGTTATGATTTTCAGAGTTGATTTGATTGAGATGTGATATCAGATTTGTGTTGTTGATGAGTATGAGATGTTGGGATGGATATCTGACTGATATTGTATTGCTGGTGTGGGGATCCGGACGCTAATTCATGTCTTAATCATTATTAATATCAAATATAACAATTAAGAAAAGTGGGACTAAATTTTTTTCTTTTTAAATTATAAATGCGGAAACGTAACAGTAATCTATCTGATATACATGTCAAAATCAAAGTACAAATCATGTACTACATGTCTCTATCTCAACTAGGTTCAACGACTATACATCAAGTGCTGAATCATATTCTGCTTCTGGGCCCGGATCTCCACGCTAACTATAATCTCTCATCATCTTCCTGATCTTGATCATGTCCCACCTATTGTCATGCACACATACAAACAAGACAACAGCCAGATAACTCCGGTGAGAATTACATTCCCAGTATAAATCATGTATACATGCATTTCATATAAACAGATATAACAGCATGAAACAGATATTCGTAACATGTATCAAAATCAGAAACATGAATCAATACAAACTCTGAATCACACTATGTGACTCTTAGACTCTGACTCGACTCATCCTAATCTAGGGATCCCGATCTGAATAAGAACATACACCCACCTACACTCCTGATCGGGGTGGTGGTACGTTCTTATTCACGAACTTTGGCCCTTTCCGTATCGAATCTCAGTGATAGGAGCTGCTCTACTCCCCAACATATCGATACGACCAAACGTCCGGCATCTTGGCGAATCAGCCACAGACTAGGCACATCCGCCCTGGCATATCTGCCAATCATCTAGGCATATAAGCCCTGGCATATCCTGCCAAACCTCTTGACAATGTGCAATGGTCCAGTGACGATTCCATCACTATCTGGCACCTCTGTCACGAGATCAATCGTCTACGACTAGGCGCATCCGCCTATGACTCAATACATAAATCAATAGACTACAGATATCAATCTCATTCAATTGCAAATATCAATGCAATAAGGTAAAGTATGTGATTTTGGGAAACTCAAGTCGAATCTAACTCAAGTTGTGCAATCCCGCATCCACATCAATTTATACCTTTCGTTTCGTTCTGTCGATCTGGCTCTGTCGAAGTCTCGAAGTCGAAGCTATCAATGTCACTCAATCTGAAATGACGTATCGAGAAATACAATATCAATATGCAACTCAATTCAAAATTTGTTCTGATCAATATCAAGCCAAGACATACTCTGATCAATGTCAATGATACAACGATACAATCTCAATCAATACTGAATCTGATCAATACCAATCTACTGATGTTTCGACGGCATAATAATACAATCTCGATAACTCCATCAATCTCAACATCACAGATATAATATCACATCTCATAATCGATATAAATACACTCATAATCTCAATAATAACATGTCGTAATATCAAATATGCGCAATCTCAATCATATCACTTCCGAAAATCATAACAATTACATACACAGTTTGTTCTTCGATCTAACTTCAATTATATACTGATCAGTATATTCAGAACACTTAATATCAGTCAAATCACAATTCCCCCAATATCATAATCTCAAACGATATCATAATTCAATAAAACCTACGTCCTATTTTAGTTGTCGTCGCTAAGAACTCGGTACTGAGCTCGGATTCAAAATCTGACGGACGGATTGTTCGCAATTCAAATTCTAGAATCAAGAACTTTGCAATTCTCCCTAGCCTCTTTCCCGTTTCCTTTCTGCCTATTTGAAGGAATGAAGTTTGTATATATATATATATATATATATATATATATATATATATATATATATATAGAGTCTTGTTACCCTGGACCCAAGGGGTGCAGGGTAACATGGGCGCCTGCACAGATGGGCGCCCAGCTGTAATCTTTTTTTTTATTTAATTTTTTTTAAAATTAAGTTAAAAACAAAAATAGAAGAAAATGAAAGATAACCCACCTACCACAAGAAATTTGTACGCCCAAATTTCTTTACGTCCAAATTTCTTTCCACATACCAGAAGAAAATGAAAGATACAAACCCCACGGTAAGAAGCTTCAATTTAGCGTAATTCTGGAGATCTCGTGTGGGCTATTTCCGGTCATCTTAAATCAGAAGATTACGCTTCTCGACCGTGCTGTTTCCGGTGAACAAACTCAAATATTCCGAAATCATAAGGTAAATCGATGTAGTTGTAAATTTTCTTATAAGGAATTTCAGTTACGTGGTTACTTGTTTTGAAACTCTATTCTAAGTCACTAATTAATGGGTTTTTCCTAAACAGTATAGTTAATGAATTTAAGGGAAACAAAAAAGCTACGACATATTTGAGTCATGTAATAATAAAATGTAATCAAAATAATTGGTATTTGGCTAACATTGTGTTAAATATGCGCATGATGAAATATTTTCTTGTTTACTAGTTACATTAGCTTTATTTCTTTGCTAAAGCGTCCTAGGAAGATGTTGGATGATTTACTACTTGCATGTGAACAGTGGAAGAAGATATTTCTTCAAGTGTGAAAGCTGCAAAATTTGATTGCCAAAGAAGATGTTGGATGATTTAATACAATTTTCCTTTCCGTCATTATGATGAGATTGAAGTTTTGTCACAATTTCAATATTAAAATTTCATAAAAGTAATATTGAACGCAGTCAAAGTAGGAAGAAGCTGGGAGAGTAAATAGTCACACCCTTTAGATCATGGGAAGAGGTTATGAATTGTGCTAACTTGGTAGAAAATGATTGGTTGTCATTGATGTATGAGTTGCAGCATAAGTAGGTGCCGGCTTATTTCAACCATGTATTTTATTCAGGAATGTCAAGTAGTCACAGGTCTGAAAGTTCACATGCATTTTTCAAGAGGTACGTCTGTAGCAAGAACTCATTGATGGATTTTATAATTCGTTTCAATAAGGCACTTCGACACCAAAGACACGATGAGTTAGTTGCCGATCATACTGACATGAACGAGCGGCCAAAGGTTAAATCGAACTGGCCAATGGAATTGCAAATGGTGAATGTATACACGAAAAACAAATGGTTGGAGTTTCAAAATAAAATTAGTCTGAGTCATGGTTATTATGTGCAACTAGCATCTATCGGAATTGAGTTTGGGTTTTAGAATGTCATTAATTTTCAAGGTTCTTCTTCTGCCAAACATAGGCTGCTTACGCATGACATACAAAAAGATGATATATCATGTAGTTGCATGAAATTTCAATTTGAGGGTATTCCGTGCAGGCATATGTTAGCATTCTTTCGTATCAACCAAGTGTTCCACTTACCTGATCAGTATATACTCAAACGGTGGACAAAAGATGCAAAGATTGGCGTACTATACACTATGGCTAAGCAAAATGTGGTCGACGATCCAAAAAGGTGTTTGATGTCTAGACATATGAGGTTATCTTGTAAAGCTTCGGCTTTAATTGATGTTGCATCTTTTAGTGATGAGGGGACAAACTTCTTGGCTGATGAGTTTGATTCTATTGATAGCAAAATAAAGGAAATGAATATTAATAGAACATTAAGCTTTGGAATTCAAAGTAGGATAACCTTGTATGGATCCATTGGTATCATTGATCCTTCATAAATAAGAACAAAAGGACGTGGGAAGAGACTAAAATCATCGAAGGAGAAGTCAATATCAAGGGGCAGACAGTGTCGTGGATGCGGGCGTCGAGGTGTGTGACATGACAAACGCAAATGTCCAAATTTGAAAGACGGGTATGTATTGATAAATTTTTAAAAAAGTTAATAAGTTCTTTAATATTAGTACGGATGACAAAGTTCGTTTATCAGGTCAACTATAAAAAATTATAACACAGATGAGAACTCAAATGAAGAAGATTTTGGATCAATAGATGGTAACTCAAATACATAAATAATTTTTTGCAATTAAATTTTGTTTCTTTGATAAAATTTCACTAATCATCGTTTTCATATTTACAGGTTGTACAAACATGTGGACAACTGGAATGGACTTCGATGACTGAAATTAATCTGTATGTATTTATGTTGGATGGTGTAAAATTTTAATAAGATAGTGCTCTGCTAAAATGGTTGTGCTATATTAAAGTTAAACTTTAATTACATATCTTGTTGGGAAAACATTGTGAAGTTGTGTTCATATTCCTTGAATAATAATAAGATAGTGCTCTGCTGATTTCTGATGCAATATTTTCTGCAGGAATGGGGCTGATCGAGCTGAGGAATGTTGTGCTACTGAATTGCTGGAATGTCGTGATCTGCTAATTTCTGATAAATAACATTGCTGGAATGTTGTGCTACTGAAATGTTTTAACTTCAATTGCAAACTACTGTAAACAGTAACACACATAATTTTGTTGCATGTATCCCATTTAGTTTCACTACGCTTTATTGCAGGTTTTAGCTATTGGACGTCGGTGTTTTGTTTTAGTATGTAATATGTGAACAAATGAAATATCTAAATACAATATCTTGAATGGTATGGGTGCTGTTTTATGACGTTTAATTCAAGGAAACTAGGATTCTTTTTTTAATCAGAATATACTGTGTTGGTCTGAGAAAGTGCGAGCTGTACTAGATGCTGGGAATATTTAGTTGACTTATGGGATTTCAGCTACCTATTTTGATATTGCTGGTCATTTTGTGAAAAGATGTTCAGACAATCGTCGAAAGAGGTTGTCCTAATGTTTTCCGGAAGTCGGTTAATTCAGGAAAGAGACTGAGAGCATATTTAGAACTTGACGAAGCACGGAAGAAGACGTGCGTATAGCTTCCACGCAATGTTCATTTTATTCATTGGATCCAATTCTTATTTCTGGAGAAAAGAATCCTCCAGGCAGAGACCTTATTGAAGCATCTTCGTAAAAATTGATGGTAGAGTTGATTGAACTTGGCGAGAACCCCTATCAGCCATGATATTCCAAATTTGGTGGTCGTGACTCCTCGACAGAAAATACAGACTCTTAATTCATTTGACAGAGGAAGCTCACAAGATGTTGAAATGAGACCAGAAGATTAGGTGTGTACCATAAAATGTGGCCATAAAATGCAACTTCACTAATTTTGCAAGACATATAGAATTGCATAGCTAATATTGATATTCCATAATGAAAGTTCTGTTCCCACAGTGTGAGTGTGATGAGGGTGATTGTTGTGTGTATCAGAAAGTAGGTGTTGTGCGTGGATGTTGTAACACTCACGACAACATGCAGCGGAAGTTTCAGTTTAAGAAATTAACACACAACTTGAATTATAATAAAAATAAGAGAGACGAGATATAAATTATGCACAAGTATCAAATACTTGTGCGGTGCCTCAGGGCAAAATAATTCACTAGAAAAACTTGTAAGTTTACAAGAAAACAAATACTAGTGAAAGAATCAAACAACTCCCTTATAAAGGCGAGTAACAAATTGCATCCTAAACCACTAACAAACTGTATTACAAAATTATGTCGGATGCATCAACCGAGAAGTGAAAAATCTTCGAGACTCAACACACTAATCACAACCGTGATTCGGTGTTGTCTTCAGATGTTGGCAACACTTCACAGCAACAGATTATCAATCACGAGATAGCTACAGTCTCGAAAAACTCTTCAAACTCCTCCTTCTCTCTCTCACTCCTTTTTCACCCCACAATCCTATTAAAGCACACACAGAGTTTTATTAGAAAAAAACTCCTTAAAGAATAAAGATCTCATATCTTAAAGATATAAGATTCCATATATTAAAGATATTATGACTCTCATATCGAATATCAAATCTACAAGAGATCACATCATAAATTAGAGATTATTCTCAAGTCTAGAAAGACAAAACATTAGAGATATTAAAAAGAAAATTATATCAAGGAATTTAATTCCTTTCAATCTCCCCCTTTTTGCCTTTCTGGACAAAACAACCCAACATGGTTAAACGGCTCAACTCCCCTGAGTTAGCAAATCAGTGACTCAGCCAACTTAGTTGTCTCCCCCTGAATTCTGCTGTTAAGCCTTCCCCTAATGAAAAATATCACATGTGTTGTATGTTATATGTTACAACATTCAGATCATAACACCGAAACAGTTCATTTCATTAATCAGGAGGAACAAAGATTAGAGAAAATAAAAGGACTTTAGGACAACTAAAGTAAGAAGGATTAGAACCATCAAGAGAGACAAAAACAAAAGAAGCACTCAAAATCTCCTTTATCCATCATTACTGCTGTCATCATCATAATCACTTTTGGCTCCACTGGTTCCGGCTGTATCATCTACTCCCCCTTTTTTGTCCAGAATGGATGCTAGCAACAAGTAAAAGCTCATATTCTGCCACTTGATTTTCATAATGTTCAATGGACTTCTTGGCATGAGCAATCTGTTGGCGACCATACGCAATCTGAGCTTGAATGTAAGAGAGAGATAGCGTAACATAGCCAGCAGGAGGTGTAGGGGGAATACTAGAAATGTCCGGCAGAGGCTCAGATGTTGTTTCAGCAGTGTGGCCAACATCTGCAGCAACACTCGATCCCAGCCAAGGCAGATCGATTCTTCGGTTGCCTTTGAAGTAAGCTGGTGAAATCTTTAGGGAATCGCCAACAGGGCATAGCTCTTCATCAATATCCGGAATGAAACCTTGAGATTCCAAGATTCCATATATTAGCGAAGGGTAAGGCAGCTTGGTTTTCTTGAAGTCACCTTCATCATATTGCAATGAAGTTTTGAATACCAGCTTTCCAAATTTAAAGGCCCGCCCGGTTCCAATAGCAAATAGCATCATGGCCTGTGATCGAGTGACCGCGGTAGTGTTGGTCGATGGAGTCCAGTTCCAAATAGCGGTTTTGTGTAGCACAGAAAAGAAGGAGGTGAGATTGGCGGCACTCAACATCTTGGGATGATCAGGGAAAACTTGGACCACACCTCCAGTAAGCACAGTGGTAACAGCATGGATGTCCAGATCCTCTTCAGCCTCTTCAATATCTGGGGTGTCATAAAATGCATTGATCACAGTCGGTGAGAAATTGTAAATCCGATCCCGAACGAACACTCTGCCATATTTCACCGAGTCCTCATCTGCCACACTCCTCAAAAGATTGCAATAAAACTCCAACACAACTCGGCGACAGTAGGGCATGACTGCGGTGACAGTTGAGAGCAGCCTTCGGCTCTTCAAGAACTCAATCAAATTATGCTTTCCATACGCATCAAAATCAATGTTTTTCTCTTCAATTAACTCTCGATGAATAAATAAGGGCCATAATGCCAAGGCCTCTTCTGAATAAAACTTCGGGGAGAAGGACTTACTAAGATCATAATCAGCAGAGTCAGTGTTGTGCTCGGTGTTGTCAACATTCCCCTCAACACCGGCAGCAGCATCAGTAGTATCATCTTCAGAAGACTCGCTAGATTCAGAGTCAATGTCCTCAGATGCATCATCACCTTGTTCCTCAGATTCAAAGTCAGATACAGACGATGAGGAGGAGTCATCAGAGGCACCAGGCTTGTTTTGCTCGAATTCCTTCATCATTTCTGAGTCAGGTTCATCCTCCTTAGCCATTTGTTTTCGAGCGGCCTTATCTTCCTTGAGCTGAGCAAGAAACTCTGCCAAAGATTGTTCATCATTTTCAGGTTCACCAGGAGATTGTTCTTCGGCAGCTTCATGAGAATCCGTGAAGGGGTTTGGTTTTTGACTACCAGAAGTAGAACCAGATTCCTTAGCAGCAACAGATGGTTTGGGGCGAGCCACCAACTCAAAATCATCATCATTGGAGTCGTCTCCAGATGAGAAATCAGGGTCCAGAATAAATGGGACGGTGGATGCCCTTGGTTTCTTGGTAGGGACAAAGTCAGGATCGAACCATGCTTGTCTCTTTGATTTACGGCGCATAGGAACAGGGGGAAAGGCTCTATTCACGGTCTCAAAATTTGGGGGATCCTCGACATTGATTTCGTTCCCAGGTTCACCAGGAGCGATCATTTCCAGCGGGATTGGTTCTTCTGGTACACCCACAATTTCCATGCCCACAACATCGGTTGCGGCTGTGGGTGTTGTGTCAGGTGATTTGTCGCCCATGCTCGCAGCCATTTCACTCCTAATGTCTTGAGGATCAAAGCCAGCCATCTGCGAAATAGAGAACAACAACAAAAAAATGTGGGTCGAGGAACACAGGAAATCACGAAGGCAAAGATAATATCCGAAAAAAATAAATAGTGAGAGCAGGAGAAATTTTAGAACGTGCGGGAAAATACTAAATAGTAAAGTTATTCATCATCTATTTCTAAGTATTTAAGAACGCCCCTCCAACGGTAACATTCTTTCGAGCCGTGACTGCAGCCCCTTTCCAAATCAGTTTTTACTCTCACCCAACGGTAACTTTCTGAACCAGTGTAATCATTCTTTCAGGAAGATCAGGCAGGATGAAACGCCACATCAAATTAACCCCACTAACCGTTAGATATCAAGGTATTTCAAAATTAAGTTGGTTAGGTTATTTTTCGAATTTCATGAATTAAAAGCTGGTAGCCCACTGGACATGATGAATTCACAAAGCAGTAGTATGAATGATTTAAATTTATGCCTAAAATATGATCAAAAATGAAATACTCACGCATGTGATCAAACTGTGATCAGTCCGTAGTTAGGTGTTGGCAATACCTCTTGGCAACACTCACAAGTTGGACTCAAACTTTCTTGAACATTTTTATTTCAGACATGGTAGCTCCCACTCTAGAGGAACGGTCTTCATGGGACTCCTCTAGGTAGCTTTTTCCATCTGGATTTTGACTTAGAAGTGGTAGCTCCCACACTAGAAGAACGGTCTTCATTGGACTCCTCTAGGTAGCTTTTTCTATTTTCTTCTAAACAATGTTTTTGTTCCATTTTTTTCCAATTCTTCTCCTTTTTTCTATTTTTCACCTTATTGCTCAAGAAATTTCTAAGTCATTGTCTATATTGGACACGATCATGTAGTATACGAACATCCTCAACAGCTTTACGACTTAGATTGAGCACACTCCATTCTTTAGAGAATTTTGATAGAAAGTTTGATTCACAACTGAGAGCGCACCATGCAGTATCCTTCACTTGTACAGGCTTCACACAAAACAAGATGTATGCAATATGTCTAGCATCCTAAAAATAAAATGCACATGCATGCTGAGTGTTGTCCACAGGTGTTGTAACACCGAGGACAACATCCGTGAGTGATCATTGTGTACACAAGCTGATAGACTTCCTAAGATTGAAAAATCTCTCAAATCCAATGGTTTTGTAAAGATATCAGCCAGTTGGTTCTCAGTTCCAACAAATTACATTCGAATCATACCCTTTTCAACCAAATCTCGAATAAAATGATGTCTAATGTCAATGTGTTTCGTTCGAGAGTGTTGCAATGGATTTTTTGAAATATCAATTGCAATTGAATTGTCGCAGTATATAATTAAAGTGTCACTGTTGAATCCGTAATCTTTAATCATTTGATTCATCCACAGAAGTTGTGAGCAGCAACTAGCAGCTGCAACATACTCAGATTCAGCAATGGACAAAGACACACAATTTTGCTTTCTACTATACCATGACACCAAATTGTTACCAAGATAAAAACACCCACCCGTGGTACTCTTCCTATCACCTAAGTTTTCAGCCCAGTCAGCATCACTAAAGCCCACTAAATTGGTGTTTGTTTCTTTGGTGTACCACAAACCTAAGTCAACTGTTCCAGATATATATCGCAAAATTCTTTTGACAGCCTTTAAATGAGTGACTTTATGATCAGCCTGATACCTAGCACACAAACATACACTAAACATGATGTCGGGACGACTTGCACTTAAGTAAAGAAGACTGCCTATGATGCTGCGATACTGGGTGTTGTCAACACCTGTTGCAACATCGTCTTTAGACAATTTTTCAGTCGACCCCATTGGTGTTTTCATGTGTTTAGTGTTCTCGGTAGAAAATTTTTTCACCAAATTATTGGCATACTTAGATTGACATAGAAAGATACCATCATGCATTTGTTTAATTTGCAATCCAAGAAAGAAACGTAATTCTCCTACCATGCTCATTTCAAATGTGGTAGACATGCATTTAACAAATTCATCAACATGCTTTTGAGAAAAAGCACCAAAAATGATGGCATCCACATAAATTTGACACACAAGAATATCATGCTTTGATTTTTGAATAAAAAGGGTTTTATCAACTTCACCTCGTTTGAAGCCTAAGTCAAGCAGATATTCAATAAGCCTACCATACCATGCTCTTGGAGCTTGTTTAAGTCCATAAAGTGCCTTCTTCAACTTGTAGACATGGTTCGGGTGGTGTGGATCTTCAAATCCTTTTGGTTGGCTTACACAAGCTTATTCTTTCAAGATGACATTCAAAAAGGCACTTTCCACATCCATTTGATATAATTTTATGTCCATGTGACATGCAATAGCAAGTAAAAGTCTGACCGATTCAATCCGGGCAACAGGGGCAAATGTCTCGTCAAAATCAATTCCTTCGATTTGAGTATACCCTTGAGCAACAAGCCTAGCATTGTTTCTCACAACAATTCCAGATTCATCAGTTTTGTTTTTAAAAATCCATTTGGTTCCAATAACATTCACATTATCAGGTCTGGGAACCAAATCTCACACATCATTCCTAACAAATTGTTCAAGTTCCTCATGCATTGCATCAACCCAAAATTCATATTTTAAGGCTTCATTTATATTTTTGGGTTGAATGAGCGAAACAAAACAAGAGTGACTTACTTGAGAGTATACGGAAGTCATGCATACTAGTCCCATCATTTTCCGATAGTCTACCTTCTCATTTCTTCTCGTTTGCATTCCTCCAAATGTTTCTCCAATTATCTGAGATGATGGATGATTTTTCTGAATCTTGCTTGGAATATCAATTTCTTCATTGGTTACACCGTCATCATTCTCAGTATACTTTCCCAGTTCAACATTTGATTCTGCCAGTGCAGGTGTTGTCTCCGGTGTTACAACACCGGGCGCAACATCTGTGTTAGGCAGTGTCTCACTTTCGTTCAGCAGCCCATCAATATCATCCTCGATTGTTTTTCCCGTTAGATCTGCAAGATCATCAAAAACAACATTAATAGACTCCATAGTCGTTCTAGTTCTCAGATTATACACGCGATATGCACGACTATTAGATGAATAACCAAGGAATAAACATTTGTCACTTTTAGAGTCAAACTTTGCAAGATGGTCTCGGTCATTCAAAACATAACATACACACCCAAAAACATGAAAATACTTAAGATTCGGCCTCTTTCCCATGATGATTTCATAGGATGTCATAGTAGAACCACTCCTTAAGTACACACGATTTGAAATATGACATGCTGTGTTTAAGGCCTCGGCCCAAAATCTCTTTGAAATATTCTTTGAACTTAACATGACCCTAGCCATTTCTTGCAGTGTCCTATTCTTCCTTTCGGCTATTCCATTTTGTTGAGGAGTCTTAGGGGCCGAAAATTCATGAGTTATCCCTCTCTTTTCACAAAATGATATAAAGTGTGAGTTTTCAAATTCTTTACCATGGTCGGTCCTTATCTTACCAACCCTCAGATTGTGCAGATTAGTAATCTTAGCATGTAATTTTTTTAAAACATCAAATGTATCGGATTTTTCTCTAAGAAATCTTACCCAAGTAAAACGAGAGAAATCATCCACACAAACACATGAATACTTCTTATCTCCAAGGCTTTCCACTTCCATTGGACCCATAAGATCCATGTGCAAGAGTTCAAGACACCGTGTTGTCCCAAAGTGTTGCAACACTTGATGGGGAACACGTGTTTGCTTACCTTTTTGACATGCACCACAAACATACGGAATTCCAGAAGATAAATTAGGCATACCTCTCACAGCATCGTACTTACCAAGATTCTTTAATGTCTTGAAGTTTGCATGTCCCAATTTTTGATGCCACAAGTTTAATTCATTCACCTTTGAATGATTGCATACTAAGTCTTCTCCAAGTTGATAGCAATTATCAGCAGACCTTGTACCTGTCAAAATACGAGTATTAGCATTATCAAACACTTCACAATTGTCTTTATCAAACTTAACATGCAAACCGTCATCACAAAGTTGACTTATGCTTATTAAGTTTTAGTTAAGCCCTTCGACATAAAGCACATTGTGTAGATTAGGCAGGTCCTTCAACATTCAAGGTTCCTTTGCCAGCAATTCTTCCTTTGTAAATCAAGATTCATCTCAAAAGTTCTGAGGGAACTCATTAGTTCATCCAGGTTGATCGTTGAAGTGTCTTTAGATTCTTCAATAGCGCAAACTTTGACATTGAATCTCTCAGGAAGAGATCTTAGAACCTTGTTCACCAATCTTTCATTTGGTATGGGATCTCCTAGACCATGTGATTCATTTGCGAGTTGTCTCAACCGGCAGTCATACTCAAGAATAGACTCCTTGTCCTCCATTCTCAAGCTTTCTAACTTTGATGTCACCATCCTTAGCCTAGTTTTACGCACACTTGCAGATCCTTCACAGTGCTTCTAGAGTATCTCCCAAGCATCTTTGGCGCATACACAATTGGTAATTAAATTAAACATCCTTGTGTCAACAGATGAAAATATAGCATTGAGAGCCTTGGAATTAAAGTTTGAGGTTTGCACTTCATCGACAGTCCATGTACTTTCAGGTTTGAGCCGTGTGTCTCCATCAGCATCCTCAAGTTTTGGTGGACTCCAACCATCAAGTACACGTTGCCAAGCTCTTTCTTCAATGGACTTAATAAAAACCCTCATCTTTACTTTCCACAATGCATAGTTTGATCCATCCAACACGGGAGGCCTAAAAACAGTATTTGTTGATCCTTCCATAATTCCTTTTCACTCTGAAAACAAAACAAAACAGGATCTCACTTAGTAGCGTCAAGTGGAAGCTCTGATACCAATTGAAAGTTCTGTTCCCACAGTGTGAGTGTGATGAGGGTGATTGTTGTGTGTATCAGAAATTAGGTGTTGTGCGTGGATGTTGTAATACTCACGACAACATGCAGCGGAAGTTTCAGTTTAAGAAGTTAACACACAACTTGAATTATAATAAAAATAAGAGAGACGAGATATAAATTATGCACAAGTATCAAATACTTGTGCGGTGCCTCAGGGCAAAATAATTCACTAGAAAAACTTGTAAGTTTACAAGAAAACCAATACTAGTGAAAGAATCAAACAACTCCCTTATAAAGGCGAGTAACAAATTGCATCCTAAACCACTAACAAACCGTATTACAAAACTATGTCGGATGCATCAACCGAGAAGTGAAAAATCTTCGAGACTCAACACACTAATCACAACCGTGATTCGGTGTTGTCTTCAGATGTTGGCAGCACTTCACAGCAACAAGTTATCAATCACGAGATAGCTACAGTCTCGAAAAACTCTTCAAACTCCTTCGTCTCTCTCTCACTCCTTTTTCGCCCCACAATCCTATTAAAGCACACACAGAGTTTTATTAGAAAAAAACTCCTTAAAGAATAAAGATCTCATATCTTAAAGATATAAGATTCCATATATTAAAGATATTATGACTCTCATATCGAATACCAAATCTACAAGAGATCACATCATAAATTAGAGATTATTCTCAAGTCTAGAAAGACAAAACATTAGAGATATTAAAAAGGAAATTATATCAAGGAATTTAATTCCTTTCACATAACATGAGTGTCACAGCATAATAGTTAAACATGGGAACAGAATCAAACATATATTGTAGTAATCCATTGAGTAGATGAAATTTGGATGAATTAATCATGGTCACTAATTTGTAGAGATTTCAAATTCTCTACAATTGCTTCCAAATTCTTCTTTATCTCATCCAAGTTCTGTTCTATCCCTTTCAACTTCTTTATTTGTTCTGTCTGCAAAACTTTTCCCCTCGTATTTGAACTTGAAAATGTAGGTGAACTTGAACTTTCATTTGCACTAGAGTTGGAAGAAGTGTCTGCAGCTTGTTTACAATAAATGCGTCATAAGCTCATTCTGCCTCATATCTATTTTTGAAAGACTGGTGGACAGCACCCTTATGTCCGGTAACTTTAGAAGATGCTTCTCCCCACATATCATAAATACCTGGTTCACGCCCAACAAAGACAACATATGTTTTCCCCTAAAATGTACAAAAATTCACAAAATTTTTGAACACGCAGACAAAAAATATTATAACTAACAACAATTAATAATTTATAACTCACCATTGTCAAAACTCAGCAAAACAAGTACAGCAATGATTCTGGTCCTGTGCATAGCAAAATGAGTTGGAACTAGAACATGTATAATATTTCAATCCAAGCATGTAATCACGCATAAAAAGGAATTGCACGGGCCAAAAGAATTCTTACCATTCAAATTCCACCTTAAATCGAATTAGAAAATGTGAAATCTTCCATTTAAGATTTTTAAATCTTACCTTTTTACTTTTCACTTCCAATTACCTTACATTTTGTTTTCTTTTTCAAATTATATATAGTTTTTTAATTTAATATTCCCCAACTACGTAAATTCTATATTCATATTCCTTCAACCCCACCAGTCCATAATACAAATGTTTTTAGGAGACTTTAACTTTTTGAAACATTTTGATTTATTCTATTATTATTATCAGTATTATATGCTAATTCTAATGTCAGTGCAATATTTTGCTAATGTATATTTGAACAAACGAGGGAGAATTACAGATAACAACAACAGTAATAAAAAATGATTTCCAAAGGGACTTAGTTAATTTTCCATTTAAATATGTGGTTTGGCAAATATTAAGCTCTAAAGTCAACTCCTTCCAACTCTAAAGCCTAAACGGGGCGTCTCAAATATACAAGCTCTTAATGCTAGAAGAATGCCTCTAATTTGATATATTTAGACATGTTCTTGACTTTACATTTTTCATATTCCTTTTCACGTCTCTAATTCGTAGCTTTTTTGTTTCCCTTAAATTCATTAACTATACTGTTTAGGAAAAACCCATTAATTAGTGACTTAGAATAGAGTTTCAAAACAAGTAACCACGTAACTGAAATTCCCTATAAGAAAATTTACAACTACATCGATTTACCTTCTGATTTCGGAATATTTGAGTTTGTTCACCGGAAACAGCACAGTCGAGAAGCGTAATCTTTTGATTTAAGATGACCGGAAATAGCCCGCACGAGATCTCCAGAATTACGCTAAATTTAAGCTTCTTACCGTAGGGTTTGAATCTTTCATTTTCTTCTGGTATGTGGAAAGAAATTTGGGCGTAAAGAAATTTGGGCGTACAAATTTCTTGTGGTAGGTGGGTTATTTTTCATTTTCTTCTATTTTTGTTTTTAACTTATTTAAAAAAAAAATTAAATAAAAAAAAAAGATTACAGCTGGGCGCCCATGTTACCCTGCACCCTTGGGTGCAGGGAAACAAGACTCATATATATATATATATATATATATATATATATATATAATATATATATATATAATATATATATATATATATATATACACACACACACACACACACACACACACACACACACACACACACACACGCGCATGTAAGGAAAGTGGCTTAATGTGCATACTGCACGTCTCGCGCATATGTGCGACCACCGTCGGCGCATTTGCGCGAGACCTTCGAGTCTCGGCGCTTCTCTTTTCGACAGCTCGCGTATATGCACGCCATCCTTCCGCGCATATGCACGAGGTTCTCTGTATATATATATATATATATATATATATATATATATATATATATATATATATATATATATAGACACACAAACACACACACACGCATATAAGGAAAGTGGCTTAATGTGCATACTGCACGTCTCGCGCATATGTGCGACCACCATCGGCGCATATGTGCGAGACCTTCGAGTCTCGGCGCTTCTCTTTTCGACAGCTCGCGTATATGCACGCCAACCTTCCGCGCATATGCACGAGGTTCTCTGGAAATGTGGTCTTAGTTTCTGCACAACTCGCGCATATGCGCGACCACTTCTCGCGCATATGCGCGAGGTCTTCTGCCACTATCGCGCATGTGCGCGACTTCAAGCTGCGCAGTGCGCCCAACTCTATGGACTTGGCACTCACCTCGTGCACACCTCGCACATATTCCGTGTTTTCGTACGTCTTTCCTGTCTAGTTCTGGTCCGATCCATTCCGCCTATAATCACATCAATTATCACCAAATCATTTCAGATTACGGTAATCAAAATCTCGGGCCTTACAGCTAGGTATATTGAGATTGTGCAGTTATGATGTTGAAACATAATTTGATTGAGTTCTGATTATATCCAGTATTGATTTGAGTTGTATATTGATACGATACCTTCGATATTGTCATTGCCAAATTGGTATTGACAGGATTTGAATCCGAGACTTCGACAGAGTCAGATAGACAGAAAGAAAGGTATAAATCAATGTTGATTCAGGATTGCACAACTCGAGTCTCATTTGACTTGAGTTTCCCAAAATCACATACTGAATAATTATTGCACTGATATTTGCAATTCTTGAGATTGATATGCTTAGTCTATTGATTCATAGTAGAGCATGTGTCGAGTCAGGGGCTGATGTGCCTAGTCATTGGCTGATGTGCCAAGTCTTCGGCTGATTCGCCAAGACACTGGATGTTTGGTTTATATCGATGTCGCTTAGGAATTGATTCATTCCTATCGCTGAATTCGATATAGGTGCCCATATCCAGGAACCGGGATCCCTAGATTAGAAATGAGTCGAGTCTGAGATGACGAGTCCAGAGTCTGTTTATAGCTTTATATCGATACATGTCTTTCTGATTTGATACATGCTATTGATATCTGTTTCATGCTTTTATATATGTTTTTATATGACTGCATGTTATATTGTTTATACTGAGATGTATTTCTCACCGGAGTTATTCGGCTGTTGCCTTTTTTGTATGTGTGCATGACAACAGGTCGGGCAGGATCAGGATCAGGAAGAGGATGAGAGATTCAGAATTAGCGTGGAGATCCGGACTTAGAGTATATTGATTTTCAGTACTTGATATAGTGGTTGAACTTGAGTTTGAGATAAATAAATGTTGTACGAGACTTGTACTTTATGTTGATATGTATATCAGATCGAGTACATTACGTTTCCACATTTTCATTTTTAAAAGAAAAAATTTATGTCTCACATTTCTTAATTGTTATATTGATTCTTAATAATGATTAAGAAAAAGAATTAGGTTCGGGTCACCACAGCAGGTGGTATCAGAGCAGTAGGTTACCTTAGCCTGAGATAGAAGCTAGTGAGGGGGTTAGACTGAATTTTCTTCCTTGCTTTTGATTGCTAGAATGTCTACTGCTTTATATAATATATGTTTACTTGACTATCTGATTTGATTTTTAACATGTATTATTGAGAATGAATCAGAACTGATTCTTGATCAGCAGCAAGATGATCAGAGGAGGACTGAAATAGGTTTGTTATATTTGGTTACTAATCTTTTTGGTAATCAAATATGCCTCCTCGAAGAGTACCTGAATAGGGTAGTACATCTGCAAATCCGATGGATGTGACAGCAACTCTGATGTAAACACTGTTGAAAAGGTTTCAGTCATTTAAACCGCCAACTCTAAAAGGAACAGAGACTTCTGTTGATTGTGAGAGTTGGTTAGATGACATAGAGATGCAGTTTGAGTCTTTGGATTATACAGATGAGCGACGAGTTTGACTAATAGGACACCAGTTGCATGACGTTGCTAAGAACTGGTGGATTACGACGAAGAGAGCATTGGAGCATCGAGGTACGACTATTACCTGGAATGTTTTTTAAGCTGATTTTTATCAGAGATTCTTCCCAGTGTCGTACAGGAAAGACAAAGGGGCAGAGTTTGCCAATCTGAGGTAGGGTCAGTTGAACATTGAGGAGTATGTGACCAAGTTCTCTACCTTGTTGAGATTTGCTCCACATGTGGCTGAGAACGACGAAGCTGTTGCCGATCAGTTTATCAATGGGTTGAACCCCGAGATCTTTACATTGGTAAACACAGAGCGATTGAATAACTTCACTGACGCTCTGAATAGAGCCAAAGGAGCTGAAGCTGGTCTGATGAGACAGAAAGGAGCTTTGTTTGTTTCTCCAGCGCCGAGACCACCACAACCACCTCCCAGATTTGAGGGTGGCAGCAGTAGTGGTGGAAAGAAGAGTTCTTGAAAGTCCGAGGAAAACAGTTCAAGAAGTCGGGAAGCAGTTTTTCTGGCTCAAGTGGATCCAAACAGAGCTATAATGGGGTTTACTGCAGGACTTGCGGAGAAAGACATCCCACAGAGCAATGCCAAAGAGTGTTTGGTAGTTGCCATATTTGCAGACAGTCAGGGCAATTTGAGAGAGTGTGTCCACAGAGGAGTTCTCAGAGATCCAAGGGAGCCGAATCATTGGGATCAGTGGCACGGACTGATAGACGATCATCCCCTGTAAATTCTTTCCAGTCACCACCGACTAATCCTCAGTCACAGCAGAGGCCAGGAGGAAGCCAGACTGGGATCCAGCTTCCTAGACATCATGCCAGAGTATTTGCGTTGACAGAAGAGCAGGACCAAGAAGCACCAGATGATGTCGTTGCAGATAACTGGTTACACTGCTTATATATTGATTGATACGGGTGTTTCTCATACATTTGTATCTGAGAGATTTGCATTGAGTCATGCATTGCCTGTTGAGTCTTTATCATCTGTAGTGTCTGTCTCTTCTCCTTTGGGGACATGTTTGATATCAGTGAATTCTATGAAACATTGTATGCTACAGTATGACGGGCATGAGATTGAGTTAGACTGTATTGTGCATGGGTTGTCTGATTTTTACTGTATTATCGGTATCGATATGCTGACCAAGTACAAGGCTACTGTTGATTGTTTCCACAAGATTGTGAGATTCAGATCGGATATGGTTGATGAGTGGAAATTCTACGGTAAGAGTTCTCGATCTAGAATTCATTTGATATATGTATTGTCTATGACTCGATTGTTACAGAAATGAGCGGAGGGATTCCTTGTCTATTCAGTTGATTTACTGAAGTCGAGTCCATCATTGGCTGATTTGCCAGTGGTGTGTGAGTTTGCTGACGTCTTCCCAGATGAGATTCCGAGATTGCCTCCGATTCGAGAGATTGACTTCATCATTGAGTTGATGCCAGGTACAGTTCTGATTTCTAGAGCTCCGTACAGAATGGCACCGATTGAATTGAAAGAATTGAAAGAACAGTTGGAAGATTTACTGGCCAAGGGATACATCAGACCGAGTGTTTCTCCTTGAGGTGCTCCAGTATTTTTTGTGAAGAAGAAAGACGGTTCAATGAGACTCTATATTGATTACCGGCAACTGAACAAGGCTACGGTAAAGAAAAAATACCCTTTGCCTCGTATTGATGATTTATTTGATCAGTTGCAGGGTTATTCTATATATTCCAAGATCGATCTGAGATCTGGATATCATCAGCTGAGATTCAGAGATTCTGATATCTAGAAGACAGCATTCAGAACCAGGTATGGACATTATGAGTTTATTGTCATGTCGTTTGGGTTGACTAATGCTCCAGCTGTATTTATGGGTCTGATGAACCGTGTGTTTCAAAAATATCTCGATGATTTTGTGATTATTTTTATTGATGATATATTGATTTATTCAAAGAATATGATTTATCATGCTGAGCATTTGAGAACTGTATTGAGAATTCTGAGAGCTGAGAAATTATATGCCAAACTGTCCAAATGTGTGTTTTGGTTGAGACAGGTTGTATGTTCTGGATCATATCATATCCGGAGATGGTATATCAGTTGATCCCAGTAAGGTTGAAGCCGTGATTTCTTGGCAGATACCGGCCTCAGTGCCAGAGATTCGTAGTTTAATGAGTTTGGCAGGATATTATCGACGATTTATTAAAGATTTCTCGAGTATTGCTAAACCGATTACGCAGCTAACTCAGAAGAATGCACCATTTGTTTGGTCAGAATACGGTGAGTCTAGTTTTCTTGAATTGAAGAAGAGATTGAACAGTGCTCCGATCTTGACTATTCCATCAAGTACTGGTGATTTTGTTTATTGCGATGCTTCTCACAGAGAGTTGGGTTGTGTTCTGATGCAGCGACTACATGTTACCGCTTATGCTTCGAGACAGTTGAAGCCACATGAGACTCGCTACCCAATTCATGATCTTGAATTGACACTCATTGTCTTTGCATTGAAGATATGGCGACATTATCTATACGGTGAGAAATTTGAGATCTATTCTGATCACAAGAGTCTAAAATATATATTTTCACAATCAAAATTGAATATGAGACAACGAAGATGGCTTGATTTTCTTAAAGATTTTGATTGTGAGATCAAGTACTATCCAGGGAAATCCAATGTAGCAGCTGATGCACTGAGTCGAAAGGTATGTTCTTTATCCTTTTCGACGATTGGTGTCTCGAATTTGATAAAAGATTGATGTTTGTCTGTATTAGCATTTGATACAGATTGTAGACCGCTGAGACTATATGCTGTTCAAGTTGAACCAGAGCTAGTTTTGAGAATTAAAGCAGCTCAGATAGTTGATCAGAATGTTCAGAATTCGATATCGATGGTCAGAGCAGGGCATCGATCAGAATATCAGGTACGTGACAGTGTATTGTATGTGAATAATCATCTTTTTGTGCCGAATGCTTCAGATTTGAAATGACAGATCTTGTCAGAGGCGCATAACAGTCGATTCAGTATTCATCCTGGTGACAGAAAGATGTATAATGATTTGAATAGACAGTTTTGGTGGAAACAGATGAAAGCTGATATTGCTGAATTTGTATCCAAATGTCTGAATTGCCAACAGGTGAAAGCAGAAAGAAAGAAACCCGGAGAACTGTTACAGAGTTTGTTTATTCCTGAATGGAAATGGGATCACATTTCCATGGATTTTGTAACGAAGCTACCGAGATCCTCCCGAGGTTGTGATGCAATTTGGGTCGTGATTGACAGATTGACCAAATCAGCATGCTTTATTCCGTACAAGATGACGTACAGACATGACCAGATGGCAGAGATCTGTAGTATCCCGATGCCTAATTTGAGTTAATTATTGGATTAATTGTATTTCGGTGGGATCGGAAGGACCGAACCGGGTTCGGATCGTCCGAAGTTGGTTCGGATCGTCCGAAGTGGGTTCGGATGGACCGTTCTGTTCGGAGTCAGACGAGTCATGTCATGTCAGAGTTCGGATCGTCCGATCAGGGTTCGGATCGTCCGAAGACAGGTGGCTGGACACGTGGAAGACATGCAGAGTTCGGATCTTCCGAAGTGGATCGGATCTTCCGAAGTGCACCGGATCGGATCTTCCGAAGTGGATCGGATCTTCCGATCGTTGTCTATAAATAGAAGCGCGAGGCTTCACTTTTCACTCGCCAATTCCGAGAGTTCCAGAGCGTTTTAGTCGTTTCTGATGGGTTTCTAGTCTTTTCCCGAGGTTCGGGCACTAGCGGGGAGCTACTGGTTTTGTAGCGGAGCTGTGCTCTAGTTGGGGGCTAGCGGCATCAGTGGGCTGACTACGGACGCAGGTATAGTTCTGGTTCCCTTTGAGATTTGGGAGTATCTATTAGTCTAGTTAAGGCTTTTAGATGTGGTTTAGTGATATGGTATCACTTGGATTGTAGGCTTGATTCTAGGGCTGATTGCTAGGATCTACTGGTTTGAGGTACGAAAGTACTATCCGAGATAGCAGGATTGAGTATGCTTTACTATGTGTTGCATGTTTATATGTTGCATTATTATCTGTCATATGATGCATGGTTTATTATGCGGCATTTGCATAATCATGTTGAGCCTGATTATCTTTGAGATAGCCTGTTGAGAGGGTGCTCAGCCCTCGTTTGTTGTGGATGGTTGGACCCCGTTGGCCGACGGTGGTCAGGTCACCGGTATATCCACAGGTTTATTTTGGTATGGGAGCCACCTCCTGGTGCGACGGCGCAGAGTGCTACATACCTTGACGTCATTTACCTGAGCAGTATTTCGATATACCCAGATCCTGGTATCCAGTACATTTTGCATACATGCATGTCATAGTCTTGTATACTCATGCTTTCGGTGCTGAGCGTTTTATGCTCACGTCCTCGGTTTATCTCTGTTTTGGACACCCTATTCGATGGGGCAGGTCTCAGGTTGGACGGCCCAGGAGGGAGTGGACAGGGAGCTGGCAGAGGTTGACCTGTAGTTGTTGGTATTTGTTCTTGGTATTTAGTTCGATCTGGTTGTTTAAGTATTTTGTACTTACAGATTCGATTGGGTTGTATTACTATTTTTCCGCTGTTTACCTGATTCAGTTTTAAATGTTAATTTTGCATGCTTAAGTTCTGATTAGTAGGTGATTCTGGAACGGGTCACTACATTTATGGTATCAGAGCATGCATTAAGATTTTGGGATTTAGAACTGTTCTTTTGGGTTTAATCTCTGGTAACTTTTGTAGCTAAGAGATGTCTGGTTTTGACGACGATGCTAGTAGTCATGGCAGCGTTGGACGCTGGGGAGACCGCGACGATCGGGAACGTCGTCGAGAGCATCGAGAACGTCGTCAACACCGTCGTGATGAGCCTCGGAGTTTTAGTATGCATCGGTTCTTGCAGATGGGGCCGAAACCTCTTTCAGGCGGTGAGACCCCGGATGTTGCGGAGAACTGGCTTGAGAGGATGGAGAGCTGCTTCAAGACTTTTCAGTGCTCGGCGGAGCAGCAGATTGATACCCTTGATTTCTTGCTGGAGGGTGGTGCGCGCAAGTGGTGGAGGTCTACCTCTGCACCGATAGTTCAGCGACAGGGTCGAGTTCTTTGGGCCGATTTCCGAGCCGCTTTCATATTGCTTTACTTTCCGCCAGCTCTTCTGCAGACCAAGGCGATTGAGTTGATCAATCTGAAGCAGGGAAGTTTGTCTGTTGATGAGTATCAGCAGAAGTTCTTTGAGTTGCTTCCATATGTTCCGCATGTCAGTGACAATGCTATGGCCAAGTATAACCATTTTCTTCAGGGCCTCAATCAGGAGATTTATGATCGGGTTGTTGTCTGCGATGATCCGACATCGTATGAGGGCCTTGTAAATCGTTGTCGCCAGGCTGAGGGCAGTTTGTTGAGAGGTCGAGCCATGCAGTCTGCTCGTCCTACTAGTTCTTTGGGTCTCCGCGCCCAAGCATTTAAGAAGACTGGATCTACTTCTTCTTCCTCTGGATCTGGAGGAGTTCACCATTTTGGGAAGAAGAGGGGCCCGTGTCAGCACTGCGGGAAGGATCATCCGACGGAGCGTTGTCGCAAGGTTGCGGGTGCTTGTTATAAGTGCGGTGAGATGGGCCACATGAAGAGAGATTGTCCACAGACGGGCGGAGGATCAGGATCTGGTTCTCAGGCTTCAGTTCATCAGAGGCCACAGCAGGGACAGTCTACTCAGGGTTCTAACCTCCGACCGCGTACTCAAGGGCAGGTCTTTGCTCTTAACCAGGATCAGGCGGCTGAGGAGAACGAGAGAGTTATCACAGGTGTGTTTTTATTATGTGGATTACCTGCTTACGTTCTCATTGATACTGGTGCATCGCATTCATTCATATCTGCGAGGTTTGCTAAGCGTCATAAGTTACCTTTCACTTCTTTGGACGTTGTGGTATCTGTTTCCACACCGATGGGTCATTCGGTGCTAGCTAAACGTCTAGTTTTGGGTTGTCCTCTAGAGTTTGAAGGTAATGTTTTAACTGCTAATTTGATGATTCTTGCGATGGAGGATTTTGATTGCATTCTGGGAATAGATGTGCTGACTGTGTTTAGAGCTACTGTGGACTGTTAATCAGAAGTTTGTGCAGTTTCGTCCAATTGAGGGCGACAGTTGGTTTTTCTATGGAGAGGGAGCGCGACCCCCGATGCCTGTGGTTTCTGCTCTGAAAGCCTGTCGTGCTTTAGAGTCGGGCGGGGAAGGCTACCTTATCTATGCTATTGATTCGTCCGCAGTTAGTGTCGGTATCAGTGACATTCCAGTGGTTTGCGATTTTCCGGATGTTTTTCCCGAGGAGATTCCTGGTTTTCCTCCTGTTCGGGAAGTAGATTTCGGCATTGATTTAGTGCCAGGCACGGCACCAATCTCTAGAGCTCCTTATCGTTTAGCTCCATCGGAGATGCAAGAATTGAAACAGCAGTTGCAGGATCTTCTTGACAAGGGGTATATTCGACCCAGTGTGTCCCCGTGGGGAGCACCAGTTCTTTTTGTCAAAAAGAAGGATGGTTCTATGCGGCTCTGCATAGATTATCGGCAGTTGAATCGTGCTACGATAAAGAATAAGTATCCGTTACCACGGATTGATGACTTATTTGATCAACTGCAAGGTACCTCTGTATATTCCAAGATTGATTTAAGGTCTGGTTATCATCAGCTTCGAGTTCATCAGGGAGACATATCGAAGACTGCATTCAGGACCCGGTATGGGCATTATGAGTTTCTGGTTATGCCTTTTGGGGTGACGAATGCACCAGCAGTTTTTATGGATCTGATGAATCGGGTATTTCGGGATTTCTTGGATAAGTTTGTTGTGGTGTTTATAGATGATATCTTAATATATTCGCATGATCAGCAAGAACACGCACAACACTTGAGGATTATTTTACAGACACTTCGCGAGAATCAGCTTTATGCGAAGCTAAGTAAATGTGAGTTTTGGATTGACAGGGTTGTATTCCTTGGTCATGTCATTTCTAGCGAGGGAGTTTCAGTTGACCCGAGCAAGGTGGAAGCGGTATTGAACTGGTCGCGTCCGACGACAGTAGCCGAGATCCGCAGTTTTCTGGGATTGGCTGGGTATTATCGCCGTTTCATTGCCAACTTCTCTCAGATTGCTAAGCCACTCACTCAGCTCACTCGGAAAGATGTTTCATTTGAGTGGACATCAGAGTGCGAAGAGAGTTTCTGGGAACTTCGCAGACGTTTAACATCTGCGCCTGTTTTGGCTTTACCGTCTGGATCTGGTGGTTTCAGTGTTTACACCGATGCCTCTTTACAGGGACTAGGGTGTGTTCTGATGCAGAATGAGCATGTGATTGCTTATGCGTCGAGACAGTTAAAGCCTCATGAGGAAAACTATCCTGTTCATGATCTGGAATTAGCAGCGATCGTTTTTGCTTTGAAAATCTGGCGCCATTATCTGTATGGTGAGCGATTTGAGATCTTCACTGATCATAAGAGTTTGAAGTATCTGTTCACTCAGGCTGAGTTGAACATGCGTCAGCGTCGTTGGATGGATCTACTCAAAGATTACGATTGTGAGATCAAGTATCATCCAGGATCTGCGAATCTCACGGCCGATGCTCTTAGTCGCAAGGTGAGATTATCTGCTCTTCAGACTTGTGCTGTATCTGGGATTATTCAGGATTTCTGTTCGATGGGATTCAATTGTAAGCATCGGAAGGGAACAGAGAGTATCCGTATAGCTACTATTTTGTCCGAGCCAGTTTTGTATTCTCGGATTAGAGATGCTCAGATGTCTGATTCTAAGATTCAGAAATTAGCTCGGTTGGCTGATAGAGATAATACTTCTGGATTCCACTATCAGTCCGGGGGTCTTTTATGCTTATCTGGTCGTGTTGTTGTACCGGAAGATGACACTTTGAGGGAGGAGATTTTGTCCCAGGCTCATCGTAGCAAGTTGAGTGTTCATCCAGGGAGCAACAAGATGTATAAGGATTTGAGGACTCGATTTTGGTGGAAAGGTATGAAACGTAATGTTTATCAGTATGTCTCCAAGTGCCTTGTCTGTCAGCAGGTGAAGGCTGAGTATCGACGACCTGGAGGTTTGTTGCAGAATCTTCCTATTCCGGAGTGGAAGTGGGAGCATATCACGATGGACTTCGTGACTCACTTGCCTATGTCTGTGGGGAATAGAGATGCTATCTGGGTGGTAGTGGATCGGCTTACTAAGTCTGCCCATTTTCTTCCATATAACAGAGATTTCACTTTCGATCGGATGGCACGGTTGTACATTCAGGAGATTGTACGGTTTCATGGTGTGCCCGTGAGTATCGTTAGTGACAGAGATCCTCGATTTACATCTAGATTTTGGGGCAGCTTTCAGCAAACTTTGGGCACTACCTTGAGTTTGAGTACTGCATATCACCCAGAGACTGACGGTCAGTCAGAGAGGACTATTCGTACTCTTGAGGATATGTTGAGATCTTGTGTGATGGATTTCGGGCCAGCTTGGCAGGATCATCTGCCGCTGATAGAGTTTGCATACAACAACAGTTTTCATAGGAGTATTGGTATGTCTCCGTTTGAAGCATTGTATGGTCGACGTTGTCGTACTCCTCTGTTCTGGGAAGAAGTCGGAGAACGACAGGTCGAGGGTCCGGAATTGATTCAGCAGGCCATGGACAAAGTTCTTGTGATCAAACAGCGGATTAAGACTGCTCAGGATCGACAAGCAAGTTATGCGAACTCCAAGCGCAGACCTCTTCATTTTGATGCAGGCGAGAAAGTGTTTCTCAAGGTATCACCTTTTCGGAGGATTCTGAGATTTGGACTCAAGGGTAAGCTATCTCCGAGATTCATTGGTCCTTTTGAGATCTTAGAATGTGTGGGAGACTTGGCCTACAGATTAACTTTGCCACCGTATCTGTCTAGTGTTCACAATGTGTTTCATGTGTCCTTGTTGAGACGATACGTAGCGGATGAGTCTCATGTTTTGCATCCAACAGAAGTTCAGCTGAATCCGGATTTGTCTTTTGTAGAAAGACCGGTTTCGATCTTAGACCGAAAGGATAAGGTACTGCGGAATAAGACTATTCCTCTTGTCTTAGTGCAGTGGCAGCGCCGAGGTACTGAAGAAGCTACTTGGGAACTAGAGAGTCGCATGCGGTCAGAGCATCCAGAGTTGTTCTAGTTGTAGTATTTTCAGTTATGATTGTAATTTCAGTTGTACTTTCAGTTGTAATTCATTCTTAAGTTGAATGTATTGTTGTTCAGAATTGTCATTCTTCAGACTCGATTTCGCGGACGAAATCCTTTTTAGAGGGGGAGAATGTAGTATCCCGATGCCTAATTTGAGTTAATTATTGGATTAATTGTATTTCGGTGGGATCGGAAGGACCGAACCGGGTTCGGATCGTCCGAAGTTGGTTCGGATCGTCCGAAGTGGGTTCGGATGGACCGTTCTGTTCGGAGTCAGACGAGTCATGTCATGTCAGAGTTCGGATCGTCCGATCAGGGTTCGGATCGTCCGAAGACAGGTGGCTGGACACGTGGAAGACATGCAGAGTTCGGATCTTCCGAAGTGGATCGGATCTTCCGAAGTGCACCGGATCGGATCTTCCGAAGTGGATCGGATCTTCCGATCGTTGTCTATAAATAGAAGCGCGAGGCTTCACTTTTCACTCGCCAATTCCGAGAGTTCCAGAGCGTTTTAGTCGTTTCTGATGGGTTTCTAGTCTTTTCCCGAGGTTCGGGCACTAGCGGGGAGCTACTGGTTTTGTAGCGGAGCTGTGCTCTAGTTGGGGGCTAGCGGCATCAGTGGGCTGACTACGGACGCAGGTATAGTTCTGGGTTCCCTTTGAGATTTGGGAGTATCTATTAGTCTAGTTAAGGCTTTTAGATGTGGTTTAGTGATATGGTATCACTTGGATTGTAGGCTTGATTCTAGGGCTGATTGCTAGGATCTACTGGTTTGAGGTACGAAAGTACTATCCGAGATAGCAGGATTGAGTATGCTTTACTATGTGTTGCATGTTTATATGTTGCATTATTATCTGTCATATGATGCATGGTTTATTATGCGGCATTTGCATAATCATGTTGAGCCTGATTATCTTTGAGATAGCCTGTTGAGAGGGTGCTCAGCCCTCGTTTGTTGTGGATGGTTGGACCTCGTTGGCCGACGGTGGTCAGGTCACCGGTATATCCACAGGTTTATTTTGGTATGGGAGCCACCTCCTGGTACGACGGCGCAGAGTGCTACATACCTTGACGTCATTTACCTGAGCAGTATTTCGATATACCCAGATCCTGGTATCCAGTACATTTTGCATACATGCATGTCATAGTCTTGTATACTCATGCTTTCGGTGCTGAGCGTTTTATGCTCACGTCCTCGGTTTATCTCTGTTTTGGACACCCTATTCGATGGGGCAGGTCTCAGGTTGGACGGCCCAGGAGGGAGTGGACAGGGAGCTGGCAGAGGTTGACCTGTAGTTGTTGGTATTTGTTCTTGGTATTTAGTTCGATCTGGTTGTTTAAGTATTTTGTACTTACAGATTCGATTGGGTTGTATTACTATTTTTTCGCTGTTTACCTGATTCAGTTTTAAATGTTAATTTTGCATGCTTAAGTTCTGATTAGTAGGTGATTCTGGAACGGGTCACTACAGATCTATGTCAGAGAGGTGGTCAGATTGCACGGAGTGCCGAAGTCGATTGTTTCAGACTGTGATCCTCGGTTTACTTCGTACTTCTGGCAGATTTTACAGCAGGCCTTAGGTACGAAGTTGCAGCTGAGTACCGCATATCATCCACAGACTGACAGACAGTCAGAGCGGACTATATAGACATTGGAGGATATGCTGAGAGCTGTAGTGCTTGATTTTAGCACTAGTTGGCATGATTCTTTGCCAGTTTGTGAGTTCTCGTACAACAATAGCCATCAAACGAGTATTGAGATCCCCTCTTTATTGGGATGATATCTATCAGGTTCCTGAGATTGGACCTGATATGATCAGAGATATGACTGAAAAAGTGAAGCTGATTCAGACGAGAATGAATACAGCTCAGGATAGACAAGCCAAATATGCCAATGTTCGACGTAGACCGTTGGTATTTGAGGCAGGAGACCGAGTATTCTTGAAGATTTCACCTTTCAGAGGAGTTGTCAGATTTGGCAAGAAAAGAAAGTTGTCTCCACGTTATATTGGGCCGTATGAGATTCTCGAGAAGATAGGAGATCGTGTCTATCGACTCGCCCTACCGCCTTCTCAATCTGGAATACATGTTGTCTTTCATGTATCGTTGTTATTGAGGAAATATCTTCCTGATGCTTCACATATTATTCAGCCAGACAAGACCGAACTTGATGAGACATTGAGCTATTTTGAAAAGCCGATTCAGATTCTCGATCGGAAGGAAAAGCAGCTCAGAACGAAGACTATTCCGTTTGTGAAAATTCAGTGGAGTCGTCATGGCATTGAAGAAGCTACTTGGGAGACAGAGTCAGACATGAGACAAAGATTTCCCGAGTTATTTCACTGATGTGAGTCTTCTATTCAGCTTCTGTTATACATTTCTTTCTGATATGATTTGATTGCATGTGATTTCGGGGACGAAATCGTATCTTAGGGGGGGAGAAATGTAATGCCCGAGATTTTGATTACTGTAATCCGATATGATTTTTGATAATTGTGATATGATTATAGACGGAACAGATCAGACCGGGATGCTTAAAAGAAGATTGGAAGTTGTGCGAGGAATGAGCCTCGCGCATATGCGCGACCAGACCGGGCGCATATGCACGGAGTAGTCAGAACACCTCGCGCATATGCGCGACATGGATCGACGCATATGCGCGAGGGTGGCAGAGAGTTGTGAAGAACCTCGCGCATATGCGCCGAGTGAGGGCACACATATGCGCGAGATGCCGTGATGAAGACGCGCCGAGACATATTGTCTCGCGCATATGCGCCGAGGTAGGTCGCGCATATGCGTGAGACGTGCAGCTTGAAGGATGAGCCACCTAGCCTTGGACATGAAATATATAGGTATATTCTTTCATTCCTCAGCAGAAACGAGAAGGGAATTCCAGAGAAGTGTTATATTCCTTTGAAGAGATTAATTATGATTGTGTTAAAGCCGTCCGTCCAAATTTCAATCCGACTTCAGTACCGAGTTCCTATTGACGAGAACTTCAACTGGACGTAAGTTTTACTACGTTTTGTTATGTTTTGAAAATATGGTGTTGAAGGAATCAGATATGATTCATATATATTGTTGATGCGATACCAGACATCGTATAATCGAAACCGAATTGAAGAACGGATACTGTATGAAATTGTTATGATTTTCAGAGTTGATTTGATTGAGATGTGATATCAGATTTGTGTTGATGAGTATGAGATGTTGGGATGGATATCTGACTGATATTATATTGCTGGGTATATTGAGATTGTGCAGTTATGATGTTGAAACAGAATTTTATTGAGTTCTGATTATATCCAGTATTGATTTGAGTTGTATATTGATATGATACCTTCGATATTGTCATTGCCAGATTGATATTGACAGGCTTTGAATCCGAGACTTCGACAGAGTCAGATAGACAAAAAGAAAGGTATAAATCAATGTTGATTCGGGATTGCACAACTCGAGTTTGATTTGACTTGAGTTTCTCAAAATCACATACTGAATAATTATTGCATTGATATTTGCAATTCTTGAGATTGATATACTTAGTCTATTGATTCATAGCAGAGCATGTGTCGAGTCAGGGGCTGATGTGCCTAGTCATTGGCTGATGTGCCAAGTCTTCGGCTGATTCTCCAAGTCACTGGATGTTTGGTTTATATCGATGTCGCTTAGGAATTGATTCATTCATATCGCTGAAATTCGATATAGGTGCCCATATCCAGGAACCGGGATCCCTAGATTAGAAATGAGTCGAGTCTGAGATGACGAGTCCAGAGTCTGTTTATAGCTTTATATCGATACATGTCTTTCTGATTTGATACATGCTATTGATATCTGTTGCATGCTTTATATATGTTTTTATATGACTGCATGTTACATTGTTTATACTGAGATGTATTTCTCACCGGAGTTATCCGGCTGTTGTCTTGTTTTTATGTGTGCATGACAACAGGTGGGGCAGGATCAGGATCAGGAAGAGGATGAGAGATTCAGAATTAGCGTGTAGATCCGGACTTAGAGTAGACTGATTTTCAGTACTTGATATAGTGGCTGAACTTGAGTTTGAGATAAATAAATGTTGTACGAGACTTGTACTTTATGTTGATATGTATATCAGATCGAGTACATTACGTTTCCGCATTTGCATTTTAAAAAGAAAAAATTTATGTCCCGCATTTCTTAATTGTTATATTGATTCTTAGGTTTGGGTCACCACATTATCAACAACAAAAGAGTTTCTAGATTACATATAAAGATAGTTGCTGCTTGACTGAGGGTACTTCTTATAGCTTTCTTTGGCGTTAGATTGGAACCTCAGGCAAGCTAATTAAGATGTGATGATCGGCGTCGCGATTAATTCTGACCGGGAGGCAGCTTTCCGTTCAAAAATGATGTGAAAAAGGCAAGTGCGCGCCCAGGCTGGTAGCTTGGAACAAAATGTCCGGCTCCTCTTATGGTCACAAATGTAACATTCTGATAACCGACCACATACCCTCCAACCTTTCGAAAACAACGACAAAATCGTCAAATACACCGAAAAATTTATAGTGAACACGAGACGGATAAGAGTAGTTTATCCCTCACCTCTTCTTGATAGTACCAAGGGTACCATGGCGTTTTCACCGGCACACCAAGTTTAGGAAAGGAGTACCTTGTTGTGGTCACTGGAATTATATTGTCTGTATCTCCACTGCACACGAAATTCAATGGATGGTCAATCAATTATCCCTTTTACATAATTTTAGCTAAAAATGGTGTCCCTTTTGCCACTTTACCAACTGTAAATAAAATGATTGTCATGTACCTGTAAATCCAAACAGTAATGCCACTAGCCATCACTTTCTTGATCACCGGTAGTACAGTATCCGGCTCATCGTGCCACTCGATTTTGAAGCTACATAGAAATGGACTCTTTTTAGTAGAAGGAAAAGATAAAAACAACAAAAATATTGAAATGGGCTAATTTTAGTACCTGCAATCTGTCCATGATACAGGAATTCCAGTAACATGGAGAGACTTTTGAACCTCCTGAGTGTTCAAATAAGTGTCTACATAGTCGTCTGAGCATGGATCAAAATTGGATATCTGCAAGGATACAAGTAAAGTTATGTGATCTTATAGACATTGAAACGAGATGTATAAAAGTAAGAATTATACCGAGGGAGCTGTTGAAGAGGAACCGCATAATGGTGCATACACATCGTAATCATAGACGTTTCCTATCTCTCTACCAGCTTGACTTTCAAACTTTAAACAGGAATCTGATTCGGGAATGTCGTAAGAAGAAAAGTTGCAATTTGAGACGATTCCCTCGTGGGTTTCATCAGATATGAGGGCACTCGTCCAGTAGTGGTCGTATGTGCCCGTCCACCTATCCGTATAGTCTATGTAGGCATTTCCTATCTGAAAATTCATGTTCAGATTCATGTTACAACTCTCGTTTTCCCATAAATGGATGTTATGCGTATAACTATATATATACTCACTGC
The DNA here is from genome assembly GCF_022965805.1 of Primulina eburnea. Lineage (NCBI taxonomy): Eukaryota > Viridiplantae > Streptophyta > Magnoliopsida > Lamiales > Gesneriaceae > Primulina > Primulina eburnea. The sequence continues at coordinate 2,736,215 of NC_133115.1, read as the reverse complement.
TATTCCCTTCAAGTTAATGACCGTCTGATTTGTGATTTTGTTGCTTTCAAGAATCAGATCAGCAAGCTGGGGTACGTAATGACCAGCATAACTCTCTCCGGTTATGAAGAAATCGCGGGTTTTATATTCTGGAAATCGATCCAACCAGTTAACTAGAAAGGTGTAAGAATCTGCAGCGGTTTTTTTGTCTCCTGTAACATAGTCTGAGGTTGTATTCGAGTAAGAGAATCCAACACCAGCCGGGGATTCCAAGAACAAGACATTTGCCACTTCATAAATTTCAAGAATCATTAGTGTTAAATTGCCATCGGTTCTCTGAGGTAATATTTTGTTACAAGAAATAAAACAAGTGCTCCTCACCATTGTTCCAAGCATACTTGTTGTACCACAATGTTTTCCCGTCAGGGTTCACTCGAAACGGCCCATTTTCGGTCATCGCACCAGACCCTATTGAAGAGCAACCAGGCCCTGGAATTTTCAAGATTTTTTCTATTGAATTTCTTGAAAAACAGAGAAATCAAATATTGAAATTTACATGCATGCATTAACCTCCATTTAGCCACAGCACTAGCGGTTTGCTGGAAGGCTCCTCAGATTCAGCAAAATAATAAAAAAGTGCTCGACCCGCTGTATGATCGACCGTGACATATCCTGAATATTGAGAAAAATTAACTTTTGGCTGACCAGGCAAAAGTAATATTTCATCAGTTTCTTTTAATCCCTCCTGAGATGCAACATAAACTGGTGAATACGCGGTTGAGGATGCGTAGTTAGTAACGTGATTGCGCGATTTTTTTAATCTTTGAGCCTTCAGAAACGTTCCAAGAGGATCATACCCCCTTCCACCGTAACACTCAACAGAATCAACGTAGCACAAAACAAACAAAAACAAAATGAAACCACCTTTCATATTTTCAGTTACAGAAAGATTTATATGTTATTCTTAATATATATATACATGTGCTTCATGTGACTTAAAACTACAGATATCCTCGATAATATCGTGCAATCCTCGTTCTTGTTTGATTTACACTGGTTGATGATCACTATGTTCTCTTTTAACTATTTAGAGACAGAGGTGGTGTCTTGTTCAGAAACCATAGAATTCTTGGGAATGTCATTGTCATGACATAGTGTGATATTTATGCCCAAATTTGCCATATAATAAATAAAATATATTTAAAAAAAATTTATCTAATAATGAAACAAAATTAAATGTGATACTCATGATCAAATTTGCGATATAATAAATAAAATATATTTAAAATTTTCTTTTATCTAATAATAAAACAAAATTAAATGTAATAACATGACCAAATTTGCGATAATAAATAAAATATATTTAAAATTTTCCTTTATCTAATAGTGAAACAAAATTAGATGTGATACTCATGACCAAATTTGAGATATAATAAATAAAATATATTTAAAATTTTCCTTTATCTAATAGTGAAACAAAATTAAATGTGATACTCATGACCACATTTGCGATATAATAAATAAATTATATTTAAAATTTTCCTTTATCTAATAGTGAAACAAAATTAAATGTGATACTCATGACCACATTTGCGATATAGTAAATAAAATATATTTAAAATTTTCTTTTATCTAATAGTGAAACAAAATTAAATGTGATACTCATGATCAAATTTGCGATATAATAAATAAAATATATTTAAAATTTTCCTTTATCTAATAGTGAAACAAAATTAAATGTGATACTCATGACCAAATTTGCGATATAATAAATGAAATATATTTAACATTTTCTTTTATATAATAGTGAAACAAAATTAAATGTGATATGCATGACCAAATTTGCGATATAGTAATTAAAATTTTCCTTTATCTAATAGTGAAAAAAAATTAAGGTTTACTAATTTCATTGAGTGAGTCTCATGTGAGAGCGCCTCACGGATCATAATCTGTGAGACGGGTCAACCCTACTCATATTCACAATAAAAAGTAATACGTTTAGCATAAAAAGTAATACATTTTTTATGGGTGACTCAAATAAGAGATCTGTCTCACAGATACGACCTGTGAGACCGTCTCACACAAGTTTTTGCCAATTTCATTTTTGAGCTAAATTTTGTTTCACTCATGGTACACATAATAAGAATTTATTTTTATAATGAATTCTACTTCAAAGACAACATATTATTTTTGAGTTAATTCACTATTTTAATTTTCCATTAATGATTTATCTTAATTTCAATATTAATGTGAAACTAATAATATTTGAAATTGTAACTCATTTTTAAATTCATTTCAGTCATGATATTAATTTCTCCTGTTAAATACTGATTGAGATATTATTCTTGCACTAAAGAAATTGAGAATTTTAAATTTATGTCTTAATTCATCTCCTTCTAAATTACAGGAAAAAATATATTATCTCTTGGGAAATTAAAATATATATTGGTTATGTTTTTCAAATCTATCTTTATTTTTATGTCAAATTATCAGAATAGATAATTGATTTCCCATGTGTTAAAATTATTGATTAGTCTTCAAAAAAAATCTTTAAAGCCTAATTACTACTTATTCATAAATTACTGTGACCTACCAAATTCCTAATCTCTCCCACAACCCAGGTTTTAGGCACATTTTTATACATTCAATATTAAGTAAATTACAATCTTCATTCTTTCTTCTTAGCTTATAAAGAAAGCATGTTTACAAATTGGTTTCTTTCTATTTAATATGAAATTTTATTATTTAAAAGTTGCAACTCATTTTCATAAATTCATTTCAATGTGATAATAATTTCTCCTAATTAAATTATCAACCTTTCATGTCATTTTGTGTATTATATAAATCCTCCCAACCCATTTTCATTTTTCTTATAAAGAAAATGGAGAGATAAGCCATAAACCTTGTAATGTCCGAGGTTTAATTATTCTAATCAGACGTTGATAAATTGACATAATTGAGGTTATAAGAACCCAAATGACGAGGCCGGGCGTCGTGGCATGGTTAGCCAAGAATTTTGGACAGAACCTTCGGCGCTCGAGCGGTAGAAAAAGACCGCCCGAGCGCCAATGCACCACCAGATTTTGTTTTGGGCAGAATGTATGGCGCCCGAGCGGTAGAATGTTACCGCCCGAGCGCCATTGGATAACAAGCTAAGCTCGGACAGAAGGTCCCGCGCCCGAGCGGTGATTTATTACCGCTCGAGCGCCGCTGAAGTTTTGTGGAAAACGAGCCACGTTTCATTAACATGCAATTTGATATATATATATATATATATATATATATATATATATATATATATATATATTTATATATATAGAACGTTTGCTTCAGAAATCAGTAAAAAGAAAAGAGAAGAAACGAGAAATCCTCCGAAAATTCTTACGCCTTTATATTTCAATCCGTCCGTTAGATTTTGAATCCGACTTCGGTACTGGGTTCCTATCAACGCAGGCTACAGCTGGACGTAAGTTTTGTTACGTTTAGACATGTTTTGAATTTATGATATTGTCAGAATTGAATATGAATCAGATATGATGTTTCTACTACTGTAGACACTGTATAATTGAAGTCAGATTGAAGAACAGACTGTTTCTGTAATTGTTATGATTTTCAGAGTTGATTTGACTGAGATTTCATATCAGATTTGTATTGTTATTGAGATAATGACTAGTATTGTTATGGATTACGAAGCCTGATATTATATTTGTGATGTTCAGATTGACGGGGTTATTCAGATTGTATTGTTATGCCGTCGAAACATCAGTAGATTGATATTGATCAGATTCAGATATGATTTCGATTAGATGGTGATATTATTGATATGACTCAGATTGTATCTTGTTCAGACATTGATCAGATTGTATACTGGATTGAGTATTGATCAGAACAGATTGTGTATTGAGTTATTTACTGATACGTTGTATTCGATATTGTCATTTCAGATTTGATATGGAGAGAGTTGAATACATGTCATCGTCTTCGTCAGACCGGGACGACAAAGGTATAAATAAATGTTGATTCGGGATTGCACAACTCGAGTTAGGTTTGACTTGAGTTTCCCTAAATCACATACTTTATTTTATTGCATTGATATTTGCAAATTATCAGATTGATATGTTATTGATTTAGAACAGAGTCAGAGTCCGAGTCTAGGGCAGACAGCCTAGCTAGGGCAGAACCGCCGAGTCTTTCTCAGAACCGATAAGACTCTAGACTTACGGTGTATCGACGAGCTTCAGATGTAGATCGACGTCTATCTCAGACATTCGATACAGCATACCAAAGTCTAAATTAGATTGGGATCCCTAGATTTGAGATAAGATAAGATTAGATCACGAGTCATTGATTCATGTAGTCAGAATAGATACATGTTTTGATGTTTGTTTATGCTTTTATATATGATTTATATGATTGCATTTAATACATTGTTTATACTGGGATATTTATATCTCACCGGAGTTATCCGGCTGTTGTCTTGTTTGTATGTGTGCATGACAACAGGTGGGACAGGTACAGGGTCACGGAGATGATGAGAGAAGACGAGTTTAGCGTGGTGATTCCGGACTTACAGTAGATTGGATTTTACTACTAGAATTTTAGTAGTGAACCTTAGATTAGAATGTTGTACATTATTGTATTTTAATACTGAATTGTATTTTTATATACAGACATGTATAGTATTTAGATTCCAGATTCCATTACCTTCCGCAGTTATAATTTAAAAAGAAAAAATTTTAGACCCTGTTTATCAGAACAGATAATTAAATCCCAACGATGATTAAGAACTTGATTAGCGTCCGGGTCCCCACAAACCTTATATTTTATCACTACCAAATTTACCAAGTACTATTTCAATTCATTTCATTTTGTCAAATTGCCACCCCCAACTTATTCCCTTCCATACTAGTATCTTCTCATTCTTTTTATTAAATTAGAATAGTGACATAAAGATTGAAGGGCACTGAAAATAATCATCTTTTATGTGGATACATTGGGTATTTTGTATTTGAGGATATTTAAGGAATTCATTTATGAAATATAATTCTTAAGCTATGCTATGAATTTGATGATAGAAGATGAATAATAGTTTCCACTATATGAAGCTGAGATCGAGGTAAGTGGGCTTTTGCTTTGTATTTCTTTGTAACTTAAACTTTGTATAAGTATTTCATGACATGCGTGTATGTGTGTCAAATCATTTTCGGAAAATGCTATTATATATTTTATAAAATCTAGATCGATGAACGATATGTTCCTTCTATTTCCGATGTTATTTGATTCGGCTGAATTCATTCAAAAATCCTAATAAGTGTTGTTTGATACATCTTTCTGTGTTGCAATGTTATGATTCGAGTGGGATATGGAACGATGATTGTAAATTCTATATGGCCCTCATCAGTGGGTATAAAACTGTGTTCTGTATGGCCCCCATCAGTGGGTATAAAACTGTGTTTTGGCCTCACCCCTCTATAGAGGACTAACATATGGGGGACAATTTGACCATGGAAAACGAGATGATTAACAACGTTTTCGTTTGTCTGATTTGTTCTGTTCCGAACTGTATGATAATCTTTGTTTCGAATTTCGATTCCGATTCTGATCTGATATGATATACTACGTTTTGAAAATCAGTTTGCATTAAATTATATTTATATGTACTTGTGGTAATCGATCGGCCCCCACTTGCTACGTGTTTCCCAAAACACTCACTCCTTATTTCCTTCCTCAGATAAGAATGAAAAGGAACTTGAAGAGGAAGAGCATACATAATCTTGGGCTGATGCAAAAGGAGACATTTAGAAGTGCTACTATTATTTGATTTTTGTTGTCTCTATGATGATATGTTTTAGCTTCCGCTGATGTATTTGGTTATGTTTTGTACTTTGGGATGTAAGAACAAATTTCGTCGTGAAATAATAAATTGGTTTTTGGTTAAATTCTATACTATGAGGTTTGTTGTTTTTGAATTTTATTTGAAAACAACGCCGATGCCGCGCTCCCAGATTCGGGGTGTGACACATAGAATGCAATTTATATAATGATTTAGCTCTTTATTGTTGTCAATAAAATGTTCCATTTGGACGAGGATGGGTTAACACTTAGGCAAAAACTTGTGTGAGACGGTCTCACAGGTCGTATTTGTGAGACGGATCTCTTATTTGGGTCATCCATGAAAAAGTATTATTTTTTATGCTAAGAGTATTACTTTTTACTGTGAATATGGGTAGGGTTGACCCGTCTCACAGATTAAGATCCGTGAGACGGTCTCATATGAGACCCACTCTAACACTTAATATATTTGCTTGGGTTGATTAGGCAAATTAGCTGTCTTGCCTTTGTTTATTGCATTATTAACTCAAATAATATCCCTTGAATAGTTTTCATTGTTGTCCAAATCTAATAAAAGGTGTTTTGCATAGTTTAAAAGTTGTTAAAAACAGTAGTGATCTCCCAAATTTTGTTCCATCAAGTTTGTAAAAGAGTTTATAAGCTGTCAAAATAAGTTGTTTGACAACTTATAAAGTGTTTAAAAGAAGTTAGGTTGCCCCCAACTTACCAACTTATCCTTCTTAATTTATCAAAAAAAATTAATAATGATCAGGAGAATAACAACAACAATAACTTAATAACAACATTCAACAAATTAATGTTATTATAATAAAATTAATATCAATCTTATAATAATTCATTATTTTTAAAATAATAATAACTTTCTTAATTATTATTAATGTAGTTTTAATTATTACATTTAATAAATAGTAATATGTTAAAAACAATAATTGTATTATTTTATAGAAAGGCAAAAACTTGTGTGAGACGGTCTCACGGGTCTTATTTATGAGATGGGTCTCTTATTTGGGTTATCCATTAAAAAGTATTATTTTTTATGCTAAGAGTATTACTTTTTATTATGAATATGAGTAGGGTTGACCCATCTCACAGATTAGTATCCGTGAGACGGTCTCATATGAGACCCAAAAAAAAATCTATAATACCAACACATTAACATCTTAAGATTCGTTGTTTTATTTTATCAAAATACTTTGAAACTTTATTTTTAAAATACAAGCTTACAACTTATAAACTTCTGAACACTAAAACAACTTATAAGATATATCAGATTATACTTTGTTTTAAATAAGTTTAGTCAAACATCTTCTGAGTAAAGAAACTTGACAACTATGACGAGGGGACGATTTAATATATATTCTTAATATTCATATTCTCAATTTGCAAAAATTTAAAAAAAGTAACTAGATATCCACCGTATTCGATAATTTCGTGACAAAGCATAAGTTGGGGTTCAATCTTAATCAAGAAAATTGAAAGGCATAATTTTCATCCTCTCATTCATCAAACATATATGAAGTTTATTTCTTTGGAGGAAGCTTTCCCTCCAAGAAGGAAGAAAATAGTTCGAGAGCACGTTCGGGCTGGTAACTCGGAACAAAATGTCCGGCTCCTCTTATGGTCACAAATGTCACATTTTGATATTCAATCGCATATCCTCCAACCTTAGAATCAATAATAACATCCAAAAAAAGTAAACTATTAGAACAATTTTTTTAACAAAGTGTGATAAGAAATCAACCTACTCCCTTTTCTCACCTCTCCACTGGAATACCAAGGATACCATGGAGTTAAAATTGCTGCACCAATTTTAGCCATCGAATATCTAGTCGATGTCTCCGGTACTCTCCCATCTATGTCTCCGCTGCACGTTCAGTACAATCAGATCAGCTCGAATTTTCGAGAAAAGTGATTTTCAACATGCATGGAAGTTTCCCCTACTCAGTCCTTACCTATAGATCCAAACTCGAAGTCCATTAGCCATCAGCTCTTTAATGATAGGTAAAATAGAAACCGGCATGTCTTTCCAGTTCGGAAAAATGGTGTTGCTGAGAGGAGAAAGCGATATATCTTAGTGATAATAATCATTCTATGAAACGTTGTGAAATGAACCTGGAATTATATAAAGGAAAGAATGAAAAATGTTATAGTACTTGCAAGCGTTCCAGGGCCCTGGAATCCCAGTGATGTTTGCATGAAGCTCCTTTTGTACTTCAGGTGTGTTTAAGTAGTTGAAAACATAGTTTGCCGAGCATGGATCAAATCCAGATACCTGTTTTAGCCAAGAAATGGAGATTTTACATAATCGACTCAGCAACTTGACGTATGAGAGAGTATGAGAAAAATATGTGAACATTTTAGTAGATAGTAGATAGTAGTATAGTACTCACTTTCTGATAAGTTTGGTTGATTTATTTTCCCTAGAAAAATACAGCTACAAAAGTATTTGCAGCAAACCACATTATATTAAGTGTAGTTTATCAGTTCTAACTCAGTATCAATGAGCTTCGCGTATTAATTAAAGGCGAACAAATACGATATAGTAGAGCCCTTTGTCCCGAGAGCAGTGACTTCTCATTTCGACAAATGCGATTTCGCCTCTAAGTTTGAGTTAGCACACCCCTAGTTAGAACACATTGTGCCCAGGCTTACAGCACAAGGCTACCATATGATGAGATTTTATAGCGAAGAAGAGAATACAGATACAAAATCAAATATATCAAGTCATACACGTTTCCATGCTCCTTGGACCATGCTATTTAGAAGGCCTATAAAATAAAGTCGAGCTTACGAAAAATGAGTACCGAGGAAGCATTGGAAGTTGGCAAGCATAAGGGAGCATAAACATTGTAGATGAAGATATTTCCAATTGTTGAATCTGCTTCATCAAGAACTGCATTACATGCTGCAGATACAGAAGGTACAGTAGAAAAATTGCAGTTTGATTCGATGGCCTTGTGAATTTCATCAGAGATTAAAGAATGTGTCCAAAAATAATCATAAATTCCATGCCACTCATCTTCGGCGTGTATTTCTGCATTCCCGATCTGAAAAAACATACCTGAATCATGTTAGAAATCTTGACATTTATATTACTAAATTATGATGGACCTTGTTCACTCTAATGATGAATCTGTCCAAGTATGATACAAGTAACTGCAAAAATGATACTCACGGCGATGCCTTTCAAGTTTATGACTGTATTTCTTGTGATTTTGTTGTTTTTAAGGATTAATTCAGCAAGTTGAGGTACGTAGTGACCAGCATAACTCTCTCCAGTTATGTAGAAATCGCGGGTTTTGTACTCTGGAAACCTTTCGAACCAGTTCATCAAAAAGGTGTAAGAATCTGCTGCCGTGAATCTGTCTCCATATTCCACTGTTGAGTTTGAGTATGAAAATCCAACACCAGCTGGAGATTCCAAGAAAAGGATATTTGCCACTGCAATATTTCCCAAAGAAAAAATCACAAGTACTCTTGACTTTGTAATCCATAATTCCAAACTTTTTTAATATGTTTTCAGTGGAAAATCTTTTGCAACACAACACATTGGTGCAGAGCATGTTCCATTTTACTAACTGGAACACTTACGCTTATTCCAAGCATATTTATTACGCCACAATGTTTTACCATCAGGATTCACTCGAAACGGTCCTAGTTCGATCATTGCTCCACCTGCTAATGAAGAGCAGCCTGGCCCTGCAATCAGTGACAGAGCCCAAAATCAAACAAAGAGACAAAAATTTAATATATGCTAGAACTGTACTCGACTTACCTCCATTTAGCCATAGCACCAAAGGCTTGGTAGAAGAATCAACAGCCTCGGTGAAATAGTAAAAAAGTGCTCTTCCTGGATTAGGATCAACAGTAACATAACCAGAATAATGGTCAAATTCAACTTTTGGTTGTCCCGGCAACCTTAAAATCTTGTTGGCTTCTTTCAGCCCCACTTGAGGTGACATGTAGACCGATGAATATCCTGTCGATATATCATCCTCAGTAGATAAAGAATTAACCCATGATCTTAAACGTCGTGACTTGATAATTTTCTCAATGGGATCCATTCCAATGCCACCATTGTAGCCGCGAGTCGAGGCCAACAGGGATGAAAGTGAAAAGAAGAAGAAGAAGAAGAAGAAGTGTGCACAATTCATTCTTGAAGTGAAACTAGCCAACTTATTTCTTAGTTCCAATATCACAGGAACATTATATAGATGTATGTGAAACTTAATAAAATGATTGATCCATTTTCTTGTGATTGTTTTGTGGGAATCGATCAAATGCTAGGATCCATGATCTTTTGGATTCGCCAATCGAGCTTTGTTTTTACTTATTCGACGCTAATTTCCTTGGATCAAGCTGATTGTCTCCACCTAAACAAATTCATGTTCCATGTATAATCTTTTTGTGCCTTAAAATGTAGAAAGTTCTCATGAAAAGTTTTCAGATTGCGGCTTATGGCAAAGTAGAATAAATTTCAAATTAGACCATTATTTTATGAACTTGAAATTCATCATAATTAACTCGAAATACTATATAAGCATGTAAGATATGAATATCTGAAATTAATGGTCTTTATTCTATACAACAAACATATATTTTAACAGATTCGAAATCTACAACATGGGCTGCTAATTAACGAGTGATGTGTTAACTTCCATCGTGAAACGTTTCCTTTTTGGAAATAACATAAAAAAAATATTTTGTGACTTGTTCGATCTCTAATTTGCGACTTACATTTATTAGGGAAATTCTTGTAGTGTGGTACTAAGTTTTTCTTTCAAAAATCATTAGTTCAAGGTTATTGATTTTGTCTCCATTCTTTCAAAAAGAAGAATAAGAAGCCGGCTATGTTTTATTTATGAATGGGCTCCAAACGTATCATCAACAAAGCCATTGCACTACATTTCCAGCCATATCTATATTTAATACTACAAGTTTGTCCTAAGAAATAATTTCATGTACATTAAATGAGAGAAGTGGACCAAGATGCCATTATTCGATTAATTAATTTATTCAATGACCTAAACGTCATCTAGTTTGTACTAAGATTGAAAACAATCATGTGAAGACATCGTTTCTTGAGAATAAATATACGTGTTCAATGGCGGAGCCAGAAATGACTTTGTCCGGACTAGAATTTTAAATTCTAAAATCTTTTAATATTTTAAATTGATCAATCCGAACTAATATCTATAATCTATAACTATATTAAATGTGTGGGTGGTAGACAGACTTTTTGGTCAGTTGATGTAACCTTCTTTGTTTTTTCGTTTTTATTTTTTTACACTTTTTTATTTAAAAAAACATATTGTGACATACGCAAAAATAGACTGTACAAACACCCAACGCGTTCAATCAGATACTTGTATATATGTATCGAGAGAGAGAGAGAGAGAGTCGCACACATATGATCCATTTACTAAATTGATTTTGTTTAGCAAAGCTAATTTTATGTTGTGTAATTATGAATTTGTGTTGTCTAGTTTTAAAAAAAAATCCTATTACATTTCAAATCAGATGTCTTGATTATTTCCATATAATATGACTTATCTGTTCAAATATTCTTTCGTCGCAAGTCTATTAAGTTTGTTTAATTTAATTAAATATAAAATTACATTTATTTTATTATTATATGATTTTGGGTGTTAAAATTTCTGATATTATCTTAGTTTTCATAGTTTTTTTTTATATATTCATTTTGAACCACGTATAATCTTGAATAATTTTCATTAAAATATTAGTTTATGACGTTGAAATGTAAAAATTAAACAATATCAATGTAAATAAGAACACAATTTATCACACTAAAATAACATTTTAATAGTGAAACTGAACAGTGTAATTCATTTATGGATCAATACAAAACATTAAAATTATAAATTACGTAAAATTGTCGAAACATCCATCTCCCCTTGAAAATAATGGAAAGGGCTCATGTATTAATATAAAAAAAATAATGATAATAATAAAACGAAGATATAAACTAAAGTTTATTTGATATATAAGAGAAGAAACTTGAATTATTGTATAAATATAAGAGCAACTTTGAAGCTTGAAAAGTTACATCATCAAAATCACATACTCCCTGTAATTACAGTACCAAAATTGTTACTATTCTAATTCCAAATTTACCAAAATAATTTTTCAAGCCTCTGATAGGCTAGAAAAAGAGAGAGATTGCAAAAGAATAAATAAATGACAAGTAAAAGAATATAAACATATCGAGGAGAGTAAAAGAAAATAAAATTAAATCCATCGTCAAAATTTCGAACAGAAGTTTCCATTGAAGAAAAAAAATTATGATCTTCCGTAACACTCAATCGAGCTCATCGTGTCACAGACATCGGTGTCTCAAGTTCATACAATACCTCCACTAATCTCAGAGCGCAAACACACCCCATGTCGAGTACATTAACTTACTGGTTGCTGATGGTTCACGTGACCGTTGGAAGACGCCCCATACCCAGAATTTGCAGAGTAGCCTTGTTTTTTCAAAATAGAAAGTCCATTAAACTGTGGTTGTGAATCGACTTGTCGATGGGACTAACATCAGATAAGGATGGTTCACGTCTCAAATCTCAATAGTTACATCATACAGGGAAGATAGCAATTCTATGAGACGTGATGAATACACACAGCGAGTAGCGCACAGGATTTCATAAATCCCTCAACGATACCAGTAGATTGCGAAGGTTCCGACACATGGGGTTTTGAATGGAACGTCCTTGAAACTCTTTGTCCGTGAGTACTGACACGATATCGTTTCAATTGTTAAATTTTTCGCACACAATAACTCAGGTTTCATCTCTGAATGCACGGTGAACCGAGTAAGGGCAAGCATTAGTAGTTTAACTTTAAACAAAAAATCTTTGAATTTCTTAGGTCATTTTCTAAAATATGTTGCATATTTTAAAACATATCAACTGTACTGAACTCCATTGTCTTACATTTGCCTAAAACGGCAGTGAACTGTAAGATAACTTGATGATAGTAAGTTCAGCAACATATAGCACCAGAACAGATGCAAACCATTTCACAGTTTAGAAGATAGGGGTAAAAAATTGCTACTTCCTTCAAAATGAATACGAATTTACTACATGGTGGATATATTTGTATTGTGCACAGCTGACATAAAATTTGAATATTTACCTGCTTGTTGCCCAGATTTCGACCCCAAGAAAGACGAACTGTCTGCTTTCCAATAACAGTACCACTTAATCTCTGAATTGCATCCTCTGCATTGCTTCTGTTGAAATGGAAAATTCAAAAAGTCATGCATATTGTGACCAAATACCTAAACTAGGTCGGTTTTATTAACATGCATCCACGATATTCTAGTTGAATACTACTCATCCCTAACTGTAGGACATAAGGCGTAGTATAAGGAAAGTTAAAGTAAATTCCCATACATTAAATAAAAATATAAAGTGTATCCATGGAGAAATTATGTGGTCAGACCCATTTTGGAAAATCGAGAAATAAATTTCCACCTAATAAGTAAAAATAATAGAAGTTTGAAATTGAAATTGGATAAAGAATGAAAGGAGTTTAACTTAAGATATAATCATTTGACATAGATATAATATCTTTATATATTAAACGCTAGAAATAATAACTTATATTTAATTCAGTTTTTTATTGCTTCTTGAAACAATTTAAGATTTCATAATGTGTTGACCCAACATATTATATGTTAGGTGCAATAATTGTCCATGTTAGAAGAACGGTCAAACCGTGGTTCTTGAGCTACTGATTGGTTTAAAATATGAATTGCACAATTACCACCAGCTATAGCTTTTGGTAAAACAGCAAACGCTCAGTCTTACGATTGTATCAGAGCCAAGGTCACGAGTTCAATTCTCATTGATTGCAAGAAGTGCAATTATTGGGTCGATATTGTTGGGTGCAATAATTGTCCCTGAAAGAGCGATCAAACGGTAGTGTTTGAACTGCTGTGCGGTTTAAAGATTTGACTTGCATCATTACCACCAGTTATAGCTTTTGGTAAAACGACAAACGCTCGGTCCGACATTATATTTTAAAAAAGACACCCTAATCATCAGCTACTACACAAATATCAATTCAAATGTAATGATATTTATCAAACAAAATCTTATATTATTTGGCACCAACAGCTAAATCCATCTCCTCCAAAATAACAACAAATACCTTTTCGTCTCCCCAAATTCCTTTCTCAAAGATGTTCCTCAAAACATAAAAAATAAAACCAAACACTTCCCATGTCTTTTTTTGCTTCAGAGATGCAAAACCATTCTCAACAAACAAAATTGAACAAGGCCTTGGGTTTCTTAATTTTTTGCCCCTAGAGAGATTCTGGATAACTATTTCCGCACACTCTAGGGAGGGTATAATATGGTCTAAACCGGAAAACCGAATATCCAAACCAGAAAAAACCAAAAACCAAACCAACCGCAATCCGAAGTTCTTATTTTGGTTTTATAACCTAAAACCAAAATTATTACAGTTTGGTTATGGTTTCATGTACCTCAAAACCAAACAGACCGTTTAAGAAACAAAATATCTTATTTATATTTACACTATTCGTAAATAAATATAATTTTAATAATTAAAATAACAGAATTCAATTATCAAATTATATAATTGTAATTTCAAAAATCTAACGAAAATTATAAAACTGAATTTAAAAATTATTATTTTACACATTTTAGAACGAAACATAATGCATTAATTGAATTTGTTTCTAAAAGCGTATAAACCGGCCATATAAACCAAACAGTAGTACCATAAAACCGAACCAAACAATAATAAAATGGTTTGGTTATTGGATTAGACATTTCAAAAAACGTAAACTGAACCATAATTATGTAAAACTGAACCAGACCGGTCGTTGCCCACCCCTACGCACTAGGACATTCAGAATTACCTGTTTGCAAACTGGACGAAACCGCATCCCTTTCCGGCTGGAATTTTAACAGAGAGAACATCACCAAATGAAGCGAAATGCAGTCTGAGCTCTTCATCGGTGACATCAGAATCAAGCCCTCCCACAAATATCTATAACAAAAAAGGGTGACATGGATTTCTGAGTATAAAATTTCTGATAATGAACTTTGTAGAAGAACAAGGCTCACTGTTGTGTTGGATGAATCACTATCTGACTGAACTTGGAGCACAGCACCATTTGGCGCATATCCACCAGCTAATACCACAGCTAAACCAGAGAAAATAAGTAAGAATGAAGAATAAATGATAAATTGGATAGTATCAAACCGTAGTTGCCAGCACAAAAAACCAAAAGAACTACGAAGAAGGATACAAAGAGGAAGGCTAATTCAGGAAAACTTTGATTCTGTATCTGTAGGAATTTTCTTTGCAGATAATAGGAGTCACAAGAAGAGGACCACAGACATGGGCTTCAGATAAAATGGATGCTCCCGTAACCATTTGCGTATAGTTTAAAGCCTCAAAAAAATGAGGAAAATGAAAATTTAGATTGGTCATGTAGCATACAGATAACTGATACACTTACATATTAACATGTACATGTATGCGCTTGCCTGACAGAATGGTAGGAATAATTTGCACTCACCTTGAGAAGAATATTGTTGGTGAAGAGAAGGTTTCTTGGGAGTTGCAAAACCAACTCGCATAGGTCTACTAGAACAATACACACCATTCATTTCAGTCATGGCTTGAGACCTCTCGTTTTCATCACCAAACCTGACAAAACCATAACCTTTTGAACGGCCACTATTTGGATCAACTACAACTTTAGCACCTCTGACAGACGTGTATCTAGTGGCAAAGGCATCATGCAACATTGCATCAGTAACATCAGCAGCCAAATCTCCAACAAAAATTGACAAATCAGAAACAGAATCCGGGCGTCTATCACCAGTGCTGAATCCTGCCCAGTTCAAGCGGAAGGGTTGCTCCGTATTTGGCATCATGGTTCCGTTGTAGGTCTGGAGAACTTTCTCAGCTGCTGTATGAGAACCGAACTCAACAAATCCATATCTCTCCGACTGACCAGTCTGCTTATTGCGGATAATCTTAACAGAAACAACCTGCATATGTCATATGCAGATGATATCCAAAACTGGTGGAGACAAAACAACAGTTGCACAGCACAAAAGAACTTGACGCAATAAATAAATATCACCGGAAAAATTGCAAATTCACCTGACCTTTGGGCAATAAATAAAAACTGCCATCTTAAAAGTTGATACTGGCATATTAGCCAATGTCTAAAAACTGTTGTACGGATGATGAGATCATAAATAACGGTGAGACTATCAACAACATTATTCGTGCATAATCTTTGACAAATTATTACATGGTCAACTGACTGAAAGGTGCCCACTAAAAGTTGGCATCAGTCTACTGAATAAAAAATTAGGAACCACAGGCCATCATTCACTGATCTGGATTACCCATTATTCAATGCAAATGGGATCTTAAACAAAATAAGAACTTGATTACTTTTAAACGAAAGTTATTACTGGTATGAAAACTAGCCTCAAGCAGTCATTTCGCTCAAAAATATCTCGTAGGACTCAACAGTCTTATTTATTACTGCTTTGAAATTTGGATTCCCTTTTTCTTTTTTAATAATGTTGATAACGGCACATCTTGTCTGTTCAAAGCAGCTTGTCCTGTATAGATATGTGGGAATCTAGAAGAATGATGCCTCAGCATTAACCTATACTAGAGTTATTTCCATTATTTTTGTTATGAAGATGGTATTAAAAAAAAAATTCCTCGTGTACCCAACTTTACATATGACTCAATTCTCCTAAATTAATTTTCCTAAGAAATATAAACAAAGGCTTCACAACATGGGCAAAAAACGACGGATCACCACAATTGCTCAAAAAATCAAACATCTACTTCAACAAAGTTAAAATTTGAAATTCGAAGGCTAAAACATGCTAGAAATCGCAAAAAAAAATATAAGCATCAGTAAAATGCGTCAATTTAACGAAGACGGAACGAGAGGCCGACAGATAAGCAAACTCGTCTACCTCTCCGGCCTGTGAAAAGCAAGATTGAAGATAACCGTCATCCATCCACTGCTGAAGATCCCCAATCCAGATCGTCCTGTTATCTTCTCCCGAACTCTGAATCTGGTGATTCTGCTTCGGCTGCTGCGCTGGCTGTTGATGCTGCTGATACTGTTGCTGTTGCTGTTGGTAGTACGGCAAATAATGCTGTTGATACATCATCTGCTGCTGCATAGCCATCGCCGGGTAATGCATCGCCATCCATTGCTGCTGCTGGTACTGCTGCATCGCTGCCCACTGCTGTTGCTGTTGCTGTTGCTGATGCTGCTGTTGATTCAAATCTCCGCCGTTCATGTTTGCTCTCTCTTAAATCACCTTGCCCTCGAAACTCGTTGAATCTTCGCGAGAGCAGGGATGAGAGAGAGATTTTTACGCAGCCGGCTGTTTGGAGATATATATATGTGAGTATTTTATCAAGGATCTAGGGTGGATTCAACGTGTGGCATTGAATTTGACGGAATTGAATGTGGACCGTAGATGTCCGACAAGGACCGACTTACAGCCGTGGGATCGAGAGGGACATACGCGGAATTTTAGCCGGACCCAATCTTTTGTTTCCCATCTTGGCCGTTCATTTATCTGCCTCGATTGAGAATTGAGATAGACGGATGGGATTCTTTGTCGCGTATAGATAGGTCTTCGATTGAAATTTTAGAGGGTGTTTGGTTAGTGTAGGACTCCTCGGTTTTAAAAGTCTATTTAATTTTAATCTCTTGCATTTTCATATGTTTAATCATTATAATGGAATTTAATATTTTTGGACTTTTTTAAAATTTCTCTTTTTTATAATTTTAGTAATGAGATTATATTACAAGTATGTATCACATTAACACTGCATTTAGCTTCATAAAAAGATTAAAATTATTAAAAAAAAAAAAGAATAAGATTAAATTTTAGAATGGGTCTCACGTGAGATCGTCTCACGGATCTTAATCTGGTAGACGGGTCAACCCTACTTATATTCACAACAAAAAGTAATACTCTTAGCATAAAAAATAATATTTTTTCATGTATAACCCAAATAAGAGATCTGTCTCACAAATACGACCCGTGAGACCGTCTCACACAAATTTTTGCCTAAATTTTAATAACTTAACGGACAAAAATCACTGAGAAACTAGCATAAATAACAAAACTTGTAATTTTTTAAATTATAATCTATCGAAGTATCTATAATCCATCTAATATCAAAGTCTCGGGGGGTCCTGAAATGTTAAACCCCTCCCCAAAAAATTTATAAATCTTTTAAATAACGTGTTTTCTAATGGTAAAGTTTATTAATTTTAGTTTATTTCATTTTCAGTTAAATGTAGTTTAAAAGTCAAGATTTCACTTGATATTTATTTTAGCACGAGGAGGAGCTGTAGGTACTGTACCAAAGTAGACTTTTAGACTTGGTCTAAGTCAGAATTATGGGACACCAGGTCCCAAGTTAGGCTACTTGATGGGTGGTGGTTTCCAAGAATCAAAGAAAAGTCGGTTCAATTTTGGTCCAAAACACATATTAATTAATTAGGTGTATCAAAAACATTTAAAGTCAACGTCATATTTTTTCCGATAAATTAACGGGCAAATGGAATGGTATTGTCGGAGGAAGACAGCGGTTACCGATTACCATGTCATAAAAAAATTTGACACGTGCATTTATACAATTCTAACCATATCTTTCAACACCACCTTGAAAGGTCGGGAACATCGGTTAATTTAGTATAGCTGAGACATTAACGTATTAGATCGATAGTTCGCTATTTTTGTCTTGTTGAATCTCAATATATTGTTATACATTGATGTGTTTTGCTGAGATAATTGGGCAAAATACCCATGTGAAGTTCTTTTGAGCTAATACCTCCACTGAGTATTTCAGTCTCTGTGTTAATATGCAAATTGTGTCGATATTCTTGTGAAAATTTTGGTGGAATTAATATTCTATCTGCAACATATTTGAACATTTTAGTCCATCTGTTATGTATTTTTAGCATGCAAACACGTGTCTCTATGAGAAAATTACATTGAGTACCGGTCAACGTTTTTTCGTTTATTTCATTATTTTTTCCACGTTCAATGTAGGATTATTTAGTACAATTAAATCGTAATGGTTGTGGAAAACTTTGATTTGTATTATAAAAAAGATTATTTGAGAATTAATTGGCTAAAATGTTGAACCATTTCAAATTCTCGTTTAACTAATATCATTAAAGATTCGCGTATTAGTTCAACACCTTAGCCAATTAACTCCCAAGAATTCCTCTTTCACTACAATCAAATATTTCCACAATTATTTTGATTTAATTGTGTCAATTAATCATATATTGAACACGAAAAAGAATGAAAAACGTGAAAAAAAAAATGTTGAATAACATTTGTCATAATTTTCTCATAAAAATAGGGGTACACATGATAGAAATATATACAACAGAGAGATTAAAATGCTGAAATCTGATATATATAAGAGTATTAGATCAACGAAAATTTACACATGAGTATTAACACAGTTTGCGTATTAATAGAGATTGAAATACCCAAATCTATTACACATATTTATTAGCTCAACGAGAATTTCATGGAGATATTTAACGTAGTGTTTTGATTAAGATATCAATAAACAAATTGAATTTAGTAATTTTTCTTATCTTCCAAAAGATCAGTTTATCAATCTCACAAAAAATTGAGTGAAGTGACCGATTTCTCTTGGATCAATCCTTACCCGGATGACACTCGTGGATCTTTGTCAAACCATCATACATGCCAACATACTATGCTGTGAAACCAAATAATAAATCAAAAGACAAGGGAAACACACCACTTGCAGCAATTCCAAACCAAACTACAGATATACTACAACCGAAAGCATCGATAGGTTCCTTGAAGCAAGTCATCAGGTTAGGAATTGGACAAGATTTGCCAAGTTCAAGCTGTATATTCCGTTATAATCAGCCTAAAATGTATCAAATGATCTACCCTACAACACGGCCTCAGGCTAGTAAGACCAGGAATAGTCGAAAAACATACCCCGGCCGCCAAAATTTCAATTTGCTATTGTGGTGGAAAAAGAATCAATGAATAGATAACCTATGCTAAATGATCTATACAAACAAAAACAAACAAAAACCGGACTCATTCACAACTTCTAATCTTGATCTAAAAACTTCTCATAAGATGTTCCTTGGAGAGTCTTCTTTACGTCCTCCCAGTTTTCGACTTGTGAAGATAAAGACCCTTTGTGAATCTTCACTTGCCGACTGCGCAACTCCATTCGCGGAACCCTCAAAAAATCTTGAACATCTGCCAATTTCTTGAAGAAAAAAAAGAAGAAAAGAAAATAGACAAACCAGAATGTTAAGAACTCGAGTGGCAAAGAAAATTCAACGCAAGCTTCTTGGATGTTGAGTGTTGAATATCTTACTTTTCGATTTTTTAAAATGTCCTCGTAGTAGAGGATGATATGCCGAGTGTTTTTGAAATATTCCAAGGATTTGGTAACCAAGTCTTCTAGTTGTTTCAGATTTGGTATAAGTGTAGTTGTGTCGACTGTTGGTTTGTATTTAGCAAGAATTTCGGCCTGCGAAGTAAAAAAAAATAACTTCAGAGCCTGCATGAGATCTTTATTATCTTTTCATAACCACCAAGCAGACTCAGCAGCAGTAACGGTCCGACGGAGGACAATTGTGCCTGTCAGTTGATTTTAAAAAAAAAACTGTGTACTTCTTCTAACAAATTGATTTTAGCACGCATAGGAAATTCTGAGTTCGTCCATGCTAACTCTTTCTTTGGTATTTACACAAAGGAGAAAACAAGAAAAAGAGGAGGGAGCAAGAGGACCTCCTCGGGTGAATGCACATGAGATTTGTGAGTCCCATTCAGTAATTTGGTATTTTGATCGTAAGAATTTGCGAGAACCGATATCATTCTGCGCAGTAGGTTCCTTCTGAAAAGAAAAATTGCTGAAACTCCTTTAGCATTGAAGTAATTCACTATTTCTTCATGATGTTGCATTAAGCCCTGGAGAGAGAAATGCAAGAAATAAGACATAAAAGCATAAGAATGAGTAAGGTATGCCGAATTCGATATAATTTATTTGACTTGTACAAAGACCTGTGAACTAGAAAAAAGGAACATGTATAAGTCTTCTTTCAAGAAATTATAGACCAGAAAAGACATAGAAAGGATAGAATTGCCTTACTTGTTTAAAAAATCATGTGTTACATTACAAGTGACAAACCTTTCTCGATCAATACAGTTAATCACGGATACAAAATTTCAAATAATCTACACATTGAGACTTCATTTACAGAGTTGCTTGGATTTGACATTTTATTTGCATATGTCCACATGAAAACCATTTTAAACAAACCCCAAATTCGGTGTAGTGTCCGCATAAAGGAACAAGTGCTAAGCAAATTGCAAGATCGAACAATAAAATAAATAAAGCATTCACTAGTTTACCCATTAAACCAAATATAGAAATTCAAAATATTTACGCTATAATGCACATATGAAAGATTTGTGGGAAAAAAATAAAGAGATTACCAGCAACAAGGTACAAAGTAAATCAAGTTGACTTTGTTGGCTTAAGCGTGAGAGCAGGACATGGATGAGTGACCTCCTGGTAATTTATCGTACATCAAGCTGCTGATATTACGCCGCTTGATCTGGTTGGTTAAGTGGGCCGTAAAAGAGTGACGCCGATCTTAACGGGTAATACTGTCTTTGCTGGGGACAGGGTCAGTTACTAGGAAAAGGTAAGACCGATCTCTAATGGATATGACACAGCACTAACAGATAGACACGTACCTCCTCGGACTCATGAGCCTAACAGCTCGACCCATTAACACCTAAATAGGTACACTCTGCGCTGCCACAAATGCAAGGAAATAAAGTTGCGACTTAGCTAACAACTATAGATTTTGGCCTAGTTGTAAGCGTTTTCCTAACAATTGGTATCAAAGTGAGGTCATAAGTTCAACTCTCCCAATAAGCATGTTTCTATACTTCTTGGCAGAGGGATGTTGGGCTAAGTCTGCATGAGTGAGAGTAATACTGGAATCGGAGACCTCCCGAGAATTTCTCGTCAAGCTGCTGATATTGCACCGCTTGATCTACGTTGTCTAGGTGGGCCATAAAAAAGTGACGTCGGGTCTTAACGGGTAATACTGTCTCTGCTGGGGACAGAACCGGCAGTAGGAAAAGGATAAAACTGATCTCTAAGAGATTGAGACAACGCCAACAGATAGACACACAACTCCACAGATTCATGGGCCTAACAGCTCGACCCATTAGCATTCAAATAGGTGCATTATGCGCTGTCACAAGTATAAGGAAGTTTTTGGCCTAGTAGTAAGCTCTTGATCCTAACATACATAAATAACTATTGCAGACAAACATAAATTAAATGTCCAACCATGGTTTGCTCCAAGTTTCTTAGGATAATGCATCAACAATAAACTACCCATATGGATTATCTTTCTTCTAAACAATTATGTTGTTTGTTAATAATGCCATTAAGGTGAGTACACATCAAGACAAAGTATTTATCCTTCGATTTGGCAAGTTCTATAAAATTTTGCGTGATTAGAGCAGATACGAAAACCACAACCCTGATGAAAACAAGACATTGTTACCAAGGATTATTCCTTCCTAATCTGCTAAAGATCTTGAATCTTGATTATGTGAAGGTGGCATGCCAATTAGGCCAACGTAGGATGCAGTGGTATAATCATTTCAAAGCCAGTGCAATTTCACATGAATATAGGATTCAAGATCCTGTTTACCTGATTAAGCATCCATTTCAATCCAACAGCAGCTGTGCACTCATTCTTAGAGGCACTTGTGAACCAGTCTAAATTATAGATTTTGTCCAAAGCATCCACAATAGTAGTTATGTTACTTCTCCTGACCTTAACAGAGAATATTTCCCCATTAGAGCTTATGTTGACATGACTATTCAATAAGGTTTCGAACCATCCACTCCCAGACCTCTGCGTGGACAAAATTGCAAAATATCGCACCGGATTGCATGCACATTCTTCCCTAATAATACCAAAAACATTTCAGCTTATTCAAATCAAACGTCAAGGGCAATTTATTCGAGAAACAAAGTTCAGAATATGATCTTACCGGCTAAATGACTTTGGTTTAGGAAAATGCAGAAAAAGTTTTTCCAAGGGTTCAACATTAGTCAATTCACATGGTCTCTCTACCACTTCAACACTCGATAAACGTTCAAGCGATCGTCCCCCAATTTGCCTAAGACAGACCGAACATATATACACACCACATACCATCACGAAAATCAGTACCGCCATCCTCAATAATAGTGGATTTTTCTTTGGAGCTTTTATGGTTAAGCTATCCTGAAACATATATAGATATCAGAATGTCAGGAAAAGAAGAATCAAATACCAGCTGAATTGAGCTTCGAGAGTAATCAGGGGGCAACAAGAAATCTCAGGCAAAAAAAATTACGGAACTTACCTCCGAAAAATTAAATGAAACAATCAAATTTCAATTGAATAACATATATAAATACAAGAACTGTGCAGAACGGACAAGGTTCTACCCTATAATCTTAAAGAAATTCGATTAAATTTCTGCAGGCCACTCGACAATCAGAGTCTCGAATCTATGCCAAAAACATATATATTTAAAGATAAAAACTTCAATTTCCAACATACCCGGATCAAGAAAACACCGACCCATTAAAAAAAAAGCGATGCAAAAAGAAACTTTATCTAGATTCCATTAGGGCATTCCATGATATCACCTCTAAACAAAAATCAACCTTAAAAACAGCTAATTTGTGAGAAACGCAAATTGTAGAAAAGAAAGGCGTATACCTTGGCGAAGAAACAGAGATCGTCCGTCATGATTTGTTTTCTATTTTCTCAGCCAAGAAGAAGCGACCAGTGGTTCAAGAATTCTTCGCTCTTTTCCTTTTTTAGCTTTATTATCATAATTCATCATACTCCGTAATTTCTCCCTTGTTCGGCCTATAATTTACATACAGCAACACGTGTACCTGCGAGTGCGCCTCAAAAGACCGTTGCCACGCTCCTTTTTCCTTGTTAATCTGACCAGATTTTCATTACAATTTACGCCCCTTTCTTTAATGTCGATGCCGGCTCTCTCTCTAGACTCCTCTCTCTCTGATGTGGAAACCTCGTCCCCGGCTCCGAGGAAGCAATTGGATCGGGTCAGATAAAGCTTCGGCCCATTGGTGTGACTTATGACGGCCCATGGACGTGTCTTTTGGTTAAAAGGCTTGTTTTGATTCTTTCGGAAACTCCAAGGAATTCCCACTTATAGGATGATGGCCATATCTTGGATTTGTAGAAAAAAAGATAAAACCATATCTTTGGTCTCTTCTTTCTAGACTATTATCTTTGGTCTCATCTTTATCTGTGAGACAGACCAACCTTACCGATATTCATAATAAAAAGTAATTCTTTTAACATAAAAATAATATTTTTTCATGGATGACCCAAATAAGATATATGTCTCATAAAATACGAACTGTGAGATCGTCTCACACAAGTTTTTGTCTTTGTCGCATACAAGACATAATTAAAGCACACTTCAAGGATGATCTCTATTACTTTATGTGTGTTAATTAATCAATTCGTGTTAAATACGTAAAACAATCATGATCATGGGATCTAGAGATTATTGAAATCGTCTCAATCTTGGATACCATATGATATCAGACCATGGGTTTTGATATTGTTTTGTGTATTTTAATTGATTAATTATTTTATCTGTGTCTTTAGTTTAAGGCGGTGTTGGATTTATCACAGCAAAAACAAAGTTTAAATATTTAATAAATCATAATACAAAATAAGGTAAGTTAGTGGATCAAAAAAAAATTATTTTATTTTTCATAAATATTATTATGTACTCCACAGTCCTTGTTCTTCGGGAGAGTGCAAAAAGCATTCTGTGGACTTTTAGTGGGCCAGCCCATTTGAATTATGCCAAACCAAATCGAATCCAATGCTCTGTTGACAGAAACATACAGGCGTAGACACGAGTGGAATTTATTTTAAGGTTTTGTTTTGTTTTTATTTGATTTATAAAATTTTAAACTCGGGCACAACTAACAAAAGGTACAAGCATTGGAATCCGATTTATTTTGACTTTGTTCAATTGAAACTTCTGGTTCGAGATACATTTTGACATACTCATTTTTCATCTAAAACAAAAGTAGACCAAAATTGAAATAAGAACAAGTGAAATTTACGATAAAACCCTTGTGAAAATTCAAAAAAAAAATAAACATAAAATTATCTACTTAAATTAATTTATCTTTTAAAATCCTTGGTTTTTCTAATATCAGACAGAAGATCCATAGAAAAGGGGGGAAATAATGAAATATGGTTGGTTTTTAAAAATATATGGTTTCCAAATATCATCGCTTTTATATAGAGAACTTTATATTTTTATGAGATTTCAAAATTTGTTAGAAAAAATGTAAAGTCTTAGATTTGATGATTGTCTCTACAAATCAACATGTCTTTTCAGTATGTTTATATCTTCACTCACACATACTTTGGAGAACTTCTCACAGTGTCACGCATCCCATAATTGATCCGAATAAAACACACTTAACCTTTGAGTTATTGATAATAAGATATATTTTGTTAATATTAGTAATACATATCAAGTCTTTTAAGTTGTTCCCAATTGTATACTTGATATCTGCAGAGTCTTTGAATCTATCTCATTTCAGGGTGGTATTGGTTCATTTATGTTCTCATTCCCCTAGAAATCTGGTAGGAGTCTCTTTTTATCTGTGCAATCTCTTACCACTGATGATCACTCTTCTCTTTATTTAATCATGGTCGTCACAAGAAAGATGGCGATTTATTTTAACTTGTATTGACAAAAAATGTAAATTTTATTAAATGAGGAGCAAACTTACAAAATAAGTGATTTAAAAATTATTGGAGGACAATTTAATTAACCAAGCATATTTAAAATGATATTCCTAAATATCATTTACAATATACTAGTGAATAGACCTGGCTATGGGTCGGGTCCGGGTCGGCACAACCCCGACCCTTAACCGGTCTGCTCGTGGCATGTTATGGTCTGGGTCATGAAAACGGTGGTAGGGGCCCAAGTCGATTCAAGCCTTTACTTAAAAAAATATTTAAAAAATTATTTTAAAATAAATATTTTTAATCAAAAAACATTTAAAAATTATAAACATATGTAATTTTTTTAAAAAAAATCTTATATAATTGAACTTTTAAATTTTTTTATTAAATATTTCATTATCTCAATAAAAAATTTATCACATTTCTTCAATAAAAATTCTATTACATTCGAACTTTCAAAATTTATAAAAAAATATATTATATTTCATTATGTTCAATCATATTCACTCGCATTTTCTCCGTCGTTCCGGATGTTCGCTCGGTTTCTTCTTGGTCTTCTTCGTAGTTTTTAATATGTTGTGTTAAGCTAGCAGCTTTTGACTAATCATTGAACAAACATTGGATTTCCAAAATTTCCGGCTTTAAGTTAAAACTTCTCTCTTTTTCTTCAATATTAAAAGTTTAATCTACTGTCACCGTTGAAACGGGATAAGTTAGAATTTCTTTTGCTATTATAGACAAAATTGGATATATTTATGTTTTTTGGGACCACAATCGCAAAATGCCGAAATTTCCCACATCGACATCACTAAAATGGAAAGTAGTGGTAAAATAATTTGCAAATACCTGACTGGAACTTGAGGATCCTCGGACGTTTCGTTCACTGTCTTAATAAAAATTATGTTTCAGTAAATTTAGAAGTAATTTTACGAGTATTAGTTAAATTTGTTTAATGTGGAACAATTTATCCACTATATTTGGTGTTATATTCATTACAAATATAATATAAATGAGTTTTTATATTAAAGAAAATCAATGAGATATTAGCAATCGTTTCCGAAACAAGGTCTAAATATTCATGATATAATATTAATATTTCTTGTAATTCGTCTAATTTAATTCTAGGATCTAAAACAAAAGTACATAAATATATTTTAGGACTTTGTAAAAATTATTTTTCTCATTTTTCTTTCATGACATAAATACATTGAACTAAAACATCATCATTACATTTAATACGTTCACAAAAAATAAATCCAATGTTGCAATAATGTAATAAAAATAAATGAAAAATACAATAATAAACATCAGATAATTAGTCACTAACATCATTAAAAACTTTTAAAATTTCACAAACATCAATGCATATGTTTCATTACTTTGGAAACAAATAAATAAAATGAGTTTGAAGATGTTGATGGAAAAATATATAAATATTAAATATGTATATTAAAAAATGATAATAAAAATTTATATGTTGAATTCAAACAAGTTGGAACGTCTCGTGCAAACCGTTTAGACCTTATAATATTTATTTTATAAAAAATTTCACATTGTTTCATAACTTGGTATGTGTCATAAATAATGAATTATGTTCTTAATTGGTTGAACATGTGATTATAAATTTTTTAGTTCGTCTTGAACACATAAATTTAAAATTTGACATGTAATATTCATATATGAATAATTTTGCCAATGAGATTGAGAGAAAATTAAGTGGAAAAAAATGAAGGGACGAGGGTATTTATAGAAAATTTTCGGATAAAAATTGCAATGGTCGACCCGCCGATTCGGATCCTGGCCAACCTGGAGGGTGGACGTTGCACAACGGCCATGTCATCGTGGTCATTGACATAAAATCACGGTAGTTGATTTCAAGAAAAAAAATTAATAGTTAAAAAAAAGGCTGATCCGGTGGGTTGATGTAACCGTAGATCTTCAATGGTCATATGATCAACCGATCGTAGCTGTTCATTTTAAATATAAAAAGATTGACTAACCCGTCAGGCAGAACCCGTCCAACCTGACAGGTCGACGAGTTTTACACCCCTAAACCGTAACCAGACCTCCTCAGGACAATTCGTGACCACCTTAGAGTGGTTCCAGTCAATGGGTTAACCGTCCCGTTGACCACCGGCCAGTTTCGATTCGGTCTAGGTTTGACTCTGTCCTCATCGGTTCCAGTCACAGTTTACGAGTCAAACCCATTGACATGATTAATCGGCTCATTGATCACGGGTCATTTCTGATTCGAGTCCAAGTTTGACTCAGCCCTTGGCTAGTCTACCTGTAAAAATAGGAAATAAGGGTTACCAATAAAAAAATTTACATTCGCGCCATTAAATCCAGCAACGCTTAATAAAATCAAACATTTCACCAAGATTTGTAAGTTGTTTGTGCTTGGTGGTCCTCAAACATTTACATGTATTTACCTTCCCTCTAGTACATTCATTTAACACGCCTTAAAACTCTATGCCCAAAATGTATCCTGTTTCTTTATTACTAAATGTACAACTTTTTTTTTAGGACAAGCCATTTTTTAAAAATAAAGTAGTTCACTCTTATCATACATTTTCTGTTTTATTATAAACTAGTTCACTCTTATCATACATTTTCTGTTTTATTATAAATTTCTTAAAAGACCAAAAAATCGAAATTTATTATTAAACTCCAAATCTTCTGGAATATTCTCGTATCGTCCCTAAATTCTTAAGTTTTCATCCTCAAGACCCATGGGCCATGAACTTGTAGGTTTTCATTACCCAAAAGTAACCAAAATTGAGCCAAAAATTTGACAATTGAGTTCGTATTCAATTTATGGCAAAAACTTATGTGAGATGGTCTCACAGGTCGTATTTTGTGAGACGGATCTCTTATTTGAGTCATCCATGAACAGACATTAATTTTTGTACTAAGAGTATTACTTTTCATTGTGAATATTAGTAGGGTTGATTCGTCTCACAGATAAAGATTCGTGAGACCGTCTCACAAGAGAGACCTACTCATAATTTATTCATAAAATGTTAATTTTCATAAACCATGTGTCAAATATTTATATGGGAGTTTTAAAAGATTTAATCCAAATTTTTACATAATTGATTGACTCTCCCCATTAATTAAATAAAATAAATACGAGAATATGAAATTCATCTACCATGACTGACCCGTTTTAATAATACTGCCATTATTACCTGCACAGAATCCCTTCCAGAGCTGACGCAACGGCGTCGTGCTTCAACCTATTTATTTTTCTTTATTTAATGAGTTTATTCCCTTTCATTAAATTTTGCACTCACCAAATATCAATATTAATTGATATAAAAACATTGAGAAAGTAAATTTATACTCCAACTGAAGTACTACGTTAAGATCAATATACATGAAGTTTACTTTAGCCAAAATCGAATAATTTTTTCCTCGATATTCAATTCAAAATAAAAATTAAATGTAGGATCAAACGTTTATCGTTTTATCAAAAACTATAATCGCTGATAATTGTGCAACTCAAATCTTGTACGACATCAAACCTCACGTTTCTATTGTTATAACAATATGAACAATTATTACATCCAACAATCTTTCTCTCGATAATTGCACTAAGAGTAACGGTACAATTCAAATCTTGTACAGAAGTGCAAGCGTCAAATTTCGATTGTTCTCGTCAACAAGGACAATTATTTTGCTCAACATTAAATATAAATGTGGGCCCCAAAAATTGAATGTATAATATAATGTAAAGCTAATTATTATATAGTTGTAATATAAGGTAAAAATTTGTGTGAGACGGTCTTACGGATCGTATTTGTGAGACGGATCTCTTATTTGGGCCATCCATGACAAAATATTATTTTTTATGCTAAGAGTATTACTTTTTATTGTGAATATGAGTATGGTTAACACGTCTCACAGATTAGGATCTGTGAGACAATCTCATATGAGACCCACTCAAAATATAAATATAATATAAAAATAATAGAGGAGGCGTTACTATAATTTATTTGAATTCTTAGCATGATGTCAAACGAACGTTTTTCTACACAATCATACTTTAGTTTATTTTACAATGTAGTACAATATAATCTACTAGTTAACACAATGTTTGTCTTTCCTTCGGTTGTGGCTCTGGTTCCCCTATATATGGAATTTAAAGTAAATGGAAGAAATATAGGTTAAGTATTTGATGACTTAGTGAGGTAATCATCCAGACGTCATATATATATATATATGTGTGTGTGTGTGTGTGTGCGACAAATGAATCATGATGATATCTCAAAATTGATCAATAGGTTAGACGTTTTGAAATGAAAGAGAAATGAAGTATTATGTCATGACTGTCCCTATGCTAGAATGGATATGCAGGCTAAAGAGATGACTCCCACAATTATTTGGTATAACACTTTTCTCCATATACTCATGTAGAATCTGTATAATTATTAGTACGAGCCAATGTGAACTTTCTATCCCGGACCCAAGTCATGTTGTTCAAAAGACAACGGTTTTTTCTAAAACCGTTGTGAAAAACTCTACGACAACGGTTTTTCACAAAAACCGTTGTCGTATGTGTGTTATTGTATGGCGTTTTTCTTGTAGTGATACCCGAAATTGAACCCGTTGTTCATTAGACTCACTTTCTGGCCTAAGCCATGTTATCCAGTGGACTAAAATCTGGTACCATGACCGTTATTCCGGCTCCATTCAGTCGTTTGTTTCAATCATATCTCATTTATTTTATCAATAATCAAATACACCAGAGTCGATTTATTCAATACATTGCAGTGTATGGAAATTTTAATAGTTGAGAGAATTACGATAAATTCCAGACCAAATACCAAACAAGTCAAAATAACGTGAATAATAAACCTCACCTTTCTATCTTACTCAGTGATTTGCTTTGATAATCCAATTGATTCATTATCATATATTCATCAATTTTGTGATAATTCACGTGTTAGTAAGATTCCTCGATAGTTAATTTGTCTAAGTTCAGATTTTGATTAAATTTGGTGATTTCACACACTTTAAAATTACGAGAAAAATCATGATAATTATAAATTAATTCCAAAAATCATGAAATTTTCACAGTAGGTGTATTTTGTAAAATGCAATAAATTATTATAGAAAGTTTTTTTCTAATTCTAAATCATTCTATCCAGATCGTGTATTTTCAGGCTGGTTGACTATGGGTTTCCGGCACGAAAAAGAAGACTTACTCTACTGTTTATGGCCATTGACCGGACCTTGAGCATACTGGGAATTATGTTCAATTTTTTACTTTCTATACATAAGCTGAAAAATAGTAGGCATAATGGAAATCCGGAAGCATCAAAATTGAAGATAACAATACCAAAACTTTTTGGAACTTGATTTTGTTTTACCTTCAAAAAATCATATAAATTCATGGACTAGTCTAAAGATTTGAAATTTTAAATTATAGTGTACAATAAGTGCAGAAACCTCCGGACACTAAAATTCCGGTCATCGGGGCGGCGCGTGAAGGTGACTCCAACGCCACGCGTGACCGAGTTTTTCTGAGCAAACTTCATTCATCAAGATCTACAATTTTTGCATACAAAGTTTTCCAAGAAAAGAAACATATCTTGCCCAAAATTTGAATTTTAAAACTGGATGGCTAGCAACTTTGCTACCAGAAAATAGTCGCTTCCGATGATTTTCTGAACAGTTTACTAAGATACATGAATCCTACTCAACCTAAATAACCACATTTATGTTATAACAGAACCTTGAATAAAGCGTTGAGCAATAGTTTCAAGTGGATGAACATGAAATCAAAAAATGTTATTTTTGGAAATATACTTTTGTAGATTCTCATTATTTTGATTTTTTTGAAGTAATCCTTGAATCGTTTTGTTACACCTCATGCAAAACTTATTTCTGGGTGTGATAGGATGTTAGGTAAATCTTTTAGAATTATTTTGACACTGATTTCTTATTTGAATAATTTTTTTTTCATTTTTTGTCATTTTCTCACCAATTTTTATCTCTCTTTTCTATTGAATTTTTGAACGAATTTTCTTATTTTTTCCTGATATCATGAGGGTATTTATAGGCAAATATAGATGACAATATGATGCTCAGTGTCTAAGAAATTTGACACCTCTCACACATGACTTTTAGAATAAGCAAACTACGGCAGTAATTCTAACTGTCCTAAGGTAGCGAAATTCTTTGTCGCATAAGTAGCGATTATGGTGTATATATGTATATTTTATTATTATTGTTGTTATTATTCTTATTATTATTTTAATAGTAATTATATTATTATATATGTATATTTTATTTTTAATTTTATTATCATCATCATCATCATTTTGGGTTGTTACAATAAAAAAATAATGATTCTTTTTTTTTTTTTTTTGCAAGAATAATCAGTTTTAATTTGGTTTGATTGGTAAAATTTAATGTATTTGTAATTGTTTAAAATAAAATTTGAATGTTATATTTTAATCATGTTGTTAGTCTAACTTGTGAATTCCAAGCTTCCGATGGAATGAATAAATTCAATTTACACGAAGAGATTTGTTTTGAAAAAATAAATAAATCAAACCTATAATGTAGACATTACTCCCCACCAATATATTTGTACTTGATCATAATTACAAAATGTTAATAGTAGAACGAGTTGAAGACGTAGGCATTATTGGCACATAAGAAGTACTAAATTGGGATTTAACAGGATCAATGCTACGAGCTTCCGGAATAAAATGAGACTTCGTATAGTTGATCGTTATGAGTGTTACCATGAATTTCATTGAGAGGTTTAATGGGAAAAATAAGGGGATTCATTACAGCAGTATTTAGTACGGATCAATGAAATGACATAATCCATAAAAAGGAAAACAAGTCAAATTGCTCATGAGTAACTCTATCAAAACTCGAATCAAGCTTGATTTGACATATTGAGTTTTAATTCTCATGAGAAACATAAGTAACTATACAATATTAATTTTTAGATTATATATATATATATATATATATATATATATATAAATATATTAAGGGTATTTTTGTTAATATATATACAAAATTTTTCAAGCTAGAGTACGATGTTTTCACAAGTCGAGCCATAACTTGAAATTGAATACTCGATCGAGTTCGAGTCAAGCTCTAACATAAAAAATTTAAATTGGTTTTAATTCGAATAGTACGATACTTGATCTCGATTTGACTAGTATGCACTCCTAACTGATAATCAGTGAATTTCAAATTTATATAAAATAAATTTATCATAACATCGTAAATAAATTTAAATTTATGGAATTAAAATGCTTAATTTCAAATTCATCGATTTAATTATACCAAACGTGAATTTTGAGAAATAGATAATAAAAAAATAAAACGAACAAAGAATTCATCCAGTTTTGGCAAATGAGTACTTCACAAAAACACAACTAACCGAACCAACCGCATGAAGTTTTCTCCTCGCATTGATTTTCAGTTATACTGTAACAAATCCGCGGTCATTCCGAGATTCCCCAGTCCCCCAACCGGCTACTGCCGGTCTCCATCTCTCCACGTGTCTGGTTTTTATTGGGTCCTGCCGCCATAATTATCCCCCTCATGGGGTCCCGATCTCTCGTAACGGCATTCCCATGTGCCCGCTCACCGTTAACGGAGTCAGGACCACATGCTACGTTAACCGCTCATTTGATCTCCACCGTTGGATCAAAGCGCCATCTTTACGAACTTCCCGTTCTGCCCTTCCTCCCCCCGTCAATTTTTCGGTGCCAAGTCTGGTATTGAAAGCTACATGTCAAGACAAAAGAAATCGAGCTTTCAGCTTCTAAAGGCAACTTCTCTCTCGCTCTCACACACACACACACATGCAAAACGCGCATGTATATACTATGTATGTATAGGTGGAGAAAAGATGGCGGAATACCTGAAGATAAGTGAGAGGAGAAAAGCTATGGCGGCGGCGGAGGAGGAGGATGTGCAGCTGATTTTATGTAGGAAAAGGAGGCTGTGTTCTGAGCATGGAAATATGGACTCCGGAGACGTGAAATTACCTGAGAATTCACTTTCGTCGGCGGCGTCGGTAGCTTATGGATGCTCTGAGGATGATAATGAGTCAAGTGGCGACGATGTGCAGAAAGGATCGAGATCACCAGATCTGGAAGTGAGAGTTTGAAATTCAAACTCAGTTTCTAATGAGAATTGTACTTGTGAAAACATATAGAATTCAGTTTCATCATTAATCGTTCCTATTTCCTTTCAGAATGTTGTTTCGGAGTCCGAGCCCGATGGTTTCGAAACGGAAAGCTCAACGCCCATCAATGGCGGCTTTAGTTTGTAAGTAAATAAATTTATTGATCATTTTCCCATTCTTTAATTTCACCGTTTCAAATTCTGAATTTCGCTATATCCATCCGTAAATAGAAAAGCCGTTTCTACTCACTTTTTTCAAGTGAATATTCATTCAATTTAGCATTAATTTTTCATCGTTTCATCTGGTGTTTTAAATTTGTTGTGCTGTTGCTATGGTTTTTCAGTAACCTTTCTCCTCCTACAAGCGAGCGTTGTGGAGACTCCGAGGAAGTGTCCATGGGATCCTCAACGGCAAAGAAGAAAAAATTGTCGCAGGCGGTGAAATCTCTCCGGGATCTCGCATCGCCGGCGGCAGAGAAGATGCCATCGTCTGAGGAGATAGAAGAATTCTTCGCGGCTGCAGAAAAGTGCGACCAGAATCGATTCACTGAAAAGTGAGTGTTACCTTTTGCAACAATTCACATATGCATGTAATCATTACACACATTTGTGTTAGGTACCACTGCGCTGCAGATTACATTACTCTGGAGAAAAATCTGTGTGATTTTTATTATTGAGTTGGTTAACAAATATCATCCAAATATTTTAAATTCTATACATAATTTTTTTAAATAATAATACATTACATTATCTCATGGTCACAAAAATATTTAATTTCAAGCCAGTACCATCCGATTTTTTGCAAAATGGTTTAAAAGATTAAAGTTGAATCGAGAAGTGAACGTCTCATGAATTTGTGGACTCGATAGAATTTCAATTATTTTTCTAATAATTCAACATTTCTCTCCCTTATTTTTGTAGATGGATGTGTTAATCATTAACCACCACTGGAAAATGTTTTGGAGATTTTTGTTTATGCAACTTAAAGAAGCAAAAAAATGATTTGATTGAGTGCTGTCCTTCTGTTTTCAGGTATAACTATGATTTTTTGAAGGACGTTCCATTGGAAGGAAGATACCACTGGGTTCGGTTACAGCCTTGAATGATAATTCTTACTTAGAAAGGAAAAAACAAATCATCCATTTTTTATTTCCTTTTAGAAAGTTTCTGTTTCCATCTTCTCATGATATTGCCTAGCTCTCTCTTGTGTAGAAGCTATTCCCATAATTATGTGAAAAAGCTGCTAGAGTTCTTCGCTTTCTATCCATTTACTTTTCAGCAACTAAAGAAGACCTTGGAATTGATAGAAACTTGTGTGAAATGGTTTCACGTTTCGTATTTTGTGAGAGGAACTCTTATTTAGGTCATTCATGAAAAAATATTACTTTTTATGCTAAGAGTATACATTATTGTGAATATCGGTAGGGTTGACCCGTCTCACAGATAAAAATTCGTGAGATCGTCTCATAAGAGACATACTCCCTGGAATTTAATTTGGACATGTGGTTTGAGCCAAATTTCTTTAGATATATAACATGGAAAAGGTTTTAAAATAATAGAGATAACATTTATATTTTTAATAAGAAGCTTTTGTTAAAATTTATATTTTTGCGAAAGCAATATCTCAAATTTAGAACAAAGTCTCATGTCCGATGCTCAATTGTAACAAATTTATCTCCCAACTAAAAAAATTACAATAAAAAATTTACTGTCGTGATACTTACTCACCATAAGTTCAGTATGCACCACATCCCCACATATATAAAAGGGTGGTGTACTGGTGTTTAATTACTTTGAAGTATGACTTCCTTATAAAATATTTTTGAAATCTCTTTCAGATAAGGGATATATGGGGTTTTCATCAAATTAGTTTTTTATGAATTTGTTTTTATAACAAGTAACAAAAATAATGAAAAGGGCTTTTCTTTGTATGGGGAATATTTGTGCTGTTTCCATTGATTTGGATAAATGTCCAAAGTCGCCATTTCAATATATTCCATTCGGACATGCTGATATATATACGTTATTAGTTTATCTATGATATTTACATGCAACTACACATCGTGGGCCTTGTGAATTCATTTTGAAAATTGTTTATTTCGAGATAGATCTTTTAAACCAGCAGCGAGGCTTTGGCTAGTAAAATATAATTGAATGCGTCTGTTTCCTAGTGAAATGGATCAAATCTTACGTATCATGTTAAGTGGCGGAGCCAGAAATTTGGTTATGCCTGAGTTGAAATTTTAAACTCTAAAATCTTTTAATATTTTATATTGATCTGCCAGGACTAATATCATATTGATTGATTTATTAAAATTTTCTTTTTTATATTTTTTATTAAGGCCAAAATGTATAGATAGATAACACATCGAGAACACTGAATTTAATTATCCTAATTTAAACAACTTAAGCATCCGTTGACTCACCAAACATATAAGTAGATCCGATCTTACAAAAAGTAAATTGATACAAAGGTTAAAAAAGAAGAAGAAGTAGAAAAGGGCTTTTGGCACAGATTGAAACATGTAAAGTAAAGTACTTAATTAGAAGAGATAATGCAAGTATTGTGTCCATTAGTGATGCATGTGGGTTGATTGATGGAGTGTTTTCCAAATGGCTTCCATGTGCTTTGGATCTGATGCACATTATTTTATTATATATTTATAATATATAAATTATATATTGTAAAAGGAAGCATTGGAATCCAAAGTAGGAAAGAATGTTGCTAATTTATTGGTTAAGTCGAGAAAGGATGCCTTGAATTCAACAATCTTTTATTTTTTTAACGAGTAGGTCTCTTATGAAACAGTCTCACGAATCTTTATCTGTGAGATGTGTCAAACTTATCGATATTCACAATAAAAAATAATACTCTTAGGATAAAAAATAATATTTTTTCATTGATGACCCAAATAAGATATATGTCTCACAAAATACAACATATGAGACCGTATCACACAAATTTTTACATTTCTTTGCCTTAGTATCCATTGGGCATGATTTGAAAATTCTGATAAAAGTAGACACTTTTCAATTATAGTACGAAATTTCATTATTTTTATTTGGTGGCACTTGTTCTTTTTCTTTATCTTTTTTAACTAGAAGAATTTTTAAATTATTTGAGAGATTTCTTGTTAACCAAAACGTATATGCACAAATAGAAAGGAACACGAGAACAATGTACTATTATTGCGAACAGAAGAGGTAGCACAACTAAAACAAGCGATGTAGTAAAGCGAAAATGTGCACTAAAACAAGCGTGCACTAAAACAAGCGATGTAGTAAAGTGAACAAAACAGTAGAATAATGCTCAAATTAAATCAAACCGAGGCCTGTATGAAAATACAGTGTCTTTAAAACAGATTCGTCTCCTCCGGTGTGTGCTGTGAGGCTGAACGCGGACGTCTGTTTCTCAGGATACAACGGAAAACCAGTAGTACCGTAGCACAAGGCACCACCACGGCGAACCGAAAAAATACTTGAACTTTATCACGAGAAAGCGTGACGACCGAAGAGCAGCAGCCGGTGGAAGCAGCGGGTGCCGAGACAGGGTAGCAGAAGGAAGCTTCGAAAATCTGAGTGTGATGGATTACTCTTGAAAGACTTGATGCTGCCTTTGTTTTATAGGCACTCCGGCTGTAACTGTTGGTCATCCGAAAGGCCAAAGGCCAGCCCAGCTGGAGCACCAACCGTCACCCAGCTGGAGCACCAACAGTCACGCGAGCCATGTGAAGAGTCAGCCAGCTCGAAGGTCATTCATAACTGAAATTTCGAAAAAGAAAATTAGCAAAAGCCAGGTGAACCTTGGTGGGAAATTTTGCCTTGATCGGTCCGACATTCGACGCGCCCAGGTATACGCTCACACAAGTCAAGCCTTTTTCCACTGCAAATCGGGCCCATGATTTGCACCCCCCTGCGCCTGCGCGCGCGAGAGAGAGCCTCTTGACCTATCTTACTTACACCTCTACAAAGTGTAAATCAATATAAGCTCACTAATGCCTTGTTCTTTTTCCTATGTGGGACACTTCCCACTTATCATCCACAAGCTAGTCCAATTTCTCATTCAAATGGACCAAACTCAATACTACAAAAGTCCAAGTCCAACAATAATCCATCATTTCTAATATGGATAAATGTACTCTTTCAATTTTTAAACGAATAAAAGATTTCACAAAAATGTACTATGAAAAATTGTATGTATGCATGTGTATATATATAATCTATAAGGTAAATCGAATATTGAGATATAAATCAAAGTAACATGAATTATTAAATCTATCAATACATCATGAGTATTTCATGTTTAATACAATAATAAGATGTGAGATCATATTCTTGAGATGTACTTCATATAACATAAATTATTAAACTTCTCGATCAATTATGGATCTTCGAGGATCTTATTCTTGTATTAAATAACAAATATCAATAATTAAATTAATAATTTATGTTTGACCTAAATTATTGATTTACAGTGTGTTTGACAACCAGGATTTGAAAGGATTTCATGGGATTTGGATTTCAAAATCCTATTTTTACTGTTTGGCAAGGTGATTCAAAAAAAAATTCGGATGTCATGGGATTTCCATGAGTATATCCAAATCCCATCAAATTTGATGAGATTGAGTGAGATTTGGATTTTAAAAGCATAAACTACTTTTTTATCCAAATGAAATTGATTTGGGGAAGTCAGCCTGATTCACGCAAACTTCACTCCACTTTCGGTGGTTTTGTTAATATGCTTCTTTGCTCCACCACCAAACCTCTCTCATTTTTTTTTTTCAAATTCGAGAAACCTCCTGATTTCAAATTTCAATATTTTAAAAATAGTTGATTACCCTTTAAAAAATGATATATATATATATATATATATATATATATATATATATATATATATATATATATATATATATATATATATATATCAAATTCGAGAAACCTCCTGATTTCAAATTTCAATATTTTAAAATAGTTGATTACCCTTTAAAAAATGATATATATATATATATATATATATATATATATATATATATATATATATATATATATAAATATAATCATCTACCGTGCACACCTTTGTGAGCATCGATGAGGTATCACTCACCCATTAGATGAGCAATTTTTCTATATTTCATTACATCCAATATGTGAGTGACACCTTATCGGTGCTCACAAAAGTGTGCACGGTAGGTGTGCATGATATCAAAACTGATATATTTATATATATATATATATATATATATATTATATATGTGTGTGTGTGTGTAAATATTATATATATTATTATGTTTTCGTCTTTATTTTTGAGAACTTATATAGAAATTTTGTTTCCTCTCTTCATCATTTTTCACCAACACATTAATTTATGTGAAATATGATTAATAAATATTAATTAATTTTTGAGTTTACAGAGAAGAATTATTAATTTTTAAACTTCTTTGGGTTATTTATGTTTAGATGATTTCTAAGAGTAGCTTAGTAAAATTTTAAAATTTCAAATTCGAATCATTTTTTCTCCGAACAAGAAATGTATTTGTAAATACCATTTTTAAATTTTAAATCAAACACCAAATGAAATTTCAAATACTTGAATTTCCAAATCCAATTTCAAATCCAAATTCATATTTTGAAAGAACACACACAATTAATGATCATCACACTGATAAAACTTGAATTAATTAATCACACATGCATTCGGTAATCGGTTCAATCATTGGCGTATAAATTTTCTTTGCTTGGGCTTATAAAATCAGCCCAATTCCAAACCAGTATTAAGGCCGTGAAGTCTAGTTGTTTAAGCCCAATGAGACACAACCCGAGACAATTTCGGGTCGCTGAATTTTTTCGAATTACATATCACTAAAATGCGCGTGGTGCGCATCGTCTGACCTGGCACATGCTCAATCTCACTCGGCCATTTACCACCAGGAACAAATCTTCGTCACATTCTCTCTCTACATCCCCCCTTCAATCCAAATCTTCATTTCCCCCAAATCTCCAAATTGGGAAGTCGATTCTACTGGATTTGAGTTTCTAGTCGACGATGAGCATCGGCGGGAGGTGCTATTGGGTGCGGATTCGTGGAGAAGAGGTAAAAGTGAAGGGGATAGTCGTGGTTTTCACGTGGGCGTCGATTAGCGGAGCCCAATTGAAGGATTTCGTCGCCCTCTACTCTTCTTTCGGATGGAATTCTCTTGTTTGCCGCTCCGATTATCTCAATCCGTACGCTCTTGTATTCGTAGTAGTTGTTTTTTTCCTTGGTGTGGGCTGACTCTGATGTTTGAATTTTTTGAGCTAGATTTTGCAGTAGTGAACTCTAGTTAGTTGTGGACAATAGTGCCTTACTGTATGAGGAAAATCGACCTTATGACGATTGATTGAATTGGTTCTGGTTGTATGCTTTGTGAGATGAAATGAGCGAGTTTGCTCTGTCATTTAGTGGGATTGAAATTTGAATTATTGTTTCTTGATTATAGACGAAAACTGCAAGTTTGAAGCGTGTGTTTTGTGTCACTAAATTGATAATCACGAGCTAATAAATGGTGGCGAAATGAAATTGGGATTATTGTAATATCTATATTTAAAACGAAAAAAGGGAAAGAATTACACTGAAATGGCTAGATTTCAGAGCCGCGTATTCGTTTATATGATCAATTTTTAGGAATCAGTATGATGAAAAATCACACGAGACAAAGATATTTGAATGAGATTCTCCCTCCTGCAGTCAATAATTGTGGCACATGATACATGCATACTGCTTATTTTGCTTGTTTTAGTCCCTTTTCCTGCTTATTCAAGGAAAGTTGGTCTTGTGTGTGATCTGCATTTGACTCCGATTCTGTTCTTTGGTCAAATATCATTTGATTGTGGAATATTTTTCTGCAGTTTCATTTCTGAGAGAGCTACATCAATTGCTTTTTCTGTTCTCAGTGAGATTGCCAAGGTCAGTCTGTTTGCAATATTTGTGTGTGAAATCAACGGCAAATCGAACAATAACTTATGAACACAAGCTTTAAATAATTTTCTCAATTATCTATTTATTTCAGGCCTCTGTGCTTCTGATGTTTGAATCATGTTATTATTATGAAAAAAATATTTTTCTTTCTTAGTTTGGGTTAACCTTGTTGACTTCCCAAGCATGACTCGATGGTGATGGCCTTCATGCTACATCATCTCAATCGCATGTTGATATCATATTTTCTTGTGGTTAATTTAGACATGGTTTGCTTAGGGGTGGGTACGGTACGGACGGTATACCATACCGAACTACGGTACCGTATACCGTACCGAAAATATCAGTATGGAATTTTTCCATACCGTGCCGCACATTCGGTATACCGAATTTTCGATATGAAAAAAGTTCATACCGGTACTGTACCGACACCGAAAATTTTGCTGGTATACCGACATTTTTTCGATATACCGAACTTAAATTTTTAAAAAAATAATAATAAAAAATTATTTTCGGTATATACCGAAATTCCGAAAAAAAAAATATTTCGTACCGATACCGAAAATTTCGGTACGGTATATTTTCGGTATACCGATTTTTTCGGTAAGTTCGGTATTTTTTCAGTACTGTTTTTCGGTATTTCGGTATTTTTTCCCACCCCTAGGTTTGCTCATCAATATTCAGTTATTAAATTCGACTCCGTGTGTTATTGTATTCGCAGGAGCTAAGGTCTGGACTATGTCCTGTAGTCTTTTCTTCCTTTTCAGGTGGTTCTAAAGCTTGCATGTATAAGGTTTTCCAGGTAAAGTCACTACATGAGCATTTTCATGTCTGATAAATGCAAAAGTTGCATCTAAATTTTTTTTTTGTGTTGCTTCTTTCCATTCATTAATCATTCTTAAACTATTTCTTTGACGACTTTGTCGAACCTTTTCAATTAAGCCTCACATCACTCTGATGATGGAGTTAGTTCACTTTTATATGGTAAAATAGGACTAAAAAAATACTTTCTTCTTGTTCTACATGTGGCATGTAAATGATTCTTATTCTAATGGATGCAGATTATCGAAGGACGTTCTGAAGTTGAGCTAAATCTGGTAGATTTTGTCCCTGGTCTTCTATCTATTCTATGCATTGAGGTTACCCCCTTTTATTGAA
Source organism: Primulina eburnea (assembly GCF_022965805.1). Lineage (NCBI taxonomy): Eukaryota > Viridiplantae > Streptophyta > Magnoliopsida > Lamiales > Gesneriaceae > Primulina > Primulina eburnea. Next base: position 2,694,186 of record NC_133115.1, on the reverse strand, counting down.
CTATTTGTGTAACTTGAAGGAGGATAGTAGATTGATCGCAAGCTGCATCTCAGGCCAGATCTATGATTCTGATCCTGTTGATTTTGCTGATGACTTGGGTGCCCGATTTGCTTTACACCGTTCCATCCTCAGAATGCCTGGTTCATCAAAGCTACTTTCGTTGTTTGCAAAAGGTGTTACTTCAAGCTTGGATGCTTTATTCCTTACCAGGTTTGGATCCCAAAATGCAGAGTACTGGCAAACTCTTTACTCATCAGTTGTAAGTTACCAACTGGCCTGTGCTTTTCCAATTCCTTTCTTGACTCTTTTGCTGCCTCACCCTTGTATTCTTTTACCTTTTTTCTAGGGTTTGGGTGCCCCCTTTCTCATTTTAAGCTCAGAAAATGATGGTGTGGCTCCATATTCAACTCTCTGCAACTTTGCTCAGCATTTACAGGATGTGGGGGGTGATGTAAAAGTTGTGAAGTGGACTTCCTCTGCCCACCTAGGTGTTAGTCTGAAACCAGTTGTCTGCCATTGTCTTAAATTTACACTGCTAGTCAAATTTCTTTTAATTTATTACAAATTTATATCTTTTATTTTTTATGCATGCTTACGTATTTGTTCTATTACATGTTCTAGGTCATCACAAGTATCTGACAATGCAATACACATCTGCGATAGCACAGTTGCTCGAGCGGGCAGTTTCAGTTTTTTCCCAAAAAATACAAAAACTTGGAGAAAGATCTCGGACGGACTATATGCATGATGTCATCTCCGATTTGATTTGTGATCTCCAGAATGCAGCAGTTGACTCGAATCAAAGCTTCCAAAGAGTTGCAGTGGGGCCAAACGACCACTTCTTTCTACCAAGTTCATTAGCTTATCAAAACAACAAAGAATTCGGGTCCTCACAGGAGGACCAAAAAGAGAGGTCACCTGTACGATCAAGCCCTTGTATGCACACCAACAGTGTTCTCGGTCAAGTACTTTTCAACGTCTGTGTCCCTAAAACAGTTGAAGGTTGGGATATTAAATTCTCAGGTGCCTTGAACAGAGAGCCACTTGCTTCATTACACAAGCGATCGCCATTCAGTGGCATTAAGCATAGATCAAGATTGTGAGAGCTTCTGAGGTAACTTTGTGCACTTGCAAGTTCTTGGATGTTGAGAGAATACATAGTTTTTGAAGTAAACATAACATAAAACCATGTTCGAAATTAGTGTATTGCAATATTTGGAAAAATGGGTTTTGGATCATATGCAAGGTGATCTAGAATTTGATGGGGTAAAAAACTGACTATAGTTTGACACTGAAGGTGGAGCTCGATGGATGTACGTATTAGATTATGCCAAGGTAACCTGCTCAAAACATTTTCAGTTTTTGTGTTTATAAGGAGGGATGAAGCTCGACCAGGAGTAGTCCACTAGCTTACAGTGCTGTGCTTGATATTAGCATGTGTTTATATATAAATAATGTAATCAAAATGCTTGTAAAATTCCTGTAGAAGATGAGCCATTGTGAAGTTTTTATTCGATGTTTATAAATAAAGGAGTTCCAGCTTTTTATGTTAAATGTTACTTTCCAGTTCAGATTGTCTGTTACAGACAACAGTTTTCATCTCATTTTCCAATTTTTTTGTATTAATGATATTTTACCAAATTTATAGATATTAAGAAAGGATTGAAAGATAACTTTTTCATAAGTTCCAGTCTACTATAAAATTTTAGAAATTAGAGAGCCTTTCTCTCATCATTCTGACATTTTGCCACGTGGCTTATGGTTCCTTGTGTTTTTTAACTGTTTTTTCTTGGGGGTCACTTGATGGTGTCCCACAAGTGATACTTTATACTTTCTAGGGGCAAAATATTATATTTCCCAATTTCCATGCATGAACATGCTGTGAGGCGTGTGAATAAACATAGAATTTAGCATATTTAAAAGTCCTTTGAAGGGGATAAAATTAAGATTTTAAAATAAATTTTTTATATAGATTGTATATAAAGATATATAGACTTGCATAAAAATGTAAAGAAAGAAATTGTTACTCTTATAAGTTTTTTTTATTATATATATATATATATATATATATATATATATATATATATAATTTGTGCAAAATTATATATAACTTACACAAATTAAAAATTTTTATGACAATAAAACTCGCGTTAGATATTATTTGATGTATAGTGAGTAAATTTTTGACTAATACAGTAATATGTAAATCACGTTAATCAATTAAATTATACTCGACAAACTTTGTGAGATAACTTTGTTATGATAAATTGTTAACGCGAGAATGGAATTATTATTTTTTTAAGCAACCCATGATGATGCTATTTTAAATTTCCATAAATAAATGAATATTCTTTAAAAATTCAAAATTATCAGATTTGCCCACAAATAGGAGGAATGTCATGCGACATATCACACATCCCCCGTACTCCCAAAAAAAGAAACACTTGAAAGGTTCTTTCAGATTTAAGGATCCTCCCTCCGTTCCGAGGTCGATTTCTTTTGTCTCTCGAGCCACCAGATTGATTATTTTGCATAATGGGGTTTGATTTGTAGGTGCTAAGTGACAGGATGCGGAGATTGAGGGGGAAAAAAAGAGCAAACGACGGTGAGGAAATGGGTTCTAACCACCACCAGGGGGAGGTAAAAATGTTCTCTCTTTTTTTTGTCTTTCTTAATTTGGAAATGGGATTTATCAAGCCTTGTGAAAGAATGCTCCGTGTTAGACGATGCTTCAAATGTCCTTCATCACGCTTAAAGAATTCTCTGCCACCTTTGTTTCAGTTCTTTTGAAACGTTTACCGCTAGCATTTGGTTTTATTCGAGTATTTCTTGAAGAGGTTTTATGTGTTCCTATCGGCATCTGATGTAAGCGTAGGATTACTAATGAATTTCAACTAAAAGATGGTTTTTTGTTGGAGTTTGGACTATGGTTATGGCTTATGTAGACTAGTATTTGGAAGTTTGTTGAGAACTGATGGGAATGGAAAAGGCGAAAAGGCCAGACATTGGTGATCCTTGTTCATCTTATAGATTGAACTAAGTTTACTACGTTACATGCATCGAATATTTGCCGATGAGTGAAATCGGTTCGGTTATGTTAGGTCCCACTGTGACTCAACTAGTATTAATTAGTGTATTGGTTAATAAACATATGACGTTTTTAGAAAGCTAAGATTTTGGGGATTTGATGTCCAGACGAGGCCCTCGGCTTGGATGTTTGGGCGCAACTTGCATCAACGACTAGCGAGAGGATTCAGTATTTGGTTGAATGATTTACCTTTTGTTCCATAACGTGGTTTTGCATGATGTATACTACTCAAAATCAATACAAAATCTTAGGTACTAGAGGATTTTTTCTGTGATCTTCCCTGCTCACCTCCTAGCCTCTGCTCTGAATTGTCTAGTTTAGAGATAGAAGCTATAAAAATTGCTGTATGACTGAATCTTCTGAGAGTTAGATATTCATTCATATTTTAATGGCATTTTACATGTTATTTTCCATTTTCAATATTTTTCTTGGTTTATGGACTATGTTACGCTCTATAGCTGGATGATTTTCATCATGTCACCCCATCATCTTCTTGCTTCTTTGTTGCCAATGCAAGGATCAACTAATAGAATATTTTTAAAATAGGAGAAAACTGGAAATTTGAATACGTTTGTGATGAGGTAAGTGCTAAATCCTATTAATAAGTTTGATTTTAGTTTCTCTCAAAGGACAAGATAAGCAGGCATTAAGCTGTTGCAGAGGCAGAGGAGGCTGCTAGAAGTGGTCAACCCCATCCCTATCTCATCCCTTTTGAATTTTTTATAAAATATTATTTTTTTGTGAGATCATGCAGGCCGACAAAAGTAGACGGGGCTACCCAAAATTCGAGTGTTGATGTTCCTTCAACTATTGGTATAACGATTCATCTCATTATTTCTGCTAAATCATTTTCAAACTGTCAAAAAATCAGTATTTACTCGTCCAAAATAAATGCCAAAGAAAATGGTGATGATCAAATGGCAGGAAATGCAAGAACTGTCATCGTAAAGGAAGAACTCCCGGACCATTCACCTCAGTACAGGTACCAAGAGCTCATTACGCCTGCCACAGTGCAGCATGACGGCTCACACTCTGGCTGCTCCGGAAGCAGCCAATTTTCAGCATCTGTTGTCAAATTTCAAGGCATGAAAGGATTTGAAGACTTCAAGATTTCCGTGGATGGTCTAATTCTTGACTCGGAATTACCAACAGATGTTAGAGTGAAGTATTACGAGCTATGCAGCAGTCAAAAAATGTTTCTTCACGACCATCTTATCACGGGCCTCGGCAGTAAGCTAGTCTCCGGAGTGATATCTGAAACATCGAATATAGCAGATGCTATCAAGTCTGCTAGTGTCACTCACTCTATTCACAACTTGGAATGCTGGGAGAAAACGCTTAAAGCTTTCGAAGCCTTGGGCATGAATGTTGGATTTCTTCGTACCCGGGTAGATAAGCTAGTCAAAATTTCACGCCAATACCAAGCTAGCAATCAACCGAAAGACGCGAAGTTGGCACAAGTGGAAGCCAGAAAGAAAGCTTTGGGAGAGAGAGTTTCAACCATGGAAGCATTACAAAAAAGTATAGCAACCCTTCAAGAATCAATAAAGATTCTCGAGGCCGAGATAGACGGCATTGAAGGTAAAAACGAAGAGCTCGGCTTAGAGTTTAAGGAGATTGCTACTGTTTCATGGTAAGAAGCTCCCTTTTACGCAAAAAACTTCAAGTGAAAAACAAGACTTGTACATGCTTCCGATCGATCTCCAATGGTGGAGTTTAGTGGCTTTGTTGAGAAATAGTGAAACACTCAAAAACTATGCTCACTTGTTTGTATTGAATAGAAATGTAAGCACACATTCTTCTTCTGTTGTCGATCTCTTGAAATATACTCTATCCTTTATTTTTGTTGCGCTATTTATTTATTTTTAATCTTTCAAACTTGTTTTCTGCTACTTTCGTTTCGTTGCGTTCTGAGTAAATCCAAATGTTCAACGTCTAAGTAGTTGAAATTTTTAACATATATAAAGATATTTTAAAATTACATATGAAAATGTTAAATTAAATTCAAAAAACTTCTCTTTAACTGAAGTTCTTTGGCTAATTTAACTTTGAAATGATTTTTGTGAAATGGAGTTTGCATGGAATAGTAATTATGTTCAATCAAATAAATTTACTCATGATATTTGCATATGTTGTGTGTGTGAAAAAATTAAGTCTTCTTTCTTACGTGTAATATAATATATTTTGACGTTAATTAATTTTTATTGAAAAATTCTTGAGATTAAATTAAAATTTATAGTTTTAGAGTTAATTTTTTTTAGTAAGTAATAGGAATAACTATTTTAATATTTATGATTATGATGATACGTAATAGTTTTTTTTTATAAAATTTAATGGGAAACTATGGGTTGTGACCATAACACAAGGCTTATATATAATATGAGTGGGTCTCATGTGAGATTGTCTCACGGATCCTAATTTGTGAGACGGATCAACTCTACCGATATCACAATAAAAAGTAATATTCTTAGTATAAAAAGTAATATTTTTTCATGGATAACCTAAATAAGAGATCCGTCTCACAAATACGACCCGTAAGAACGTCTCACGCAAATTTTTATGATATAATATATAAATTATCAAACGTACATTTGTTTCGGTATTAAAAATATTTTAATATCTCTTAGTTAAATTGTCTAAAGATGTTAAACTATAATTTAGATGTGTTATATATATATATATATATATATATATATATATATATATATATATATATATATAAAACTGTAGGAAATTGGAAAGACACACGTCCGGATACCACAAAAAATCTTCGTAAAAAGGACAAAAAAATATCTGTTGAAAGGGTTAAAGAACCATGGATTCTTCCTCCGATTCTGAGGTCTCTTTCTTGATTCTTCTGTTTCTCTGGCTCGCTAGCATACTGATCATTTAGTTTAATGGGTTTTGACTAGTTGTATGTAATAATTTGTAGGTGTCGAGTCAGAATATGTGGAGTTCGAGGAGTAAAAAGAGATCGTACGAAGATGAGCACAAGAAGAAGAAGGTTAAAATACTCCCTCACTTCGATTTTCTTGAAATTCTTCCCTGCTAACATTTCGTTTTTTGAATATTTGCCATTAATGCTTTATTGCTTATATAGCCTGATGTTGGAACTTTCTGTTAGAATCCATGCAGTGTTAGAGGTGAAAAGGTGGGCTCGGTATTTAACATTATAGATTTCATTAAGATACATGCCCCAAATATTCAAAGGAGAGTGGATTGTGGAGGCTTTCTCAAGGGAAAGGGACTGCATGTGTTATTGTGGAGGCTGCCGTTCTATTTCCATAGACATTTCATCGACAACCGTGGTGGATCTTTTTTGTTTTAAAAAAAAAATATTAGAAAATCAACTATATTCAATAAAAAAATAGTGTTACAGTAGTTGTTCACCTGTTTTAGCCTGGAACTTTGTCGTGTCAACTACCGGAGTGGCCCAACTCCACGAATCATGGTTCCACGACGACTGTACTATCGTTTATGCATTAGCTAACAAACTTAGGAGCTTAGTGCACTTGGAAAGATAGTGATTTGGATGTGTGATGTGATGTCAAACAAACAGGTCCTTAGACTGGATGCTTTGGGTGCAAATGGTTAACTGAATTGTGCAACCTACACTCTTGAAGGGTGTGATTGGGTTAGGGCCTTTTCTTCGTGTGATTCGATACCATTGCGAGAATTTAATATCTTTGATGATAAGCTTATTTAAATTTTTTTGAAAGGAAGTTATAGATTATATTAGAATATTTTTTCAGATATTTTGCCTTGCTCCATCTCCTGGCGCCTCGACTCATACTGGCACTGACTGGTTTAAGGATAGAAGCGATAAACAATGTTGTATCTTCTGAGGGTTATATATGAATCATGTTTTAATGGCATTTATATTACTTTTTTACATCTTTTTTGTATTTTCAGTTTTTTTTCTTGTTTTGTTGTCTAAACTATTGTGCTTTGTAGCTGGATGATTTTCATGACATAACCTTTGTTTCTTTGTTTCCATGGCAAGGATCTACTAATAGAATATTTTTTAAAGCAGGAAAAAGATAGAAATTTGAGTAGGCGTGTGATGTGGTAAGTGTTGAATCATATGAATAAATATAAATTTAGCTTCTCTCAAGAAACAAGACTAAGCAGTCGCGGAGCTGGAGGGGCGGTTGTCCTCTTCCTTTTAAACTTTTACATACCTGTATAGTTTTTAGTTAATTTTTTTATTAAACATTTATTAGTTATTATACATCCACATAAACATGATTCCTCACCCTGAAATTTTGCGAATTTGGTTTTATACTTCTATAAAAACACCAACTTCCGGCTTCGCCTTGATGAGGAGTTTCTTTTTATTACCAGATTTGTCTTATTGCAATCTCTATCTAATCTTGTAGTAAAGGAGCTACAGTGAACGCAGCTAGTTGTTTCTGTGCCTTGACACGAGCTAAAAAGGTTGAAGCTAATCTATCCCCAGAATTCCCAAGTTGTCTGAAGATTTTAACTCAACTGCACGTCCCTGGTGGTAAAGAACAGTATCTGGTAAATCGATTTTTTTATCCCATATGATTTATATGAAGTTTGTGCGACACTTTTCTGTGGAATCGTCGTTTTTGACAACAGGTTTTACCGAAGAAATTTTGCCACAAACATTTACCGATTGACAAGGATACTGTTGTATTTGTGGACGAAAATGAGAAGGAATTCAGTGTCGGGTACAGGTTTATCAATTGTAGATTCCGTGTTGGATGGAAAAGTTTCTCTAATGCTAACAGATTACTCAAGGGAGATGTCTTAGTTTTCCATCTGATTGAGCATTGCAAGTTTAAGGTCGTTTTTTCTACACCCCCTTTTTAAACATCGTTTTTATATTTAAAATTGTGGATGTTGATATGTGCTAAAATATAAAGCTATTGCTGTTTTGTATGTTAAGGTATACACTGTGAGGGCATGCAGGCCAACGAAAGTGGATGGTGCTATTCAAAATCCGAAAAAAGATGTTCTCACTGTGACTGGTATGCCGATTCATCTCATATTTTCTACTAAATCATTGGCAAGTTAATTGTCAAAGAATCACATCGTGATTTGCTCGTCCAAGATACTGTCAGAAAATGGTGATCAAATTGCGAAAGACGCGAGAAATTGTATGGGGGCAAAGGAAGAAAAGCGGGATCTTTTTTGGGACGATAGCGACCAAGAAGACATTACAGAAAGACTTAAATTTGACCATTCGCCTTCCCCATGTCGTGCTAATATTTGCTCCGATGTCTTTGGAAGCATCCGGTTTTCAGCATCTGTACCCAAATTTCAAGATATGAAAAGATTCGTGGATTTCAAAATTTGTGTGGATGGCCTAATCCTGGACTCGGAATTACCAGTGCATGCTAAAATGACGTATTATGAGTTGTGCTGCAGTCGGAAGATGTTTCTTCATGACCGTATGACCGGCATTAGCAGCAAGCTTGTCACCGGAATGATTTCTGAAACCTCGAATATTGCAGATGCTATACAATCTACAAGTCTCGCTGCCTCTCTTCATAATTTGGAATCTTGGGACAACACTCTTAAAGCTTTCGAAGACCTGGGAATGAACGTGGGATTTCTACGTACTCGGATAGATATGCTAGTCAAGATTTCACGCAAATACCAAACTATTAACGAATCAAACAGTGCTAAATTTGTGCAAGTTGAGGAGAAAAAGAGAGCTTTGAATGAGAAAGTCTTATCCATGGATGCATTGCGAAAAAGTATAGCGGCCCTTGAAGAATCGATAAAAAATCTGGAGGCCGAGATAGATGGCGAGAAGAAAGGGCTGGGATCTGAGTTTAATAGAATTGCTACTGCTCCATGGTGAAAAGCTTTCAGTTATTGGAGAAATTTTGTACTATAAACCGGACCGATGGTTTCGATAAACCTCGGATGGTTGGTGGTGTAAGTGTAACTTAGAATTTCCTATGGTGGCTTTCTTTTGGTATCCTTGAGAACTAATATGCCACCTTAGAGGCAGAAGATATGTTTACTTTTGTGAGTTGAATGGAAATGTGAGCACACTTTCTTCTGTCTCCGATCTCTTGTGGCCTGACTTCTTGAATGAGAGAGTTTTTGCATAAATCAATTTAATATATGTGTGTGTGCGTGTGTGTGCGTGTGAGGGAGAGAGAGATATTTGGATTTGGTAAATGATCAGTCGTGCGGTGGCATAGTGTTGATGTTTTTCAAATTTTTTTATAAAACCAATATTTTTTATTCTTCAAGCGACAAATTTACATGGCGATATATATAATAATGCAAACGATATGATATGCATGTATATTTAAGCATGTCAAAATGCAACGAAATATTATTCTCCAAACTAATTCATAATATACATATCATCATCGTACATTCTTGTTAGTTGCAGTGTCAGTTATATGGATATTAATTCTCCAAACTAAGTGATTTTTTTCACATGGTATCTCTTAAACTAAGATATATGATATACTGTTTAACCATCTTTATTCAAGTTTTCAATGACTTGTCTCTTTTTCTACATTTTCCATTAACCTGTCAATCTAGGATATTACGGATTGGGACCTTGTCTGGTCTTCTTTTCACATGATCAAACTATGTTAGACGTCTCTCCCTAATCTTATCTTCTATGGAGGCTACACTTATATAGCCCAAAATCCTTTTATTCCTAATTCTATCATTCCGCGATTTTCCACACATTCATCTTAACATATGTGATAAGTGCAAGAATTGCACTTAATTTTACTGTTAATCCATTTGATCTATGCTGGTTTCGAGCAGATTTATGCTTGGTTTTTGTTGTTTTTGTGTAGTGCAGGGAGATACAACTATGGATGTTGGAGAGCAATCAGGGATGTTTTTGAGCGTAAAACAGCGAAATAATCAGAGCCGCAGCGCCACAATTTGCGAAAAGACTAGTGCCGCAGCGCTACAAGATCAGTGCCGCAGCGCCAGCATGCCGAGAGACAAGCGCCTAGAGAAGCGCCGCGGCGCCTCACTGCCGAAGAACAAGAGCCTAGGCGCTAAGGGACAAGCGCCGCAGCGCTAATGCTCACGAACGACGGGCGCCTAGGCGCCACTTACTCAGCACCGCGGCGCTAATGGCGGCGAAACAAGACTAAATGGGCTTCGACTTACGGCCCGACGGAGGGATTAAAAAAGAAAAGAAGGGTTCAGAATCAGGGAGGCCGTTTTGTGGACGAAAAATACAGGGAGAAGAGCGGGAGCGAAGGCGAGACGAAGGCAAGACACGCGAAGATCAATTACAAGACGAAGAGCGACGAATCTGGGGACAGAGACGACACTTCGGATTTGTTATCTGTCTTTCGTGTTTATCATTTCTCGTATTTCAATCTCTAAAACTTTGAACATGCGTTGTTTTTATTTCAGTTTCGTCATGAACTAATTTTCTAGTCTAGAGAATGACGTAGCTTTGTGAAAACGATAATTTGACTCGGTTATTTATATGATTGAATTCCTTTATGTTTAATTGTGTTTCTTTATATTGAGTTGACTGCAATTTACTGGCCATAAATTGTATGTTGTCTGATTTGTTCTACAACTCGGGAGAGGGACTAGGATTATAGATCTTAGAGACACATCGTTAAATGTTTATAGCGTTCGGAAGACGTATAACTTTAGCGAGGCTTAGGTAAGAACATTGTCCGCATTTATTAATTAAACTTGGATTTTTATTAAGAATAATTGAATCGAAGTTTGATAGATACAATTTATTCGTCACTTGGGAAATGAGGAATAAAATAATTAAGTGTTCTTGGCCATTAAATAATTGGAATTCAGGAATAAATTTAACTTGGAATAATTGTCGTGGAAACTTTGTGAAATCATTTCTCTAGATATTTTCTCTCATTATTATTTCTCAATTCGGTGATTTAATTAATTCATTATTTTCAATTAATTCGTTCAAACAAACCAATCTCCTTGATATTTTCCTCTATCCGGTATTAGATTAATTATTTGTTTTCAATCTATTCGTTTAAGTAAATCAACCATTCTATCGAATTGTCTAGATAAAGTTTGGACTATTTTAATTACAAGCACTGATATACATTTATATATACACTCCTCGTGGGATCGATATCTGTACTCTAACCAGTACTAAAACTTGACATCGTACACTTGCGGTGGTGAAAACACGCAACAAGTTTTTGTGGTCGTCTGTCATCACTTGTCATTGTCATTACTTGTTATTCCCTGCCGGGCACTCTATTTTACTCTGACTTGTCATTTACTGCCGTTTACTCTGCACCTTTACTCTGCTTTACTCTGTGTTACTTGTGGGTTTCAGTTCTCAGTTCGTATTTTTAGGTGTGTGATCAGCTATTCCCTACACTTCAACTTTAAAAAAAAAAAACTCGTTTATTTATTGCATGTTATGTTGTTAGGACTAGTCATGGATAAGCTATTGTGAGGCCGATGATGAAAATAAAATTGTGAGTCTGAAGCATGAATGTATTCGTAATTACTTGGGAGTTACATTTTATTGCACTGTCATGTTTGTTGATATTATTGGTGCTCAGAGACTATTTGCGTGCCTGTGATGCTAACTAAACGAGAGAAGTCTGATTTTTAGTAACCTTTGCATGAAATTGCCTGACACTTTTGCGAACACAGAAATGATCTATGCATTCTTTCTCAATATCTTTGGGCCTATCTTCTTTGTTCATTATCAATTGTTAGCCCATCGAGCTTCGAATAGATTGAGATGCTTAACTTTTCTTTGTGCACCTATATCATATATCATTTTGATTGAAAATTGCATGTGACTGGTTTGTATGAGTTGACTAATGGATTGACGGAATCTAGAACTTGTTTGGACACATTTCGAGGTGAAATATAGATAATATGTGACATAGGAATGATTTAGGCGATCTTTGGAACCATTCAAGCCTTCGAGCCTACCTAACGAACATGAAATATCCCTAGTGTCCCATTTGAGCTTACTAAAAATCAAGTGGTGTGTGTCAATGACACACGATTAACCCCCACTTGTATCTATTCTACATCTCAAAACAACTACCTAATGAAGCTTATACACTTATTGTCCTACCTAAATTTTGAGAGAAATAAGTTCATTGGTGTTGGAATGATTCAAACACTCCTTGAAAAGAAAAAGAGAAAAAATGAATGTACATAAAGGAGTTCAAAAAGAAGAAAAACAATGAAAAGAATGAATCCAATGGGAAATGAAGGATATGAATGAAAAGAAAACAATAAGTGGGTGGTGAGTGAAAGGAAAATGAAAATGAGTGAAACTGATGAAGTTCAAATATTTCTCTCAATTTTGATATCCATGCATTTATTGTAGCCATGAGCCGTAGCCTAACGTTACAAGCCTACATAACCTATTAACTTTGTCACATTTATCCAATATACTAGTGGAGAAAAGTTGTTCAAGTCAAGCTTATGGATACCTGATAAACATGGTTAACGAGTATAGACTTTAATCATTTGCATGCAAGCATCTCATTGTGTGACTTCAGCTTGGGTATACTTGTGATGAATATCTTTGAGCCAAACAATCACCAATAAAGCCCTTTGTGATCTGTGTACGTAACTGTGTATTTTAATGAAGTGTAAGTTGCACCAAACTGAGGACTTCTTAAGTTTATGAGGCGATTTGGCATTGTGAATCTATTTGCGCATTTGATGAGGTAGATAAACATTGACATACCATACATGCACGTGACTCTCGAGTAAATACGAATCACATGAAAATAAATGAATGTGAGGCCACTGTCACTTTTTTTCATATCTATGACTATAGTTGTTAGCGTTTATTTCTTCTTGAGTCTGCATTCCTATTTTTACTTTTATTTTGCTCGGGACTAGCAAAAGTTCAAGTTTGGGGGGGTTTGATAAGTGCAAAAATTGCACTTAATTTTACTGTTAATCCATTTGATCTATGCTGGTTTCGAGCAGATTTATGCTTGGTTTTTGTTGTTTTTGTGTAGTGCAGGGAATATACAACTATGGGATGTTGGAGAGCAATCAGGGATATTTTTGAGCGTAAAATAGCGAAAGAATCAGAGCCGCAGCGCCACAATTTGCGAAAGACTAGCGCCGCAGCGCTACAAGATCAGCGCCGCAGCGCCAGCATGCCGAGAGACAAGCGCCTAGGCGCTGCTCAAGCAACGCCGCGGTGCCTCACTGCCGAAGAACAAAAGCCTAGGCGCTAAGGGACAAGCGCTGCGGCGCTAATGCTCACGAACGACCGGCGCCTAGGCGCCACATACTCAGCGCCGCGGCGCTAATGGCGGCGAAACAAGACTAAATGGCTTCGACTTACGGTCCAACGGAGGGATTAAAAAAGAAAAGAAGGGTTCAGAATTAGGAAGGCCGTTTTGTGGACGAAAAATACAGGGAGAAGAGTGGGAGTGAAGGCGAGAGGAAGGCAAGACACTGCGAAGATCAATTACAAAGACGAAGAGTGACGAATCTGGGGACAGAGACGACACTTCGGATTTGTTATCTGTCTTTCGTGTTTATCATTTCTCGTATTTCAATGTCTAAAACTTTGAACATGCGTTGTTTTTATTTCAATTTCGTCATGAACTAATTCTATTTTCTAGAGATTGACGTAGTCCTTGTCGAACCTATACTATTGACGTTTTGAATTTTCATTGAATTAATTCTTCATGTTTATTTGTGATTTCTCGTCTTTAATGATTTTGGATTACTGGCAATAATTCGACTGACTTGATAATTGAGATCTAACACTCGAGAGAGGTGATCAAAATTAGGACAGGGGAAATCGCATTGTCAGATGTTTATAGCGTGCGAAAGACGTATAACTTTGGCGAATCCATGAGAGAACCTTGTGTGCATTTATTACGTGTTACATGATTTTGAATAAACATATTAAAATCGGTAATAGAATATGCATATCTGCTACTACCATCTTATGCATATGGAATCTTGTCGTGGCTCAAAACTCAGAGTCATAAAACATAGCTGGTCGAACATTAATCTTATAACATTTTGCTTTCAATACCGTAGGCACTCTTCTATCGCATAAAACTCCTTATGTTATCATCCATTTCATCCATCATGCTCTAATCCTATGGACTATATCCTCTCTAACGTCCCTAGTCTATTGGACGATAGATCCTAAATAGTGAAAAGCTTCACACTCTGTGACGTCTATATCTTGGATCTCAATTGAGCTACCCATTCGTCTAGATTCAGGACCAAATTTACTAGCTAGGTATTCTGTTTTTAACGACTAATTCTAAAAGTTTTACTTTCAAGAGCTCTATGCCATCTATCTAATTTTTTTATTTAAACCTTTTTCAGTTTCACCCATTTGAACAATAACATATGCAAACAACGTACACCAAGGTACCTCATTAAGAATATGTCCCGTCGGCTCATCCATAACCAAAGCAAATAGGTATGAACTTAAAGCCCATCCTGATAAAGTCCTACTGTTACAAGAAATTCAAATGACATCCATCTAACAGACCTAACACTAGTGATTACTCTTTCATACATATCTTTAATGATTTCGACGTAGCATTGATGCACATGCTTCCTTGTAAGTGTCCACCAGTTTAATTCTACGCACTATATCGTAAGCTTTCTCTAAGTCGATAAATACCATATGTATATTCTTTTGTTGTTCTATATATTTCTCTATCAGTTGTTAAATAAAAAAAATAACTTCCATTGTAGACATACCCAACGGAAAACCGAATTGATTATGTAATATAGTAGTTATACTTATAAGTCTCTGCTCTATGACTTGCTCACATAGCTTCATCGAATGACATAAGCTTAATTCCTCTACGATTTGAGCAATCTTGTATATCCTCTTTATTCTTATAAATCGGTTATACAATACCATGCCACCGAGATTCTGGTATTTTTCTAGTATCTAAAATCCTATTAAAGAGCCTAGCTAGCCATTGGACCTTAACTCCACCTAGACATTTTCATACTTCAATTGATATATCATCTTGTCCAACTGCCTTCCCCAGGTTTCATCTTCTTCAGTGCTTCTCTTACTTTCTTAACACTAACTCTACGATGGAAAACTAGATGTCTTTACTTATTCCATCTCATGTTTACCAACGCTTAACTCCTCCGTATTTGTCCCATTGAGTAGGTTCTTAAAGCAACCCTCCCACCTATTTAGAATAGCTTTATGGAACGGATCATCTGCTGTACAGAGGACAACAGCACAAAGTGATGTTCTATTATTTTTTTTTTTTGGTTTCAATTGGACTTGATTTCAATTGAGTTTGCAAAACACAACCCAAATTGTATTATTATTAAAATTTAAAAATAAAAAAAATAATTCAATGATAAATAATTGAGTAACTCTACTTAAAAAATTAAACTAGAAAAATTTAATTAAAGTATAAATTTTTAATTATATATAATTGAATTTATTTTATAGGAAATAATATATATAATTTATTTTTATTAAGTTAAATTAATTTTAAAATTAGATATTATTATATTAGTAATAATATTTTTACTTGTTAACAAATTTTTCATATCAAGAAAAAAAATTCTACTCCGATCTTAAAAAATGTTTACTTGTTAAAAAATTCCATACTTGTTAACTTAAAATTTGTACATACCAAATAAATTTTAAATATCAAATTCAAGCAATAAATGTGTGATATTAGATGTCATTCTACTAATATTTTCAATAAGGAGCTGCATTTAGAAAAATACACTTTCATGAACCTTGTGAAATTATTTTAGTAAGTATAAGGAAAACATTTTTACTCATTGGCATATAAAAATTTTATAAAAAAAATGACTATGTGTTGGAACTTTTCAAGTTCGCAATCTTGATTTTGATGTTAACAAAACTTGTTATTGTGTTTCTAACATATTTACTCAAGTGTGAAGTTGCAAACACAAGAAGCAAGCTGAAACTGAATTTTGCACAAACTAAATTTCTGGCGAGCTTCGGTGTTTTGAAGATATCTCTCAACTGGATGATCCAAATGACAATCCGTGAATTGGAGTGATTAGAAAACTCAATTTGGAACAAATCGTATTTCACGTCAGTTGGGCAAAATCGGATGTTATCAAGGGCTAACTGATCGCTGAAGTGACGAACTGATTGCACGAAAACAGCAATCAGTTGGCTTTGAGCAGCTGTGGTATTTTGGTCATATCTCTCAGCTCGGTTATTGAAACGAAGCGATTCAGTATGCGTTGGAAAGATAAGACAAAGATCTACAAATCATTCTTATAAGTCAAAGTCTGAATCGAAGCTTACGATGCTGATAAATGACGATGAAGCTACTGGTTCTGCACAGCACACCAGTTGACCTGCAGTTGAGATGCTGACCAGTTTGAACCGCTGACCAGTTCAACCGCTGACCAGTTTTCAACCGCTGACCAGTTTGAACCGCTGACCAGTTTTCAACCGCTGACCAGTTTTCAACCGTTGACCAACCAGTTTAAGCTCGGGAAAATGTCCAGCAAAGCGAATATGACCGTTGAGAAAGTTTCTGTACTGTTTCTGGAGTTGCAACGGTCAAATTCGCTTTGCTGGACATTTTCCCGAGCTTAAACTGGTTGGTCAACGGTTGAAAACTGGTCAGCGGTTGAAAACTGGTCAGCGGTTCAAACTGGTCAGCGGTTGAAAACTGGTCAGCGGTTGAACTGGTCAGCGGTTCAACCGTTGACCAACCAGTTTAAGCTCGGGAAAATGTCCAGCAAAGCGAATTTGACCGTTGCAACTCCTGAAACAGTACAGAAACTTTCTCAACGGTCATATTCTTGTGTCCAACGTATATATCAGTATTGGGGCTTATAATAGCTCGGTTCTTGAAATATTGAACACCGATGAATTAAATCAAGTTTGGTTAAAAACCAAAATCAAGATTGCGAACTTGAAAAGTTCCAACAATCTCCCCCTTTTTTATTCACACAAAAAGGGGGAGAAATATGTTAGTTGAGTTGATTGTTTATCCAAGTTTTGTGATCATCAAAAAGGGGGAGATTGTTGGAACTTTTCAAGTTCGCAATCTTGATTTTGATGTTAACAAAACTTGTTATTGTGTTTCTAACATATTTACTCAAGTGTGAAGTTGCAAACACAAGAAGCAAGCTGAAACTGAATTTTGCACAAACTAAATTTCTGGCGAGCTTCGGTGTTTTGAAGATATCTCTCAACTGGATGATCCAAATGACAATCCGTGAATTGGAGTGATTAGAAAACTCAATTTGGAACAAATCGTATTTCACAATGTTTTACGTCTTTGTGTAAAGACTCACTCAACTAAACTTGTAAGCTCAACTCTCTCATATATGTGTGAGTGATTGTGTGTGTGAGGAATTTATCTTTTACAGTGCACATCTCAAATGTATCCTCACACAAGGGCTTGTGCTCTCAACTAGCTGATTTCTTCATGCTAACTGCCCATGCTTTGAATCCCCTTCCAAAGCTCTTATTTGATCTTCAAGATGTTGTATTTATAAGCCCCAATACTGATATATACGTTGGACACAAGAATATGACCGTTGAGAAAGTTTCTGTACTGTTTCTGGAGTTGCAACGGTCAAATTCGCTTTGCTGGACATTTTCCCGAGCTTAAACTGGTTGGTCAACGGTTGAAAACTGGTCAACGGTTGAAAACTGGTCAGCGGTTCAAACTGGTCAGCGGTTGAAAACTGGTCAGCGGTTGAACTGGTCAGCGGTTCAAACTGGTCAGCATCTCAACTGCAGGTCAACTGGTGTGCTGTGCAGAACCAGTAGCTTCATCGTCATTTATCAGCATCGTAAGCTTCGATTCAGACTTTGACTTATAAGAATGATTTGTAGATCTTTGTCTTATCTTTCCAACGCATACT
The DNA here is from genome assembly GCF_022965805.1 of Primulina eburnea. Taxonomy (NCBI): domain Eukaryota; kingdom Viridiplantae; phylum Streptophyta; class Magnoliopsida; order Lamiales; family Gesneriaceae; genus Primulina; species Primulina eburnea. The sequence goes on along the minus strand of NC_133115.1, from coordinate 2,676,266 downwards.
GAATCGCTTCGTTTCGATAACCGAGCTGAGAGATATGACCAAAATACCACAGCTGCTCAAAGCCAACTGATTGCTGTTTTCGTGCAATCAGTTCGTCACTTCAGCGATCAGTTAGCCCTTGATAACATCCGATTTTGCCCAACTGACGTGAAATACGATTTGTTCCAAATTGAGTTTTCTAATCACTCCAATTCACGGATTGTCATTTGGATCATCCAGTTGAGAGATATCTTCAAAACACCGAAGCTCGCCAGAAATTTAGTTTGTGCAAAATTCAGTTTCAGCTTGCTTCTTGTGTTTGCAACTTCACACTTGAGTAAATATGTTAGAAACACAATAACAAGTTTTGTTAACATCAAAATCAAGATTGCGAACTTGAAAAGTTCCAACAATCTCCCCCTTTTTGATGATCACAAAACTTGGATAAACAATCAACTCAACTAACATATTTCTCCCCTTTTTGTGTGAATCAAAAAGTCATATTTTCAAAACCTTTTAACAAAATTTTCTCCCCCTCAATATTTAAAAATAATAACTCCATTAAAATCTTAATGAGGTCTCCCCCTATATTTTTGAAATTTTGAAAAATGTAAAAGAAGAGAGATAACTCACCAATTTTCTTCATGGCTCATTTTCTGCTGCAGCACATATGCTCTGTCTTCAACAAATAAACTGTATTTTCTCGGGCATAATTAGGCTGCAAATTTTATACCGCTGTAAACCTCTACGAGTCTAGTTTGCAACGCAAAAAGCGGTTTGTCATTTGGACACTCGAGCAAGGAGATATGCCATTTTTCCCATGGTCGCTACAAGCTGCGCGAAAATTCAGTTTTGCATATATATGTGTAAAAAATCTGAAATTTCGAATTTTAAACATCAAAATCAGTTTCAATGTTCTTTCAAGAACAACCCGCTCTGATACCACTTGTTAGGATCGGTTAGGGGGATCACCGTTGAGCTACAATAGCTCGGTTCTTGAAATATTGAACACCGATGAATTAAATCAAGTTTGGTTAAAAACCAAGCGGAAGATACTCGAAATAATCCTTCGTAGAAACAGATTAAATAATTTGTAAACCATTTAAAATATATGCAAGTTGAATGAGTAAAAGTATTTCAGTTGAAGCATTTTATCAAACACTTGGTATGCAATATTTCAAGAACCGAGCTATTGTAGCTCAACGGTGATCCCCCTAACCGATCCTAACACTATATATCAAATATCAGATTTTGAAAAATCTCACTCATTTTTCATCTATAAGATTCATGTTGAACAATTCTCGAATTCTAACAAATCAATATCAGATTATGAAAAACTAAATTGATGATTTTTTTGTTTGGTCGTTCGAAAACAGTACATTTAGCTTTATTTGCAGATATTTATTTTTTATATTTTTATCATATGATTAAAAAAAATTGTCTTATATTTGAGTTGATGATTATTTATCATAATACAATTTATATAAATATAATTTTTTTAAAATAAATTAAATAATCTTGAAAATAAAAATGTGTACATAATCGAATTTATTAATGTAGTTGGATTAAAAATAATTTAGGTTAAGAGTAAAATTAATATTTAACATTATAATACAATTTATATAAATAATAATTTTTTTTATTAATGTGTTTTGCAAGCCCAATTGAAACCAAAAAAAAAAAAAAAAATAGAACAGCACAAAGTGTCCTAGCTTTATCTTGCATTAAAACATTGACATCTTCATGTTTGATACGCTTGATATAGCTCAAGTCTTTGGTGTTTCAATTTTTAGCATTCGCTGTCTTAAAAATATATTTCTCTCGTTCTTTTGTACCTAACCTCTCATACAATAATTATAAACTCTTTTATCATTATCTCATACTGCTTTACTATTGAGTCTCTTAGCTTGTGTATACAACTCATACGATTTTTGGTCTCTAACTTCTAGTAAGTTCTTGAACCTTATTTTCTTCTCCCTAATGGCTTATTGCACCTCATAATAATAATAATAATAATAATAATAATAATAATAATACATATACATAAGCATAAATGAATAAAAATATATTTATATTAACGTCTACTGCTTGGTAATATAGTTATTATACAAAGATAGAAGTCCAAATTTAAATAAGTAATATAATTAATTAGTTTGATTAAACTAAACGGACAATTTACAAGTGCAACATTTATTTATTTTGAATATAACTCCGCAAGGGAAGTTGGAAGGATAGCACCCCCCACCAGTACCTGACTCCTCGGATTCTGAGGTCTGCTTCTTTAATTTCTTGCTTGATTTGAGGTAGCTAACCTCCTAAAGAAATGGAGACCAAGCAGAAAACAAAGAAGCAAGAATATTAGAGAATTAGCTTTATTAAACTGGAGTTCAATGTTTGGAATGGAGTGCCACGTTTCGTATAGTATAACTACCCTTCTGTTTTCGTTTATTTCACGCAGCCGCTATCTTTCGGAACAAGTGGTTATGTAATCTTGAATTTTCTTGGAAACTTCCTTCACTTTTTTCGTCATTTTATGTGGAATGCTCTTCATCCAGGCTCTCTTCAATTTAAACAAACTATTTTGTTTACTCATAATTTTGTTTTTGACCACTAGCTTTACCATTGGACTAGGGAATTAAGCGCTTTTTATTACCAATATGTCTCCTAATTATGGCGATCTTTATCTACTCTTAGAGCAATGGGAATGGTGCGAACTCGATCGGGTGGTGGTATCAGTACTTCTAAAGGATCTGTTGTCAAATTTCAAGATGCGAAACAATTCAAGGATTTCAAGATTTGCGTTGATGCTCTAGTTGTTGACTCCGAATTACCAGCATTTGAAAAATTAAAGTACTATGAGCTCTGCTGCAGTCAAAAAATGTTTCTTCATGGCCATCTTATTCAGGGTCTTGGCAGTAAACTAGTTGTCGCGATGATTTGCAAAACAGCAAATATTGCTGCCGCAATCAAATCTTTGAGTCTAGTTCCCTCTCTTCAAGATTTGAAACGTTGGGATATAACTCTTAAATCTTTTGAAGACTTGGGCATGGGCGTTGGATTTCTACGTGCACGGATAGATAAGCTAGTCGAGATTTCGCGCAAATACGAAACTGTCAATGAATCATGGTATGCAATATTTGAGCATGTTGAAGAGAAGACAAGAGCTTTAAAGAAGGAAGTTTCGACCATGGACGCATTGGCAGAAAGCATAGCGGGCCTCAAAGCATCAATAGAAAGCGTGGAGGATGAGATGGATGCCATCAAGGAGGAAATGAAAGATATCGACACAGAGTACTTCGAAGCCGCCGCTGCTCCTTGGTGATCATAGCTTGAAATTATGTGGGAAAATTGGATGACACCGGCAGGCAAAGCTGCGATCCTTCTGATATTTAAATTACGTTTGTTCATGATTTAAAATCTTGGTGTAGTTATTTGACTACATAGATTCTCGCATGAACATATTTTGTAGTGATCTTTAATGTGGAAATCAAGTCATATTTATTCTAAGTAACTGTTTTATTAGTTTGTAATAAATAAATGGAAAAAATTACAATTTTGGTCATATGATTTGTCTTTTCTCTATTTTGGGTCATGTTATCGATCTATTTACGATTCCAAAACAGACCTACTTTGTTTACATATATATATTTGTGTGTGTGTAGATATAGTGTATATTTCAAATTTTACGGTCAATGAGAAGTCTCTATTCCAGGTTATGATTAATTTTATAAATGATGAAATGAATACATTTTTAAATAATAATATGTCAAAAGTGAAAATTTTACAAATTTATTCACAATAAACTTGAAAATTGATCCACACCGGGGCCTTTTCTACTTCTTTCAATAGTTTGTCTTCGAGGCAGAGTATATCTTTCTTTTTCATCCAGTGATGTCGGCATCTCCTCCTTATTCTAAGCTTTTGCCAATTTTTTTAGAATCAAGATGGCTTTCATCTTTAAAATCGTTTTTTTCCAGTGAAATTGTCTATATCGAACTTCGTTGATTCCATCGTGTGTTAGGAACTAAATTATCAAATATCTAACTAATTTGAGAGAGAAAACAATCTATTCAATTCATAGATTTAATTTACAGAAAAAAATAAAAAACTCTCAGATCGCACTCTCAAAGCTCTCGTCTACTTGGGATTAGGATTCCTCAACTGGGAATGAGATGATTTAAACAATGAGCTGAAGCCTCTATCTATAGAGGATATTCTGCACATGTTAATGGGTGTGAATGGAAGATGACAGCCATTGAAGAATCAACAATAGCTGCACCTACCGTCGAAGAAGTGGACCCTCTAGACGGTGGCTGTAGATTTCCAATTTGAGTTCTTCGTCGTGTTTTCTTTTCCTACATACGGAGTCACTTGTAATGGGATCAAGTTTTTTCTCACGAACTCCCAATTTTCAAGAACACCACAAAACCAGAAGGCCTAGAGCTTATCTCATCCTTTAATGAGCATATATCTTCTCCCACCCCTTTCTCTCTGTTGCTTCCTTTTTGTCTGGAATCAGCTCCAAAGGCTAATCACGATTATGGGCCTTTTCCTTATTGGGCCAAAATTTAAGTCCTCGGCCTTCCAATTTTCAAGCCCGAACCATTTCCAATCGATATAAATTCTCGAGACAGAAAAATGAAGTTCTAGGCCTTAGAGTTCGACGAGCTGCTGCTCTATGGTAAAAATAACTTTCCTTCATTCTAGAAATTTTGTATGATAAACGAGACAGATAGTTTCGATCAACCTACGAGGTGTACTTGTAGAATTTACTAGTTCGGTTTAGCTACTTCATTTTGACATCCTTGATAATTAGGATGGCTTCAAATAAGTAGAAGATCTCGAACTCGATATCTCGTCTTAAACTTGAGACATTGATGTCAGATGAACATACATTCAATCTTTTATATCTTGTGGGTAATAATTGTTTTTGTCGGAGAAAACATCTTCTCCGATTGATGTTTAATAGATAATTTAAACCCCGTTATAAGTTATTAAAATAGTTTTTTTTTATATATATATTTTCAGTTTTTTTAAGGTGCTTATTTTTAGAACTGTTTTGGGAACGTGGTTTCTGGAAAATATATTTCGGATATAAGTGTTGAAAATTTTGGTATTGCACCTTGGTTCTCCTATTTTTAGGTAATTTATTTTAAGCCACAATTTTTAATTTTTTTTATTGTAATAAAGTTGTTTTCATAATAAAATTTTTTGTTAGAATATATTTGAAAATATAATAGTGGTTATGATTTTATATGTATGTATCAAGCACTATATCTGAATTTAATTTTTTGATATTTAATTATTTTTATAAAAAAAAATATTTTGCCTCCCCAATTTCAATTTTCTAACTCCGTCCATTGAAGTAAGCTCCAACTTTCAACATCCGAAATTCTGTTAAGAGCAAATGATAGTTGATGCAAAAACCATATTGAAAAGACTAGCATGAAAAAAATTATCCCCACGTGATTATTCGAGTTGGTATAGTAGAATAGACCAGCTAAGCACTTGATCGGTATTTATAGATTTGATTCATCCCGATCAGCAATTCTTTCTCAGACGAACCAATCTCTTTTCAGTAATATATTTATAGATTTGATTCATCCAGACCAACAATTCTTTCTCAGACTGAACCAATCTCTTTTTCAGTTATTACTTAACTTAATTCTCAGTTTGAATGAGAATGATCGTTCCCATTTTCAGGTATTACTTAATTTATAAAAACTTTAACTTATAGTAACTAATTTAAATCTATATATTCATTAATAATTATAAATATTTTATGTATCGTTTCATTCTATTTTTTCTCTCATTCCTATCATGTCCTTGATCAAATGTAGGGAAAACATCCGAGATGCTTCCCAGTAAATCATCAGAAGTTTACGAACCAACATCGTTATAGATTAAAGAAAATGAATTTCCAATGAAATTATCGTTTCCAAGCACGGGTTCCCCGGAAACACAAGTCATCTCGATTTAATCTCAACTATTTTATCCCCGAAAACCCGGCAAAGTTTGAATCTTCTTTTATCTATCGGGTGTTGATTTCTTTCTATCTTCTGAATATTGCTTTCATGGAGGCTGAAGCCTTCATATGCAGAGTTCTCGTTCAGCTGTTCATATACTTCGCTGAAACCCTTATTTTTCACGAAATAACAAAAGGGTTTGAAGCGAGTTGCAGGTAGATATAAGGAAGATGTTCACGTGGAGTATCGCCAAATCCGCTGAGGCGATGTTCTCTCGCTGGGCGGTGAAGCGTCTTTGTAAATTCTTATTGAAGAAAAAGTTGGGTCAGTTTATATTGGGAGATATTGATCTTAACCAGCTTGATGTTCAGCTCAGAGCAGGAACTATTCAGCTCACCGATCTTGCGCTAAATGTCGATTATATAAACCATAAGGTAGGGGGAATATGTTTTGTTCGTTCAATACCTTATTTTATTGTTTTGAATACTTTATTGGAGTGTTGTACTGATTTTCAATTATTGCACTGAATTTGGTTTGGTGTCTCTAGTTTTAAGAGAATATATAGTTTATGGAATCATGTATGATGATAAGTTTGAAGCTGGTTTGCTGCCGGGAATCTAGTTTAGTCGATTGTAATCATTAGTTTTAAATGATCCCCCAAAAGTTTGAGTACATTCGCTCTGCGTCAGTGCCACACCCATGAATTTGGATCCACAGGGTGCATTTTCTGGATTTTGTTTGGACGAGTTAAGGTTGGGGATGCATGAAGAATTTGAATTATTGTACTGCTATTGATAGTTGTTATTTTTCAGTTAGGGACAGCAGCAGTTTTTGTGAAAGAGGGGTCCATTGGATCGCTGAAGGTGACTATGCCTTGGAAGGATGGTGGTTGTCGAGTCGAAGTGGACGAGCTTGAGGTCGTTCTTGCTCCACGAAGAGTGAAGGTTTCTGAAGATAAACACGAAAGTTGCAGCGACCCAAAAAAGGACCATACTAGTTTCAGCCATGTTTCTAGCAATCTAGAAAATGAAGTTGTGAACAGTGAGATGACAAATGTTGTTGTAGATGTTCATGAAGGAGTTAAAACTATTGCCAAAATGGTGAAGTGGTTGCTAACCAGTTTTCATGTGAAAATTAAGAAACTAATTGTAGCATTTGATCCACTTCTGGAAGAAGAAAATAAAAAAGGATTAGATCAAACATTGGTACTTCGAATCGGTGAAGTAGAGTGTGGAACACATATCTGTGAAGATTATTCTTCTAGCAGTTCCACCAAAGTTCATAATTTTCTTGGCTTTAGTCGGTTAACAAACTTCATGAAATTTCAGGGAGCGGTTCTTGAATTGCTTCATATGGACGGTCTTGATCACCAGTCACCGCCTGAAGTTCGCACCGAAACAACTCATGTTGACTGGTTTTCAGGACACAGTTCATCTGGTTCCATGACTACGATAGTTTCTGGAGAAAAAGGAGGTTTTTCCGGGAGTCTCAAATTAAGTATTCCGTGGAAAAATGGTTCTTTAGATATCTGTAAAGTGGACACAGATCTTAACATTGAGCCTCTTGAATTAAGACTTCAACCTAGCAGCATCAGATGCTTCATCTTTCTGTGGGGTCTATTCAAAGATATTGGTGAAGAATGCCAAGACCATAATCATCATGGACTGCCAAACAGTTTGTTGGCTCCAAGCTATTGCATACCTCCTGACAAGGGGACGTTAAGTAATGAAGGCTTTGCTGGTAACTTCTGCGTGATGGAGAAAGAACCAACAAATGCTCTGCTATCGGAGTCCCATCTTATATCTGATTGGGTGAGTAAAATCCAGAAAGATCGAAATAACGAAGAACCAGACTTTGGAGCAAGGTAGGTATCTGTGTTTGCATTTAAAGTTTTCTGTAATCTTTTCTCAACCTAATGGTTTTAGAACAAAACAATCTACGAGTCTGGAACAGACAAAAGAGACCAATTGTCAATTGAGAAAGTGGGAGAGGTACAATGCCCTTATCAAATCTAAGATAGACTTTTTGTTCCAGACTCTTAGATAGTTGGAAAATCAGAATGGCCAGAGGACCAATCACCAAATTTTCAACCTTCTTATCTGACCACTTTCATATGTTCTTGATTAGAAAATGCAACCAACTTAAATGACTTGTATAATGTGTTAGTAATTGAAAAGTCTTGTGACATTTTGTTTATCTGTGCTATTAAAATAATCTCGTTGTAGTTTTTCATTGAGACTATAAATGTCCGCTTTTTGGTCACCAGATCATATGTTAGCTTTTCGTCAATAGTTTAGTCCATTTAAACACTTTCCTTATATGTTATTCATTTCTTGGCAGCGTGGACCAGTTTTTTGAGTGTTTTGATGGGCTAAGAAATTCACAATCAGCTTTAGGGAACAGTGGCATGTGGAATTGGACTTGTTCTGTGTTTAGCGCAATAACTACTGCATCCAACCTTGCGTCTGGATCGTTACACGTCGTCTGTGGTATGCACTTTACGTCTCGGACCTTCGCATCTATTCATTTTTTAAATTCATATGATTATATATGATTTCAGAATTAGTCTTTTTTCACCTTTTTTCACTTTCTCGTTTACTCCTCTTGTGGCTAAGTGGGCGAGCGAAGAAGTCGGATAGTGAAATGTGGTGTGCCATGTGGTGAACAGAAGAATAACGTTAATTTATATGTTTGGTGGGTTGGGAGTTCTGAATTTATTTCAGTGAATGATTGATGTTAACTTTGCCGAGCATTCCCTCATCAACTGATAACTGATGATAGAGATGATAGCACCATTGGCTTCACTGCTTTGGTGCTCTGGTGTTTAATATCGTGAATATAAGTGGTGTGAGTACATTTTCTATTGGCAGTTATAAAAAAACAGTGGCACTTGGATCATCTTATTGTTGCAAATGCTTTATTAAGCATGAGATTCATTGTTTTATGCACACTCCATATGAAGCTATGGAGTGATTATGTTGTGGAGTGCACCTTGTTTGGATTTTGTTTTGTTGTGCTGGTGTGCCTTCCAATTTTGTTTTCATAATTGAACTACATACCCTAATTTCTTTACATTTTCTTCCTATGCGAATGCCTGTTAAATTTTGCTTTTTTGGTTTTGTATTTATCATAGAAAACTGATATAGCTTTCTCTTCTCCTTGGTGCAGAGCAACAGCATGTTGAAACAAATTTTAATGTGAGCATTTCAAAAATATCCCTTCTTTTTTCTTTTACTGATGAAGACCAGAAAGAGCCCTCAAAAATCAAGAATGATGAGGGCGATGCTGCTTTTCATATTCGTTGTGTGTGTGCCCAATTGGTGGACCTCTTGGTTGTCTTCCAGGTATTTGGATCAGGATATTTTATTACTCATTTTTTTATACGACATTCTCTTGCTGTATTTTAGTAATAATATGTGATGAACTTGATTTTCTCAGTATTTTACCGCTTTAACATAAATATATTGCAAGGTTTACAGGTACGCCCTCGAGAAATGAAATTTGAATCGACTGTGCACCATATCCAAGTAATCGATCACTTGTATTCCGAGAATGAATCAGAAAGTCTCCAGGCTCATGGTTGTAATGGGAATTCCAAAAGTGAAATTTCCTTGATCCAACAAATGCAAGATGGTGTACAAAGTGCTCTCCGAACTTTTAAAAAGTCGAGTAAATATCAAGGATTAGATCATTGCAGTGGTTGTCTTGTTGATATTTCATTGAGTATCCGGGACAACAATAGTTGTAGTCATATATCGAATAGAAATGATTTTCATGGCAAAGACGCCAGTGTAAAGTTGCTTCAGACCTCTGGCATCAGTCAGTGCCATGTCACAGTGAACTCGGGTTCTTCTGGTGGCTTGTTACTGGGACCAACATCTTTTTCCTTGAAGCTGGCGCCTTTTGTTTTCTGGGTGAACTTTGATTTAATCAGTATGGTGTTAGATTTTATGAATGAAATGACAAGTTGTATCAAACAAACTGCCTTGGAGAGTGGTTTTGTGTTGAAATCAGAAAGTAAAAGATACGGGCCCTCGCCTCTGGGTGATCAAGGAAAGATTTCACTTCAACAGGGATCCAGTATGACTAAGAAAAGCCTGGAGGGTCATATATTCTTTCCAAATGCTAGAATAATACTCTGTTTCCCGCTCAGAGGGCATAAAAATTATAGCAACTACTTGTGTGACGAACAGTTTATTGCTTTTGACATTGTTTCATCCAAAATTGGAGGGATGGAGAATCAGTCTGCTAAGACAAAGCCTTTGGAAACAAGCAAGAGAGATGTTATGGATGCATCATGCTCCTTGCATTTGTATTTGGGTAATTTATTTTTATTTTACATCTCCTCAAGTTTAGTGGATAAGAGTGTTGGAAGTGGAACCTACAGGCAGGAGCCCAGATTTGCTGTTGAGAAGATCGCTTCTGTTACGAAGGGAACTGGTCATCTGCCTATCATTTGTATGTTTTGGCAGGAGGGTGCTGTGACTGGTCCTTGGATTGCAAAGAAAGCCAAGCTTTTGGCTTGTCCACCGGAGAATGCAAGGAGTAAAGATAATCCTGGTGGAAAAGGTTTTGAGTTTGCCTCAGTAACCACTGTTAAGGATATTACTGATTTTGATACTCATTGTCGACAAGAGATTAGGTCGAGCTCTGCATATTTTTTGCATGCACAATTACCTCCTATAACCATTGATCTAGGAAAAGATCAGTATGAGAACATATTTGTGCTCCTAAATCAAGTGATAGAGCATTTTCCGTGCATTGTTCCTGATCCAGTCCGGACAGAAGAAGAGGATTCTACATCTCAAACATCAGTTTTAGTGGAATGCGGCTCTATTACACTTTCTGTTAACATAGAACAAGCATGTGATGTCAAGTACTCTGCACTTAAGGAACTTCCTGGTTCTTGGCATGGTTTGACACTCCAAGTGTACAATTTTGAATTACTTTCTGTGTCAAATATTGGAGGAATAAGGAGTGCCAATTTCCTCTGGGTGTCCCATGGTCAGGGCAGTCTGTGGGGTTCAATCACCAAGGGTGTACATAGAGAGTTTCTTTTGATATCATGTGATGACTCTACAATGGGGCGAGGTAATGGAGAAGGTTCGAATGTTTTGTCATCTAAGTATTCAGGTTCAGAAATTATAAACTTGTGGGATCCAGAGGGTAGTCATAATTTTACTTCAATTACTGTCAGAAGTGCCACTTTCATTGCCATCGGGGGGCGCCTAGATTGGTTCAATACAATATTTTCTTACTTTAGTCTACCATCTTCTGAACCTGATCAAGCAGGTGATAAGAGTCTGGATGAAATTCGTGGATCTTCTTTTGTTCTTAATTTGGTTGATGTTGGTTTAAACTATGAACCATACTTTAAAAAACTGATGGCTGGTGAAAGTTCAGATGTCATATCTTCTGAAATGAACGCCAGTGAAGCTATGGGTGAACTGTACGTTGCTTGTCTGTTGGCAGCATCTTCCTTTAAACTTTTTAACACAAGTGTAGATGATTGCACAGCAGGGGAGCACAAAATTAGACTTCAAGATCTAGGTTTGCTTCTATGTACAGTTTCTGAATCTAAGTTAGTTAGTGGTACCTACAGTGCAGAACATCTTAGGAAGACTGGTTATGTCAAAGTTGCCCATGAGGCACATGTTGAAGCACTTCTAAGGACAAACTGTGAGAATGGCCATGCATGGGAATTAGAATGTGAGGAGTCACACCTCGTGTTGAACACGTGCCATGATACAACATTGGGGTTGGTTAGATTGGCTGCCCAACTGCAAAAACTTTTTGTGCCTGATATGCTAGAACATGCTGTGCACTTGGAGAATAGGTGGATAAATGCTCAACAGGTACATGAGAACATGGATGAGAGGACCTTAGGTAACGAGTCTCCTCCATCGGTTTCTCACACTCGGACTTCAAGTCTAGATAATAAACCCAAGACAGGCAACTTGATGGATGAAATATGTGAAGATGTCTTTCAGCTGGATGTAAACGCAGATGGCCAAGCTAAATTTTTTGAACCACATCTTCGGTCGTTGTCAACTGATATTTCTTTTGGCGAACAAAGTTGTGGAGATGTAGAACATCTCTCTGCGGATCTGCCTCATACTAGGAATTTTTCGGCTCTTGAAGTCCGAGCTAGCATGGCTACATCATTAGATGAAAAGATCCCTGAGTTAATCGAAGAATATTTCTTGTCTGACCTACGCCCACTTTCGGAATTATCTTTGAAGAGCCAGTCATCTGACATGTTTTATTGCAAGTCTGGTACTGTTGGAGTGGCCCAAACTGGAAAGTGTGGCTGGTACGAGGATACATCACTTAGAATTTTAGAGAATCATGCTTCAAAAGTGAATGTGCAGTCTAATGTTCGGCAACTTGTTGAGATTGAGGCGTCTTCAAGTGATTCAAATAATGGTTATGTGGGTAAAGCAGAGGGTTGCATAATTTTGAAGAATATGAATGTTGTTTGGAGAATGAATGGTGGTTCTGACTGGTACAACTTTCAGAATATTTCTCGGCCTTCTGCAATACTGACTTCTGGAAGGGATGCAACCATATGCTTTGAACTTGCACTGTCTGGGATAGGATTTGAATACAAATTTTACCCTGATGGTGAAATATCTGCATCCAGGCTCTCTCTTACTGTTCATGATATCTGCCTGAATGACAAAAGTGATCATGCACCTTGGAAGCTGGTATTACTCAATTTACTGATATTTATTGTACTGATCAAATATTTTGTTAGCGCTATTATCTGATTTGTAACTAATCTGATTGTTAAGGTGCTTGGTTATTATCAATCTAAAAAGCATCCAAGAAAGTTCTCTTCGAAAGCAGTGAAGCTAAATTTAGATGCTGTTAAACCAGAACCTTCAATTCCTCTAGAAGAGAACAGGTATAATTTGTCCCCCACCCCCTTGTTTTTCTCTTTAATTAAATTTCTTGGCTTTGATGAGTACGCTGCTGTTGCTTTAATTGGTTAAATCAATGAATGTAAAAGATAGAAGGAAGGTGAAAGGAGGGGCAAGATTGGGATGGGGGAGGATGAGGCATCCCCTCACCACATTCAATTTTAATTGTTACAAGAGCCATTCTGTTTATGTTCTTTGCCCATGTTCAAATGATAAATACGCACCAAATAGTGGCCCCTCCATAATTTTGTCACAAATTTGCATTGAAGCTCCATAGAAATGTAAGTTGCATGTTGTGATCTGCAAGCGCATGTTCATGCTCATGGAATTAGATCATTTCAATAGGATGCATAAAATAGAATTCTCTATAAATTATCTGTGAAGTGGAAAGAAGGTTATGAAAGAAATGCAATTAAAATAGAGATAGCAGACACGTTGTTTGTAATAAGTTGAACCTTCTGAGTTCAAGCTAATTGTTTTCAAGCAGTTTTATTCTCTGATCTGAAGTATTTATGTTTGAGGATTGATTATCTTGTGGAATCGATAATTTCTGCTTCCTGTGCCACAGCTGGTCTCTTAAGTTTATCCTTTTGAAAATGACACGAACATATAATTCTTAAGTGTTCTTTCCCTGCGTGTAATTCGTTTGGTAATGTTGTCAATCATCAAACGGCATTCCTATAAATTTTGGATATTGATGAATGATGCACCCCTTTTTCTCTATATCATCCGTACAAGATTTCGTACCTAATAGCTGAATTGAGTGACCATATCTTAACCATGTGTGTACGTTTGTTGTTCCCATACGGTGCTTTATTTTCTTATTATTATGTCCTTGCCAGGTTACGCATTGCTTTACATCCCATGCGGCTGCATCTTCATCAGAGTCAACTTAATTTTCTCATCAACTTCTTTGGAAATAATAATTCATCAAGTGAACCCTCCCCCAATACTTCTTCCTTTTCTGATAAACCAGAAGAGCAACCAGAGACGAGTGGCAATATTCTGGGTTCAGTCATCAGTGTAGAGGCATTCCTTCCTTACTTTCAGGCTAGTTTGAGTATAATTTCTGAGTAGGCCTAGTTTGAATTCATATGTTAATAGCTAGGTATCTGGACACACAATTGAGTGTCTGTATTTATCAGGAAAAGGACGGTGTTAGCCCTCTCTATGTGATATGTGCTCTGCTTATATCGATGTTGCATAGCTGATTGTTTCAATTCTAACTCTCTCGATGTCACTTGCTCATCATTCTTTGCTTTCTTACAGAAATTTGATATATGGCCTTTGCTGATTCGAGTTGATTATAGTCCTTGCCATGTCGACTTAACTGCTTTGAGTGGTGGCAAGTATGTTGAACTCGTTAACCTTGTTCCTTGGAAGGTAATTTTTTATTTGTTGATTTCAAGTATGTTAATGATCCGCTGCTTAATTTTTGGGGTCCACCAAAATTGAAAGAATCCCATGAATTAGTGAATTGATAAACTAATTGATTAATGAGGCCGAAAACTATTACACTGGAATCCACAGAGTTTCTGATATTCACGAAACATGAGTATGTGGTGTTCTGCATGGCTACTGCACTAATCTGACATGGATTTGGGTGTATCTAAACTTTAGAAGATTATGAGAGATAACACATTCGTGTAGATTATGGTTATATTCGTCGTGCCCTATATGTGTCATTCGCCTTTCCTATTTAGAGCTACATAAACAGGTTGTTAGAACTAAGTTAGTTCTTAAATACATCTTTTTCTAGAAAAATAATAAACGTAATTAGATTATTTTCTTCTGATGTATTACTGTTTATTGTTTTTACCCAATGCCGTAAATGATGGTAGGTGGTAGCGGGGCGGTCAGTGACCGCCTACCGTCTTGGCCCCTAGGCTGTTGAATTTTTTTTACTATTTTTATACGTAATTATATATAATCCTGCAATATGTGCATAAATTAAATGTGGGTGAATGAATTGGCTATTATGTTTTGAATAGAAAGTATATAATGTATTAAAAATTAGGTTTTGTCTAATTTTGTTGACTTTTGCCCGCCTCACCCTCCCCGCCTCACCTTTGACCGCTTACAAAACCGCCCAAGGCAAAGGCGGTGTAGTCAATGGTCCCCTCCCGCCTAGACGGCCGCCTCAGCCGCAATTGATAACACTATTTTTATCATATAAAATATTTTTTATTGTTTCTCATCATACGGCATTTTGTTATTTTTACGTACTTCATTTATTTCATGCTTTTCTGATTTTTTTTTATTTTTAAAATATACTTTATGAATTTATGTGATTTATATATACAAATTGTATTTTATGTAAAATAGTGTTAATTTGAAAACATAGCCAGATCAGTTCAGAACTAGATTAGTTGCTTCTGATATATATGTTTCTGGAAAATAAATAAACATATGTCTAGCTTCTTCTGATATACTATTGTTTATTGTCTTACCATATAATTTTTTTTATTTTTTTCTTCATAACCAAAATCACTGTTTTTACCTGGTTCATTTTGTCCACACTTCTCCAATTTTTTTTAATTATTAATCTTAATTTTTCTTTAAGTGGTTTATATTTACAAATTATCTTTTTACGTAAATCCAATTAATAAATTATAGTTTTTCGCGTGTTTTTTCTTAATATTTATGCTTGGATATTATTGATTTATTTAATTTTATTCAATTTTTTATATTTTAGATTTAACATATATTATAAAATTTAAATTATTTCGAATATTAACATTTTATTGATTATTTTTACTTAGTTAAAAGTAATATCCGCAAAAAAAAATATCTAATACTTGGTCTCTTTGGCCATTTAAATAATCAAGACCTATTTTCGAGTATTTTTCCCAAACAAGCACTCGTTTCTTTGTTTTATTAAAAACATTTTCAACTCTCAAACAGATAGATGTCCACTTGTTATTCATTTTTTTTTAAAGAATGTTTCTCCAATAAGTAGAAGAAAGAAACAAAATAAAACACGATGGCTCCCAGATAGAACCATTGGACTTATTGATAGTTGCCATTTGCTAAGTCAGTATCATGATTTACCCCATGTCTAAATATCCATGTATACCGGCACTGGGATTCTGAGAAAAGAAACAAGCAGCATGCATTGAGTTGTGAACTTGTAGATGTGTTGATCTGCACGTTCATTTTACCTGTTTGGTTTATTACTCTCCACATTTACAATTTTTCGTTGCTAAATCTTGTATCTGTCAATAAGTTTAGTGTTTTTACGTCTTGTTTGCAACTTTGGGTGCTTACATTTCAAACAAGGTTTTCTTTAACACAGGGCACTTAACATTTGTAGTTTACTCCCTTTACTGCATATATGCATGCATGTCGCAAATATGGAATATTTGCTCCAGAACTTTCTGATTCATTTAACATCAGAGAGATCAAACATCAGATTAATTCCTACTTTAAAGTTTTTCTCAACAAACGTGCTAGCTTTGTGATAGATGTATGGATATGGACATCTATTATCCCGCTCCTAATTTTTGTTTGATATGGTGCTGACGAGGCCCTTTGTCTCTCGTTTTCACAAGAAATTTGTGAAAATCATAATCAATCTTGGTATGGTTTTGCTAAAACTATGGTTAAATGACTGGCTTCTTGAGGGTAGTTCTGTGTAGTAATGCGTATACTCGTGTAACTATTGCAAATTTAAATAATGGACGATGCATAGATTTGCCACTCTGATTGTTTGCATGAATTTGTTATAACCTCATAATCTTCATAGTATTTTTTCTCCTTGAGTGGTGTCATTGATTATTGAGTGGACCTGGGTATGCGAGTTTTTCTTTGACTAATAAGCTAAACGAGCTGGAGAGCCAAACTGTTTATCCCACTTTATTTTCCAATTAAATGTTTCATCTTCATGGCTTCTGATGCAGGATGTCGAGTTGCAACTCAAACATGTGGAAGGAGCTGGCCTCTATGGCTGGAACAGTGTCTGTGAAACAATATTAGGAGAGTGGTTGGAAGATATTTCTAAAAATCAGGTTGAACAAAATTTTACTGTTTCACTTTCTATGAATTCTGATACGGTGAATCCACCGAGACTTGACGATTTACATTTTCCTTAGATTCATAAATTGTTGAAAGGCCTCCCTCCTATCAAGTCACTGGTTGCTGTTGGTTCTGGCGCTGCAAAGTTGGTGTCTTTGCCTGTGAAGAATTACAGAAAAGATCATAGGTTAATCAAAGGAATGCAGAGAGGTAAATACTGTGAAAAACATCTCTTCGACTCGTGATGTGAGTTAAGGTGACAAGAGGCTAATTTGAGTTTTCTTTTGTTTACATGCGTCTGTCTTCCACACATTTTTCTCTTAAAATTTATTTGGCTTATTCATTACCTTTTTTCCAGACCACCAGAACTAGGGCTTGTTTTTTCCTTTCGGATGAAAAACGACATATATATATATATATATATATATATATATATATATATATATATATATATATATATATTTCACGCCTCTTACATGCTTGCTGATAATTTAGGTACTATTGCGTTTCTTAGAAGTATTTCGATTGAAGCCATTGGGCTAGGTGTACATCTGGCTGGGGGAGCTCACAACATCCTCCTCCAAGCAGAGTATATTCTGACAAGTATTCCACCGTCTGTACCCTGGCAAGTAGAAAGCAGAGTAGCTACATCTGTGAGAACAAATCAGCCCAAGGATGCCCAACAAGGAATTCATCAGGTTAATAATAAAAAAAATTATTAAAAAAATTCTAGATTTATTTTTTAGTTTGTCAGGTTTCAAGAGAAAAAATCAACTACTGATGCAAGTAAATCTTTATTGTTCATTAATAGATGCACAAAACTTCTTACTTCTTCCCCGCAGCTTAGTTTGAAAAAGTACAAAATTATCGTGTATTACCTACCTGATCCTCATGTATATTTGAGCAAGATCTGACGAATTTTTCAATGACAGGCTTGCCAGAGCATGACCGATGGCCTAGGAAAATCAGCTTCTGCCCTTATTCAAACTCCATTGAAAAAACTCCAGCGTGGTGCTGGCGTGGGTTCTGCTTTGGCAACTGCTGTGCGGGCTAGTCCAGGAGCAGCTATTGCCCCTGCTTCTGCTGCTGCACATGCGGTCCATTGTGCTCTTCTTGGCTTTAGGAACAGGTCCAGAATCTCTCTTCGTTGGTTCCCTAATTTTTTACCGGACAATTCTGGACTATTTTGCTTCAACAATCTCATTACCATCCACCCATAAATCAAGCCTTATAACGATTAATTATTGGTTGTGCAGCCTTGACCTGGAGCATAAAAGAGAATCACTAGAAAAGTACTTAGGCAGAGCCCCACCTCGGGAATCGATGCAATAGGTGTCCACAAAAGCACAATTCTAATGTTTCTTATTGACATGATTGAGAAGTTAGTTACTTTCCTTTCATTCATAAGCAGATGAATAAGAGGAGAAATCTGTTCATATCAACAACGATCTGTTCATCTAGTCAAGTATTTTTTGCAAAACATAGCATGCTGTTCATTCGGGATACACAGATCACCATTTAATATACAAAGGTAATGACTAATTTCTACCTTCTAAGATAGCTTCTCTCGTTAGTAATTCTTCTAATGTAATATTTAAGAAATTTTTCTTGTTAATTTGATATTACTCGGAAAATTACATGGTCGACACTAAGCAAAAGCCTGTTCTTCCATTTCTCAACTTATGACTTGTGAGGGGGAATATGTCAACTTACAGTACATATATTCTTGTTTCCAGGTGTACATATGTAAAGATATTGTACAGACAGGAGACTCGATTTATGGGATTTTTTTGCAGTCAGAAAGGCATCTTGTGGGTAGTGTGAATATGTTGTGATTGATTGATTCATGGTTTTAGCACAACAATTCAATCAAAACCTTGTAATTATTTGCTTCAATTGATTGGGGTTTTATTTGACCTCCTTGTGACGATTTATGGTACCACTATATTGCTATTTATTTACTGTGTGGCTAAATTGTTGTTTTGGAAGCCTTTCGAGTCATGGCATCGGCGTATATATATATACTAGATAAAGGGACCTCAATTCTTGAGGTGTCTTACCCAGATTTGTAGTCCAACATATGAGCATTTATATTTATCTCTAGACGAGTATATAAAAATTATTTAGATAAAAAAATATATGATACCGAAAGTACCTTAAATCTGAGCTTATGCTCAAATGACAAATATTCAAATAGATACAATGAATATTTACACTTGTTATATTGTATATGTTTTGGCATTAGTCAGTATTTTTTGGTGTTACGATACAAAAAGTTAAAGAGTTCAAACCAATGAAAGATTAACCGAGATCCTTATATATTTGTGTGTGTTGTACCTCTTCGAAGTTCCTGGTATTCTTCTTATACGTAAGAGATCAAACACGTTTTGCTGACTCATTACATAACTGGAAGCCCTGAATATCTCCATTTTTAATACTTGCTTCGAGCTGCCAACAAACAAAATAAATAATAAATAATAAATAATAAATAATAAATAATAAAATAAAGGGGTTAAAACAATGAGTCAGATTTAAAAGTCGTATACCTGAATGTGAGCGATGCAAAGAAGAATGCTACCAATCGGCAGCCAGAGTTTTGTTTTGCACAAAATCTTCGGAAAGAAAATCTTCGTATTTTAGCCACAATTGTTTCGGATTGGGTGGATTACAATGAACAAGGACAGTAGCAAACAGTTGACGCAAAGCATGATGTAGTAAGTAAGTAGCAGCCTCTTGGATACACATATCAGCAGTGTTGTCTCCCTCCATTAAACCTAGCTTTTGTGCAGCTTCTCTAAATGTAGAAAATGTTTCACCATTGACTGTCCTTAGGTATTTAAAAGAGGTAGGTTTTGGCACATGCATTAACAACAACTTTAAATAAAATTTTTCACCATCTGAGGGACGACAACTATAAATCCGCCCTATAACCTCTTGTTTTTTACGTGGTTCCCATTCTTTTGAATCACTATGCCACGTAAAGTATTCAGGAAATTCAATATACAAGCATTTCATTTTTTTTGCATATTCATTGTATTCATTCATGAAAAAAAATTGTGTTAGCATAGTTTTTTTGAGTGTTAAGTTGTTGGCAATGCTCGTAAGAGATTGATTAGAAGGGAAAGTAACTACTTGTTCATTCTCTAAATGAATTGGTAAACATATTACGGATGGATGTATATGATTTAGCTCAAATTTGAAAATACGCCAAATTGCTTCAGGTGGTGAAATCCATCTTGCACACTGGAAGTTTTTAATTTCATCAACTACGGGATAGCTCTCATTTGCAACTAATGTATATAGAATCTTATCATGACCCTTGTAAATGTATTTGTATATATATTTTAGAGCCTGAATAGTGGAACATATTTCAACATTAATGTGACAATTAAATTTGGCTAAGAGATATGGATTAAAAGGCACAACCCAACGGTTATCAAGTTGTGCCCCCCTAATAGTAATGGAATGATTGTTATTTCGCCGACGATATATAGGGTATGAATTTGTTCCATATTTAGTGGTCTCGGAGAATTCTTTAGGGTAATTAAACTTACATGATCTATTTTTCATACAAGGGCATGTTGGATTCAATGAGCCACAAGGTCCATGCATCATATGCTTAACAACAAGGGAAAATAGGTATGGTCGAGCATGCGGATCAGGTAATTCAGCACAAACGATTCTATCAAATGCTTCAGGATGAAATAATTTTGAAGCTTTATTCAAAATAAGAAGAAAATGCGCATGAGGTAAACCTCGTTTTTGGAATTCTATTACGTAAGCATAAGCAAGGACATGACCAAAAATTTCTTTGTTAAACAATTCGTTTTTTAGAACTTGTAATTTTGCACGAAATATTCGAGAGGTTAAATCAGGCCTGTTTTGTATTTCATCAAAAGGTAAACACAAACCCTTTATTTCTGGCCAATTTGGATTCGAAGTTGTTGTTAAGAAAATATCAGGTTTTCCATAACGTTGAACTAAAGTTATAGCATCCATATATCTTTTACGCATATCTCTAGGTCCCCCAATAAATGACGTAGGTAAGATTATGCGTTTTCCAACATCGAGGCCCGTTTGGCAACCTTGTGTAATACTATCTAGTAAACCACGATAGGCATCATTTCGTAAACGGTTTTGTATGTCTGTAGTACTGAAAAAATCTAACCTCGATGTTTCAATTTTGATGTACATATCAACTACATATTGTTGAAGAAGCCTTCCAATATGCAATAGAAAAGATTTATCATTTTCTCTTATTTGTAACTTATAACAGTAATACTCACGACATGATACCGTTGACCTTTGAGTTTTGCGCTTGCTCAAATCTACATGAATAAAAAAACAACTTTATAACATAAGTAAATGCACACATTGAAGCACTGTAATTTAATTTTATGGTTGGAAAATTTACAAGCTAGAATCACCTTCGTTTTCAGTTTGTATGCCATGTGCAGCATTTGTGGAGCTTTGGATGTCGTAAATGGTTTGGCCTCTGCATATCGGTTTAGGGCGCATTTTTTTTTGCATTTGATTCAACCTCGCAATTTTACGATGCCAACCAGATTCCCCATTAGGAAATATGAGAGGATATTGCATAGGATCATAACAAGAAAAGTAGTGTTTGATTATCTGAGGGCGATTATCTTTTGGATAAACTTGTATATGTTGGCTTGTACATTGTTTGTTGGCTTGTACATTGTTCATGTTCATTAGATTCTAGCCATATTCCAGCAACTTGAGACACTGTAGGCTTAGTAAGACTTCGTTGGTCAATAATAGGGTCAGCTTGCAAGGAAATTTTATATTCGCTCAGATTTTTAATGCTATTAAGGCTCCGGAAGAAACTTGCGTATGGGTTCAGTGCTAAAATATGAATCAATTTTTGTATAAGGTTTTCTTTAAACTTTGTGCTTACACACATTCGATTCGATATTTCATGTTCTACAACTGCAAGTTTTTGGGAATTTCGTTATTTGACGGTATTAAATGATCCATGAAGTGATAAAGTTGAACTTGTACACGGAATGTGTAAATGCCATCATTTCGTCTAGATAAAGATTTGTCGCAATGGACTCCAAGTGATGTAAACGCGAACATATTATTTTAACTACGAACACAGTTATTGAATTCTCTAGCATCTTCAGCACTACCACAATATAATTGTACTAAATCGGAAGGCATTTCTGTAAACAAAAGATTTATTTCTCCCGAGGCACAACAGAATGCCGAGGGTTCTAAGTAAATACGCTTTGCATCACAAAATTCACAGTTAGGCACATCAGGTAGCAGGTCTGGACAGTTCACTATAGATTGTAACAAGTCTGCCTCAACACAATTCGTATCACTGCTCATACATATTTGTAACTGGTTTTTTTTATTTCACCGGCTATTTTTTTGCCATTCTACGATCTTCTAAGCAAACATATTTTCTTTTAGGCGTGTTTTTTTCCATATTGACATCTAAGGAATTTTGTTTGTGTGAGTGTGACATTACTGGCAAAATTACTCACTAAACATGGGAAACTTTTATAGTGTAAAGAGGACAAACATTTATGTAGTTTAAAAAAACGAAATAAAGCGCAATATGGCACATAGGCAAGGTGAGTAATTTCTGAAAGGTTGCAAGCCAAACAGGATATACAGTGAAAAATCTTAATCGAAAACCAAACCTATATCCTGGTCGGGTTGAAGAACCTAGCATTTTTCCTGTAGGCAACTCCTCAATGAGGGTGGACTGCACCTTTAATTTGCTGCAATAGTGTCCAGGCAATTCTACAAGGAAAGTTATATTAATAAAATACAAATTAAAAGAACACTTTGACTCATACTCAGATTTTCTATCTTAGAACGGGTATATTGCAAAGAAAATTAGACATGCGTCATTTCAGGTATTCTTAAGCACGGTGACACACGAATTCACGTATAACGAAAGACAAAGATCATATAACCATGGGGATTTAGTCGGTAGGAGACTTATTCCACAGAGCATGCCAATCCAATGCGTTTAAAAAGCAAATAAGCCAACACAATGTTTGAGAAGAACGACAATGATAAGACTAACTGAGGCAAAACGAAGCTCCAAGGAAAAGCACAACAACTGACCCAGGAAACACTTTTGAATCCCAAACCAACGAGGCCAGGGTTTTTATTTTACTTAATACATGGGTTTAAATAACAGTCTGGGCAAGGGCCATTCGTCGAAAGGAGACACTTTAAGATAGATGTAGATAGGTGTAAGTCTTTGTTATTATATTATTAATTTTATTTGAACTACGTGTTGTGTTTTATAAAAGCTAGATATTAGTTGTTTTTTTTAAAACTTTACTGTTTAAAAAAATGAAAAAATAATTTATGTTTAATTTATAATGAAGTTGAAAATAAGAAAGACAAAGTGGTTTGTTTGCGCAAAACAAGAAAAACTGTACAATTTTATCGTTCAAAGCAAGAGTTTATAAAAGAGTTAAAATGATTTAATGTTTTGCACAAATAAAAAATGAAATCTTGAGGCCAACATCATTTAGCTTAAAGTCCGTTTATAATCAGGACAAAATCACAAAGCCTGCTGGCTAAGCAAGGTAATAACACATGGAATGCAAAGTGCCAATAACATATTGAAGCAAAACTGAGGCAGGAGGAAAAACATTAACTCACCCAGGGAAAGTTTTCGACACCAAGAAATAGATAACGCCGTTGATCCAAAAGCAAAGGACCTAGAAGAAAACCAAAATCAATATAAGCATCTACAGTCTCAAAACAATGGCAAAAAAAAAGCTAAAAACAGATACATCATAGTTAATAAACAACGAGAAATAAATAAGGTAGAAAAAAGTCTTATAATTTTAAAAGCCTAGACGAAAGCGCGACAAAGTTTTTCCATTAGTAACTCAAATAAAAAGCAAAAGTTACAAAAAAAAAAAACGAAAGCTCTCCCTTCAAGCGAAGGATAACCAGAAGCCATCTACGAAAACATAAGAAAAGTGACTCCAAAGCAACGAAGCCTACGGCACCGAGTAAAGCTTTGTAGAACGATTAATATAGCTACAAAAGGAAGAAAATACATGAAGAACAACAGATGCAAAGACAACAAAACAGAGGGGAAGGCAAAAAATCTTAAAAGCCTAGACGAAGGCACGACAAAGTGTTATTCTTTAGTCACTCAGTTGAACAATAAAAAAAGGCATCTACAAAGGCATAAGACCAAATAACTCCAAAATAACGAAGTCTGTGGGACCGAGCAGAAATTTGCAGCACGATTAATATAGCTACGACAGGAAGAAAAGATATGAAGAACAGCGGAGTAGAAGACAACAAAGCAGACGGAAACACGCACCTATAAAAACCGGTTGGGTCTGCGGCGATGAAGCAGCGACCGGAGCTTTTAAGGAGAAATACTCACAAGCAAAGGCAGGCTTGGAAAGAGACGAACAACAAATGCAGCAGCTGAAGGGAGAGGAACAAACAGATAGAAATGGAAAAGAAGGAAGATGTGGAAAGAGCCGGTTGCAATAACCCCTATGAAAAAGCCCTCCTCTTGACAGCACGAATTCGTGAGTTGTTGGGCAAAGAAACGTAGGCCACGTGTACTTACTTTTGACCGGGAACTCGCCACAAACCGGAGGTGGAAAGAACCGGTTGCAATAACCCTTATGGAAAAGCCCTCCTCTTGACAACACAAATTCGTGAGTTGTTGGGCAAAGAAACGTAGGCCACGTGTTATTACTTTTGACCGGGAACTTGCCACAAACTGGCCAAAAAAAAATTATTCTCTCTTTTATATATATATATATATATATATATATATATATATATATATATATATATATATATATATGCTGCACACCTACAGTGCACATCTATATGAACACCTATTGGATACGATGAATATATATAATTATTATTCATGAAAAAGGTTTATTTGCAAAAACCCATTATTTCTCCACTTTAATTATCCACCTCCCCTTGACTACACACGAAGAATCAACCCAAAAAAATCCTTCCGGGAATAGAAATCCAACACTTATATTCATTAAAATACCACAAAATACATAGACAAAACAAAAACCAAATTACAGGTGCAAATTAATACATATTGAACTGCGGACATTTATACACTTTCTGCAGAAACCCCAGACCTGACATTTAATTCTTTTCGTGTTACCAAAACCAATCAAAATTTGAAAAATATTCCTAGCCATGATCAAGAAACATGCTGCATCAGTTAAAAAGCCCCTGTAACACGAAGAAACGAAATCAAATTCAGCACAATAATTTATACAGTTTTATAATCTTATTAAAAAGAAACTGTATATTATCTATCACTCACCTTTAAATACATTATTATCATGAGCCATTTCATGTGCCTTCAATTCATCGATTCTTTCTAATCCTCGATCCATATTCTTATCTATTTTCTTAGATACGACGTTCGATCTGTGTAGGCCGAACCTCTCCTTCCACCGGCTCGTCCCTTTGGCTATTCTTGGTGACACATTTCCGTAGTCGTCACCACCAATAAGAAGCTCGTCTCTAGGGGTAGCAGAGCCACCTTTTACGCCGTTTTCCTTCGTGGGAACCAATTTCCCTTGGAAAAAAGCTCATCAGCAGAGATCATGGTGTAATTTGGGACAGAGAACTCGAAATCTGAGGAAACAGGGGCTTCCCTATAGATGTTTTCGAGCTTAATCGGGGGCTGTTGATCCGCAAAGTCGTTAGAAAATGAGATTCTTGGTGTGATGTTGTAGAGATTCTGTTGTTGTGGATCATTGTTGAACATGTTTAAACATGCCATGAAACAACAGTAGCTAGCAAGAAAGCTAACACACACTTAAAGGGGTTTGTATTCTTGTTATATATGTTGGCCTATTCTTGGACTCCACATGCAATGTGATAAGCCTTCGAATACAGGGAATGGTACTCTTTCATGTGCTTGTATCATTTATATAATAATACACACACACACACACACAAAAATATGTGTTTGTGTGTGTATTATTGTTATATAATGCTAATTATTTTAACCAAAAACTTAAAAAGTTTCGAAAACAAAAAGGGCCCTCATTTTCACTTATATACGGATTTTTTTTTCACATTATATGATACATGCATTGGATCAATTTTTAAATTATTTATTTCAAGTTTACAATGTTTGAAAATGGAGCCATGATAAAAAATAATATATCTAACTTCTTTCGGTTTTGTCTTTATAATATCACGTTCTCTTTAAATGTTTATGTTATTCGTTCTCATAATTATCCATCAAATTGCCACCAAAAAAATTCAAGTACAACTTGCGTTCATTGCTGGTTACTAGTATTTTTTTTAGTACGAACGAACTCGCAGTCGGTTTATTTTGTATGTATTGTGTAAACTTTCATGATATTGCAGTAGCCTGCAAACCACACTAGGAAAGTAAATCAAACTGAATAAATCTTGTGCGAAAAGCTAATCCGATAAAGTGTTGCTATGAAAAATAGAACCGTTAATTATTGATCAAATACTCACTTCTTCGTCAATTCGGACACACGTACAGTTGAAGGTTGGTTACTAGTATGTCATATAATGTATGTGTGCACTGCAGAAATATTCAACATTTATATATTATTTGAGGGTTGATCAATTTAATATAAAAAAAACTTAGTTTTTGGATAGCATAATTTTTCTATTTATTTATTTAACAAATTTAATTTCGTTGCCCATACTCACCCGTGTGAGTTTGCTACGAATTAAAGTGACATTTATGAGAATTTTAAATTTGTTCACAGATAACATGCACGACCTCAATTATCGTGGTCTTTGGATGGTTATTATATGATACATTTATAGTATTTCTCCCTTTATTATATGGTCAAATATTACATTTTAGATCCACGACGTATATGTCATCTTCTATAAAAATATGAGAAGATCCGTAATTTCTATAAAAATATGAGAAGACTCGCATGATCTAATAATATTGAAACGTAAAAAAAAATACTCCTGATATAACATAGACCAAAACAAAATGTAAGGAAAAAATATACTAAATTATTGAATTGAGACCAAAGTATGACAAATAACGTTATCAAAAGCAAAAATAGGTAACTTACTGGAATGAATTTGAAATTTTCTCTAATATAAGATATATATGATCAAATTTAACTTTTAAAAATTTATATATAGGATTTTTATTTTCACCAACAAAAATTAATTTATGCTCAACATTAAAATTTCACAAGTACAGTTGGAAGGCATGTGAGTACATTTAAAATGTCTTTATGGTTAAACTAGGTTCATTCACTACATGTTGACTAAGGCTTGTGAATGTTTATTATTATTTTCCTCTTGATTATAAAATAATGGATAGTGTAACATGAAAAGTTCAATTAAAATGTAAGCAAAGCCATTCTAAAGATGGTTTTGGATTCTTTAAATTCTAATGACAATTTGTTGGATTAAACATGTATGAATGAGAGTAGTATTGAGATGAGTGACCTCCTAGGAAGTTCTCATACGTCAAACTGTTGCGCCGCTTGATCTGGTTCGCTAAGTGGCCGTAAAAGAGTGACATCAAATCTTAACGAGTAATACTGTATTTGCTGGGGACATGGCCGACGGTAGGGGAAGGGTAAGACTGATTTCTAAGGGATATGAGATATCACCAGCAGATAGACACGCACATTCTCAGACTCATGGGCCTAACAGTCCGACTCATTAGCACTCAAGTAGGCGCACTCTACGCTGCCACAAGTATAAAAAAATAAAATTGCGTTTTGGCTAACAACTATAACTTTTGGCCTAGTGATAAGCGCTTGATCCTAACACAATCGATCGATTTTATAATAGTATATCGTAAGATATCAATACGAAATATGTACACTGACTAAAAAAATATAATATATAGATGAAATTTCAAAAGGTAGGGGTGAAATGAAAGGAACTTCCCTTGATAATTGATGCATTTTCACCCCTTGTGATATATAATGCATTGTTCAGAGGTCCAAGATCCATAATTTCTTATTCAAAAGTCATTTGACTAGTAAAAAGTAGCAAATAATCCGCCACAAAATTAATTAATTTAATATCAAATGTCGCTTAAAATATATTAGAGAAATATTTTAAAAAATAATTGGTATATTATAACTTACTGTTAAATTAATTTATACATCATATATTCGGCCTCCCTCTTATCCATGAAATGGAAATAGATGAATCATAAAATTATTGCACATTTTTTAAGATCTAGATTTTGACGTTTTCTTTATGCAAATAATATGGTTATTTTACCTAAAATTGAATAAAGTATATATCACCTCGAGTAACTTCAAATTAATATTAATGTTCAGTAATAATGATAATAAATAAATAGAGTTGATAGGACACGTAGAGCAAAAGAGAAAAGAATTAATTAAGAAGTCAATAATAATTACTCTACCCATATTTTTATACATTATATTATTATTATTAATTGCCTCCAATGATGTATTCTTTCCCCTTAATTAGTCTTAAATTAAGATTTAACAATAAGTATTTGTTTTTTAAAATAAAATTTATTTTTATTATTATTATTATTATTATTTTATAGTATAAAATTAATTATTTTAGACACATACTCATTTGTCATTTTACGAAGATTTAATAATACAATATAGACATACGTAGATACACACACCGCAACTCATCGTGCGTAGATTTGTTGCCTTTAGGCCAAACTGGCAACAACGTAAATCCAGTGGCACATGCAAGTTTAGTTACATTATCATATTTCAATAAGTTTCTTATGAGACGGTTTATGTGAGACGGATCAACCCTACTGATATTCATAATAAAAAAAATAAAACTTTTAGCATAAAAAGTAATATTTTATCATGGATGACCCAAATAAGATATTTGTCTTATAAAATACGACCCGTGAAACCGTCTCATACAAGTTTTGCCATCATATTTTTAAGCTAAACTTTATTATAATTTAGGTGGGAATTTTGAAACGAAATCGAAAAACTTTCATTTTCGAGCCGGCTGCCCCTTGATGCTTCGTGTTGGATTACACATTAAATCGAACGATTTATTTTAAGAGGAATTAATCTACTCTTAAGTGAATTTTACATCTTTCGTGCTTTTTTTTCTTGTCAAAATGAAAGAGGTAATATATTGTAATAAAATCTCTTGTGAAATAAAACTACATTATCCACCTATACTCGGACATTCAATTTTGGCTATAAATTAATCGAATACAAAATGGGTATTCGTGAAAAAAGATTCGAGTTGAATGGGTGGAACTCACATGGTTAATCCAATGCTTTGGATTAGTCAAATGGCTTCAAAACAGTTGGATGATTCCCAAGATTCAAATTTACTAAAATGAATAACTTAATTTTGAAGAAAATGTTTGGTCTCCCATTAAATGGACAATCTTTTTTCGTCTTTTTACTCCTACATTTTGTAACAATTTTTTCTACTATTTATTTTTATTGAGGGTTTTTTTTAAAAAAAATTAACTAAATAATGGGTACCTTGCATTTTGCCCTGTTTAATAATTGAATAACAATGTATGGATAAGTTTCTGGCCACCTATTGGCTTTCCCCTCTTTTGTTGTATTTACAATTAAAGTTAAAAACTTGGTCAAATTCAAAAGAACATCGAGGAGATGATGTAATTTCTTTATTCAATCAACTTTCCGAATTATGGGTAGCATGAACTTGGTCATTGTCATCACAATCTCCAAAAAATTTAAATTTTATATAAATTTTTTTGATTACGTAGACGGTTAAATGGGAAGAAGTATTGCACCGAACATTAACATTAAGAATGGGTCTCATGTGAGACCGTCCCACGGATCTTAATCTGTGAGACGATTCAACTCTATCCATATTCATAATAAAAATTAATACTCTTAGCATAAAAAATAAAAAAATTTCATAGATGACTCAAATAAGAGATTCGTCACACAAATACGACCCGTGAGACCGTCTCACATAAGTTTTTGTCTAACATTAAAATCTCAAGTTTGGAACAGATCACTTCAAGATATAATTATAATAAAAAAATTTCCCCCAACTAAAAATAAATTTAATATCAATGTATAGAAATTGGAGGTTAAAAAAAAATTAAAATTCAAGGACTGTGAATTCACGCAGCAACTCACAGCCCAAGCCAGATTCCTACTTCAAACAAATACCAAAAATGTTGTAGGCCATCAACGTAATGCAGATTTTTATTGCAATAAATGTAACTTAAATGGAATACGTGTGAATGAGAAGCATCGCCGATTAGTTTCAGCTAGCATAGAAGAACGAAATTCAACATTAAAGTTTATTGAAATTTTTTGAACGTGGTGATGTTTTGAGAAAAAAACATAATATTGCTTCGAGTTTCCTTTTATTTTGACTACGTAAAAAAATTCATTTATCTTAAGAAAATAGTTGTTTTCGAATTCTGAATTCAAATTCAGTCGTTTAAACTGGAAACAGACAATAAATGCATTGGTTAACCCTGTGAGTTGGGACAGTGTACTAATAGTGTATCACTCACATGATATTTTTCGTTTACAAAACCAACAATAACAAATATCACAAACAAGTATTTACAAGATGAAATTCTCTATACAAATATGTAGATCATGCTGGTCGCAGCCAGAACCCGATTATTGTCCGTCTATCAATCAATATGGCTACTCTAATACCATCTGTAATGTAGCATCATAACTCATAAGCATCTTCGTTTCTTAAAGAAACAGGATTGTAAAGACGACTATGTTCTCATATCACAGGAATTCGAGATTATGAATCTATGTTGAAAATTATCCAAAACAAATCTACTCAAAATTGTTGTCGTCGTCTATCAAGCGAGCAGGGGATATTCGTTTTGAATATATTTCATTATCGAAGGAAATTTTAGGCAGCAGACTGACCGGGGTTCTACCTTCTAAAGTTCTCATTAACTTTGAGCATGGCTTTTGCAGAGGCTTCAAATTAAAGGAGTCAATCTCAGCATCTCTGCTAGGAACGATCAATGGCAATGTTTTGTTGTTTTTATATGACAATATTGTTCGTTGAGGGAGAGCTTTTCTCAGATTGGTTCGGTTTGTATGTCCATCCGTCTCCGTTGCCTTTGGTCTAATGGTTGACTCAATTGGGGCAAGTTTCCCATCCACTTGATTTGTAAATACAAATGAAACCTGCAAAATGTACTTTCAAATGCCAATTCCTTGAAATGGAAATCAAATGAACAAATAACTAACGACAAAATTCTCACATCATCGCCTGCTGAAGCCTGGAATATACGATCAGGTACAGATGATGGAACATGATGATGCCCCCATTGAGCTAAATCCTCTTCCTTTGGAGTTCCGACCTTGAGATCGAATATTTTGTCAAATAAAAGAGCGTAAAGTTACGCCTAAAAAGTAAAAACCCAATGCTATTGCATTCGCTAACCTGTTTCTCATGATTTTTCAAATTATGTAAGCAGCCAGCAATGCTTGCAAATCCCCCTATATCCTCGTCCTCAGGCTGACTGCCATCATTTGAATATTCAAACTCGATCTCATTTTGTTTGCAACGGTAGCAGCACATCTTTTCATGAATTTCTGAGCTATGTAGGTGTAACATAGGTTGGAGGGAAAGAACTTTTCATCAAAATAAACTATAGGAAAGATAATTGCTTAAATCGCCGTGGAAAAAAGTAAAACAAGAAAAAAAGGAAATGTCTGTTGTGTGCTTGGTTTTTCTTGAAGGTTACAACAGTTCGCATCATCGCCTCTAAATGTTCTCCCATATAACTTACGTACCAAAGATGACATATTAGTAAACCATTAATGGATTTTTCTCTTGACGCAAGATATGATGTAACAATTGGCTTGCAGATGGTTAAATGTTGACATTTGCTAGGTGTTGAACATGTCGTAGAGGGCCATCATTCTGCTTTAATTTTGTTTAAATTTTCATGGAAATCTATCATCCACGAGATATTATATTCATGAAATCAGAATGGTACCCACATGTATATCGGGGAAAAAAAAGAATGCTACCCACGTGAATTCAATAAGCGTCAGGTTTAACTTTTTCATTAACAGAACTTTTAAAAAGGACACACACACCTCACACTCTCCTGAAAGGTGAACAAGTCACGTAGATCTTCTGTTGATACCAAATTTCCCTGTGATAAGCCAAGCATATCATCGAAATAAGAGCAATGACACGTTACATACAACTTATAATGAAATCCAACCGGCAAACATGCCTTCTCTGAATCCACGTGCTCTTGCTGTATCACTTTCTGAAGCCCTTCTTTCGACATCTGGCGCTGGTATACCTACAATTTTTTTTGAACAAGTCATATATGAAAAGGAAAATGCATCAAGAATTTGCTGCATCAAACCTTCTCTTCTATGGTTCCAGCACTTAAAAATCTATAAATGTAGACTCTCTTCTTCTGCCCATCCCTCCAGACCCTTGCTGCAGCCTGCAAAGTTTAGGGAATTGGAGAATAAAGCTCGTTTCAAATTCTACATGGTAGTAATATCTTATAATCACTAAAGGCAGGCTATGAATAATGATCGTTAGTATAAAATGACTGTTTACTTGTTTATCATTGGCAGGATTCCAATCAGGATCAAACAGAACCAGCCGGTTTCCACCAATCAAATTAAGACCGCAACCTCCAGCTTTGCTACTCAAGAGGAATACAAACTCATCCTGAGAAACATAGTTTTGTGATCCAACCTTGAAACAAAGCATCCTTACATGACCAAAAGCTTTAAGGACAATTCACCTACCTTTGATGGATCATTGAAACAATTAACCAGCTTTTGTCTTTTGCTGATTGATGTAGACCCGTCGAGCCTTAAAAAAGGATATCTTCTTTCACGGCATAATTGAGCAAAAAGGTCCAATGTCTGAGGGAGGATGACAGAACAAGATAATGTATACTTAAAGAGTTAACGGGTGTAAAAGTTTGTAGGTAAAAACCATAGCTGTAAAAATCTTTGATTTGGTTTGAGCATCCAGAGGTCAATTGATGCACTCAAAATAACATTAAGCTCGTATGTGTCAAACATTTTAATGCAGACTTTACATAAAAAAAATTATGACACAAAAACATATCTGCCTGCACTATTAAAACTCAGTATCAGCACAAAACAATGAGCAATGTCTAATGAAGTTCCACCACAAACCCAACACATCAACCAGAGACGAAGAAAATTAAACCTCTCTCTCTCTCTCTCTCTCTCTCTCTCTCTCTCTCTGTGTGTGTGTGTGTGTGTGAAAGTAGTTTTAGAATTTTATCATAAATGTTAAACATGTATTAAAGAAATAAAACTATTTTATGTTTATGATTTAGAAAAATTGGTATTCTTTGGAAAAATTAAAAATATATATATTTAATATTATCTTTAATTAGTTCAAGTTAATTTGATGAAAAAAATTCTTAGGGTTAAGAATTTATCAAAATTTGTGGAGGACATAGAGGGAATTTAAGAAAATATATAAGGATATTTTTTATAAATAAAATGTTAAAATAAGATCTTTTCAAAAAATATTTGAGATCACCTAACTTTTTTAAAAACAGCTTATAAGCTATCAAACAACTTATTTTGACAACTTATATGTTTGCAAAAACTTGTGCCAAACATATTTTAAGTTGCTCTCCCCTATCAATCTCGGACTACATAGTGAAGATCAGTAGCTATCTTTCATAAAAATATAAACATATCTAAGAAGGGTTAAAATGATGATCTCCATTTGTTAGCACCACAACTGATATCTGGTGGAAAATTGAAGATGAAAAATCATTTGAGATTTTGATGGTCCTCAACTGAGAGATGAAGAATAAAATGCATCAAGAAGTTATGTTGATAAAATAAATTGCAGAATCAATTAGTTAACCAAGGTTGTAATTTGTTACCTGTGTGTAATTTGAAACTAGGACAATTCTATCATCTGTTCTTTGACGGAGTTGAGCAAGTAATCGAGCCAAGACGTTCATTTTTCCTGATAGTTCAACCCAAATCCCATCGCCACCTGCCCATGATCCAGTTCTGAAAGAACATTGTAGAAATACTCATAAAATTTCGTTCAATTATAAAACATTAAATTTGAACAACAGGCAAGATTCACCTTCCAGAGAAAATTTCTGCTGGAAAGAAACGCAGACAGTCCTCAAACCCTGACGCCCCGGAACTCCCACTCTTTATCGTGTCATATATTAGCTTCAAGTTAATTTTTTCTGGAATGAGTGAACGTTTAAAAAGATAACAGCATCAAAAAGAACCAAACAACAAAAAGGGAAGATATAATTCAAATGGTCAGAGAAAAATATAATGAAACGAAGCATTTCATGTTTCACAAAATATTTTCACTCATTACAGGGATTAAGAGATGTAGGTGATAAAACTAAGAAGGCTCAAAATCTTGTTCTGTAATTGGTCCATTACGTGCTTAAGACAACGGGAATAACATGCAAGGATATATAAAACATAAGTTCTAGAGACCACTGAGTTCGTAAATACTTCTGATCGACCATATCAAGCAAGAAGCATGATTCTCATTTCACAGTACTACACCATAAAATGAAGAAAAACTCACTTTTATGAGTAACAAATTAAAACCGCTGCTCCAAATCAAGATGCTCCTTTTCTTCTATCATATGAGTTTCCTTGAGATTTTGGTTGTATGATATTTGGTTAAATTTGGTGCTATAAACCTCTAATGGGACGGTTGCAGTGATATGAATGTAGTGATAACCTCCACTCACAATATAAAATGTTCAATTGTCTCGTTTATAAACAGAGCAGACACATGCTATCCAAAACTAGTAGAGAATAAATATGTTAATGCTTTTTTAAGTTGGACCATCAACATACACAAATGACTGAACAGTGTCATTCCTCGGTGACGTGTACTCGTGTATTTTTTTACCACAATATTTTTGATATCGCATTGCAATCTGAAAAACGTAGTAAACAAGAGTTCAGATTTTTAATTGCAGCATCACTTGAAACAAAATGTGCGTAATCCATGTTTCATACAGTCATATAAGTGCACAAAGCAACTGATGTATCAACAAAGTTCTGTTATTCATGAAACACTTGAGCATCTTTTGATGTGACAAAAGAAATTTATGCTCAACAAGGATTTGTCTTTTCCAGTCCATAAAAAAGATTAAGCTCAATAAGTTAAAAACTCAAAAAGACCATCTTCCAATAACAGTATACCTTTGGGTGATTGCATAACTTCTTGAGAGCTGTTATATAAGCTAAGATCTTTGATTGTTTTGTGTCTTCTGAAATAGCTCGTTTAACCTATACTTAAAAGTTTGGAATGTTAGAATTATCTCATTGTTAGGAAGAACCATAAGCTTAAGCACACTGGCATGTGCAAATATATAGAAGGAAAATGAAAATTACATTTTTTGAATGTATAAAATGGTTGTAGAGCTCAGCTTGTAGAGTCGTCAACTTGCAGCACACTACTTCAACCATCTGAAGAGAAAAATAGATACTTTGAATGATGATCATGCCAACACACCAAGATGAAGATGTTTACTTCAAAAAGGGATTTTCAGCAAACCCAGAATACTTTCTATGGGAAATATTGAACTTACTGCCAGAACTTAATTTGGGAACTGAATAGGTTCACAATGTCGGCCTAAAGCAAAAGTAAAATTCATAAAGTGTCTCCATTAGATCCTAAGAGAAGCTGAGATTCAATGGAGCTAATTAGGTAAGTCAAAGTTATGCGTTCTCACTATTAATATGGTACTACATAAAGAAAATAACCTATGTGGTTAGTAAATGAATCAGCTAGATTTGTCTCAACAACAATCAAAGAAATCACGTACACGAAACAGAATTCGTTCCTACACTGACATGTAATATACCTTCCAAAAAGAGTGTGGACTAAATGGAAATAGTTCAATAAACATTTCCAGACTGAGAAAAAGAAGAGAGCAGGTGGGAAGAAACGTCCGTAAACCCTAATGAGCATTAGTAATCTAGCAGACATATCACAGAAATAGTTCAGATTTTTTCAGAGGAAAAAAATAGTTAAGCAACGAGTGCCTTTGGCTTCCAATAGTTCAACTGCAGTAAGAGGTGGAAGACGATATGTGGTTCCATTAATAAACAACACAATTGTAAACAAGAAGGGATGATAAAACTGAAATACCTTAGGTGGTAAGTGGTTAGATAGAAGAGAATTAGTCCTCCGCAGTATAAACTGAAAACCAAGCAGTGAACATTTGTGAGGAATTAAAGCCATATGATATATATTTAAAAAAAAAAAAGACATGGTATTGGTATATCACATGTCAGTATAAACCCATTTCTCAGTTCTGACAGTGAGAGATCTTAAACAAAGGAAAGAAAGTATGGAACTTAAACAAGATTGTGTTTCAATGGAAAAAAATCATATCGAGATGTAGTTACCTGATTTACTTTGGCACTTAACTCTGCAGATCTCTCTGAACCGAGCCTTTTCTCTTCTTCAGTAGCTGTGGGCTCTCTGCCGGACACAATTGGCATCTTCAGGACGTACACGGAAAACCAAATATTATGGAAAAAAACCATAAAAGGGTATATTCCACTACTAAATTCCAAACACCCTGTGTACCTACCTCATAATATCGTCGAAAATATGCAGCATTGCCCAAGACTCCAGGATTTGTGAAATTAACCATGGCGTAGAACTCCTCGAGATCATTCTGAGTTTTGATAATAAGAAAGGAACAATTGATAAATAAAACAAAAAAATTAATGAGAAATAATTTATATTTTTCCTCACCTGTATTGGAGTCCCTGACAATAGAACGCGGCGTTTGCAGGATAAAGCAGCTAATGCCTGGTCCAGAAGGTTGTGAAAGTATCCAAATTTACACATTTATCATGAACCCATCCTACTAAAACTACAATAAATGAAAAATGATGCATCTTACTCGATTGGTCAGTGTTTGATCATTCTTCAGCCTGTGAGCTTCATCACAGATAAGCAGATCACATGATCCACTTTGATTGAATTTTGAAGAATGCATTCGAAATGTCTCATAAGAGATGATCAATACCTGTTAGAAAGCCTGTTGATGTGTTGCTTCTTTCTAATAATTCAGAATGCACCAAAAATTACCTGTAAAGGGTTGAAAGGATTAGTGAAATCGTCAATTCCACTGATGACATCTTCTCGAGTACTCTCACATAGAGCAACAAGCTTTACTCGCTCCCCAACCCATTTCCTGATTTCATCTTCCCAGTTACTCACTAGACTGGTGGGAGTTACAATTATTACTTTCTTTGCCATTGGTTTCCCATTGAATCCTTGATGAAGAAGAGTATAACATAGCGTGATTGACTGTAAAGTTTTCCCTAACCTGCACAGTAAAAATGCAAAATTGGAATAGAGAAGACATGCATGGGTATGTGCTAACTTACTTTCACTTAAAAGCTGGAAACAAAAGCATTACAAGGGTTGCAGAACTTTTACCCCATATCATCAGCTAAGATGCACCCATTTATATTGGCATCACTCGAAACACCCGAGACACAATCAAACATGAACTGCACCCCTTCTCTGCAAGTGAAAATCAAATGCATCTTCCAATCAAGTAAAAAAGTGAAATCACCAGGATAAATTCGTTGTCAACGCAATTTGTTGAGATGATATCAAAAAGAATTATAATGGGGAAAGCCACAGACATAAAAGACAAAATTCAGAGTACACAATTTACAAGGATTAAAATCAGTAGTATGAGTATCATAGTATTACCTATCCAATTGAACAAATGCAAAACAGAACTTTAATGAACATGAGATCTTTTTGAGAACATATTGAAGATCGAGAGTCAAGATCCCACCATTGAACGAAAAAAATATCAGTTAAATTTACTAATTCAAGAATTTTTAGCTAGGAATTCTAAAGGTACTTAACAAAAAGCGTGCAATATTTTTCAACTATACCTTTGATGGGGACGAAGATACTTTACGAGCATGTGATCTACCATTATAGAAACCAAGTCACTGTCTCTTTCATTGGATATCTCGGGCTGCCATAACACCAAAGGCTCAATTCCTGGAGGCAATGATGTGCTCTCCTCTAGATCTTCTTTCTCAATAGTTATGGGGATATGAAATTTGTTAGTGATGTTAATCAGGACAGGTCTTGTAGATCCCCATGGGACAAACCTCTTACGAGCCAAAAGCTTGCGTGTCAGTTCTTTGTTGTCAGAGTAACCAGTGGAAGAGGGAGGCTTAAAAGGCATTCGTAAAGAAGCCTCTGCATCTTTCACCGAATATATTCTAGGAAATAGAGACTGTCTTTTCACTTCTATGTTCCCTCTGTGCAATAACAATTAACAATGTATGACATGAATTAAATCACCCATAACAATGGAACTTAATACACTCAAACCAGCATGTCGCTGACGTTTCAAAAAAATTTCATACCAAATTTCACTTGTAAGAATAAGTAACTCAGATACACAAACACATACACACACATGCATCTGCAAGATAACCAATTAAAAGATCATTATTGAGTATGGACAACACTCAAGGAATGGTCTCGGTGGCCATTAGGTATGCCACCATTCAAGTTCTATTACAATACTTTGGATCGAGAGGAGGAGCCGCTCTACATGATTTCAAATTGAAGAAATTAGCATGATAATTTACAGAAAACCACAACCATTGCCCATATTCAGTTCTATTTTTCCACTTTATCAGCCACTAATACAAGTTCCAACTTACTCGTGCTCTCTCATAAGACGGAAAATAGCCATCTGACTCCTATTCCATCCAAAAAGGTACTTGGTTACTTGTGAAGCATTTTTGCTAACGAAACACGAGAATCAATCCTAAATCACATCACACATGCAAACCCTGGATTAATTACGCATATGGGTCAGACCTTAATGTATCCTAAGTCACTGAAAATTGAATCCGGAAACATTATACCCAGAAGACTACAAATATGTAGGCGACGAAGTTAATTAACTGAAACAAATTGATTTTACTCGTAACAAATAATACAACATAACAGCGAACCTTACTAGGGCTGCTACGTTTTGCGACTTCAATTCACAATCCAGTGAAGGGGATGAACGGACAACGGATTTCTCTTCGTCTTCGGCGTCGGCGTCGGCTGTGAGATTGTAATCAGATTCAGATTCAGACTCTGCTGAATCGCTGTGCGAGAGATATTCGCTTTCAAGTTCCATCTCTAGTTCTCTCTCTCTCCCCGCGCCAGCTTTAAATTCACATAGCTTGGCGGTAAAGCTTTATTTGTCCCCAATCGGAATTTTAAAAAATAATAATTTTATAATTGCATTTATAGTTTTATTTTATTTCTTCATCTCAATCTTTTGTTAGTCATCATTTTTCAATTTACATTTTCGTCGTTCTTAAAAAATAATTGATAGTTACAATAAAATATACATAAAAACTCTTGTAACATTATCTCACGAGTCAATTTTGTGATATAGATCTCCAACTTCGACTTAACTAATAAAAAATTAATATTTTTTATGATAAATATAGGTCACATCAATTAATTTAATAAATACATATTTATGAAATTGTATCACAAGAAACATACGCTAACATTCATATAAATATATATATATATATATATATATATATATATATATGTGTGTGTGTGTGTGTGTGTGTGTCTATTACTACTGCTGTAACAAACTAACCAAGTAGCACATTTATCTACCAAAAAAGTCTGTAATGTATGTTGAACTATCATTTTACGATATAGAGTTTATATTTACTTTAGATCAGTCAGTTGATTTGAAAAAATTAAATATTTTTATTTCAAAATCTAAAAAACATTAAGATGAAACATGAGAAAAAACGTGAATTATATTGCAAGACGTAATTTCTTAGAATTATTTTTTTTCTTTTAAATAAGATTGTGCAATAAGAGTTTTGCATTTCTAGAATATTGAGTTTTTTATATTCTAGATTTGATTTTTAATATTTAAAAGAGTTTGTTTTTTAATGAAAGCTAATTTCCTTATCTTGTAAGGATCTATTCAAGGAATCAGATCAAGATCAAAACAAGTTTTTGTATATTGAAAAATAGTTGTTAGACAATACACGAGCGAGATACGAAAGAACAAATATAAAGCTCGGGAGAATTTTCTGAAGAACTCGCAAATACGAAGCATCGTTGTTTTGCTGCACTGTCGTGACATGTTGGAGACAACTGAAACCAACACTCGTACAAAGTGTTTATTGAATAATTGTTTTGTTACTCCAAATTTCGGTCACACGCATTATTATTCTTGTGTTTTGGTTATTTTTTATTGATATCTTATGATGTAATTTACTTCATTGACTAGTAAAGAAATATAGTTTTTCGTTTATTTACTATTATTGATTTTGTAAACTCGATTTATTTTCTAGTGATAATTTTATCCTGAGATATCGTACAAATGTATTCATTTATGCATAATTATCTTTGTGCTATTTTTAATTAAGTTATTTATTTGTATGTTATATTATTTCGTTGATATTTACAATATGTTACAACATCGGAGACAACATTTATATCCGATACAGACAATTCTTACTATTATGTTTAAAAAAATATTCACTTGGTGTCAGAGCCAAATATTGACTTTACTAAGTGAGATTCTAGTTATATTTGTTTAACATGTAAAAATTCAATGGATGTGTCGCTTGCTAACGCTGCACTACGACCACCTGTCTTTGATGGATCTACTACGCTATTTGGAAAGTAAAATAAGATTCTATATCAAGTACATAGATGAAAGAGCATGACAATGAGTTGTCTACAGTTGGACTCTATCAAAAAAAGTTGATCATGAAGTTAGTGATAGCCTGATCAAATCATAAATGAATGGACAACTGATGAAGTCCAAATTTCGAACTA
Organism: Primulina eburnea; assembly: GCF_022965805.1. NCBI lineage: Eukaryota > Viridiplantae > Streptophyta > Magnoliopsida > Lamiales > Gesneriaceae > Primulina > Primulina eburnea. The sequence goes on along the minus strand of NC_133115.1, from coordinate 2,635,513 downwards.
CAATTCAAAGACAATAAATGTCATCTTCACATCAATTAGTATAAACATGTTTACTCTGATTACCAACTGCGTTTTTGTTAAGATTCCTGGAAAATCCTTCAAAAATATTATGAAGGATTTGAAAGTGTAAAAGGAACGAAGTTAAAATTTTTAACCTCTAAATTTGAAAGTTTGAAGATTGAAGAAAGTGAGACAATCACCGAGTATGATCATAGCTTGAGAGGATAACCAATAAATCATTCAGCCTCGACGATCCAATTTAAAATGAAAGATTTATCAGCAAAGTATTATGATCATTTCTGGAGTGCTTCAATATAAAGATTTGTGTAATTGATGAAGCATGATATAGAACTCAGCTCGCGCTAGATGACTTGAATAGCTCCCTACTCGCAACTACCGATGAGGAAGAGATCTCTCTTGCCCAATTTCTGGTAAACCTGAAGAAAGACAAGGGCATTGCCTTTTGTATCTACTCATGACGAATCTGACGATGAACCTGATGTAGAAAGCAGCAGGAATTCGCATAAAACGGGGATGAGTCTTCTGACAGTTCGCCATCCACCGCCAACTCCGACTCTCAAGAATCCAGTGAGGATAATGATCTTGCTGCTGCTTCTAGTGAAGATGTTGAGTGTGATGTTGATGACACCTCAGACAACATTGATAATGAAGATTATGACTTGAGCAAAGCCTTCTCCGAAAAGTTCTAAACAGAAAAATTTCTGGCTCAGTGGTTTGTATATGCCAACCGAAAGTTCATTGATGAAAAAAGAATGTGGATATCGCTGATTTTGCTAGGCAGAATCTGATGGTTTTTCTCAAACTTCACGAGATATTTTCTATTGTTTCTGTCGTGACCCCGTATTGCCACAAGGCTATTCTTGAGTTCTACATCGATCTCTCTCCCAATGAAGGTGATGAGAGGTCAAGCAAGTTAAAAAAAAAATTGTGATAAAGTATATAACTTCAGCCCTGAATCATTTACAACATCTATCATACTCCTGTTGATGTAGAAAGTCTTCAATCGGACATTCATGAAGTTACTTTAGTATTAACCAAAGGCTTGATCACTCAGATTTCGGCCCATCCAAGCCGTCTTTCTGCAGCCAACTTGACGTCTTTTTACTCAATTATTCACAAACGTCAGAAGTAGGACCATTAGGAACAAGAGAAAGCGATAACATTAAAGATGAAGCTGAAAAAACTCCTAACACTGATAGTGATAAGTGATTTTATTTTATTTGCTCCGAGTTTGATTAGTTTTAAGCTCTTTTCATCATGTTTCTGAATTTCTTGTTAATTCATTAGCTGTTAAGGTTTTTTAATGCTATGCTCTTATTTAGTGCTAATTGGTTAATGTGTTTGCTCTCATGTTATCAACACTGTTAACAGCACTCAAGCTAATTACATGATCAAATTCAGGGGTTAAATGAAGTTGCTTGGAGTTGAATCAACTTGCATAGCCTTTTTTGTGTTTATTTTGTCAAGCACGACACAAAAACAGAGATTGAAAGGAAAGACGAATTGTATCGTAAGACATTATTCCTAAAAATTATTTTTCCCTTTTAAATAACAATGTATATTATGAGTTTTGTATTTTTAAAATATTGAGTTTCTTAAACTCTAGATTTGATATCTAATATTTAAAAGCATTTTTTTCATAATGAAAGCTATTTTCTTTATCTTGTAAGAATCTATTCAAAGAATCCTATCAAGATCAAAACATTTTTATATATTGAAGAATAGATGTTGCACAATACGCGAGCAAGATATGGGAAAACATAGATAAAGTTTGAGATAATTTTCTAAAGAACTCGAAAATACGAAACATCGTTGTTTCACTGTGTTGTCGTAACTTGTTAAAAACACTTGAAGACGACATCTATACAAAGTGTGATTGAAAAATTATTTTGTTTTTCCCAAAAGACATCACACAATGTGTTCACTTGTACATAATTATTTATGTGCTATTTTTTAACTAAGTTATTTAATTGTATATTATATTATTCTGTTTCATGTTCTCACGAGGTGTTACAACATGTGATACACACTATCTTTATTATTATATTAAACTCGATTTTTTCAAAACATATTATTTAAAATCCAATGCATATTTTTATCATTTTTATTTTCATGTATGTATCAATATTAAAGGATATCGATAAATTTAATATCATTTTCTTAGTAACTAAAAATTTATATACTTAAAATATAGTATGAAAAACATCAACCAAAATAGGGAAAAAAAATCCAACGCTTTAACGTGAAAAAACATCAACCAAAATAGGGAGAAAAAAAATCAACGCTTTAATTCATACAAAATTTAACAAGTATTCATTTTCTTAGTACCTGATTTATGCCTTTTTATATTTCAGATACTTATGCCGTGTAAATTCTCAATATGTAAGAAATATATTGAGTGGAAATTTGCCTCGCAATGTAGTATATGCGATGAATGAATCGTTCAAAATAGTTCTAAACCCACTTGTAACAAATTCTCTCTCCGGATTCACGGATCGTATCTTGTGAGGCATAAGATCTCTTATCTGGGTCATCCACTAAAAAGTATTATTTTTTTATGCTAAGAGTATTACTTTTTATTGTGAATATCGGTAGGGTTTACCCGTCTCACAGATAACGATTCCTGATACTGTTTCACAAGAGACCTACTCAAAAAAAAATCCCACCTATAGCAATTAAATGTTCAAAGAATGAACGTTCCATCAATCTAAAAATCAAGATAACACCAAAATTTGACAAACATTGGACTAGATAACATCATGTACGTGAAAACTGAAACACTAGGAAGTGCTACCTATGTAATGTAATGATACAAGGAATTGAGTATCCAAATAAATATGATGGGGATAGTTTACTGATTTAATTTAACCAATAAATCATAAGAACAGAACTGCAAGATATGTAGTAAACTTTACCAAGCAGACACATTTGTCTTCGAGTCTGATTCCAACTAGTCCTCATCTTCTGAATCTGTGCAAGGATATACCAGTATTAGTAGATCTTAATGAATAATCTTTATCTAAAGAACAAACAAGAACTCACGGCTACACACTTGGAATCGGGTAGGTATACGAACAAAAAATCAAGATATACGAACAATTTCTAACAGTCGAATGCATAGAGCTAGTGCGACTGACACGCAAGACCCAAGTCATTATACTCTAAAGATACTTGAAGGGTCAACCCAACTGAGTGACAAATCGTCATCTGTAAACGGGAACTAACATTTTAACAGGATTTGAAAATTCACAAGCATTGAGACGAAGGGAAAACTCACATTCAATTTGCAGGCGAGTGAATTATTAAATACATGTTTGAATCAACGCTTACCTGATCGTATATCTTCCCCGACTTTTCCTTTCTTTTTCAGCTGTCGAGTGATCATTGACCAAATGAGGATCCACCAGTAGATGTGAAAAACAAGCAGGGTCAATAACATTGTATTGAAGACATAGTATATCATCATCATTGAAGAGAAATAATGTTTTCCAAGTTTTTCGATTAATATAGTTAATTATTTCCCTAATATAATTTTTCTTGTTGATTTGATTGTTTAAATATCTTTTACTATTAGTAAAGTTGAGTCCCATATAGAAACTGCTTTCGTGTCTTCGTCTGTTTTTCATTTTCCCAAAAATGCCCCTCCATCTCCTTTTATTCCCTCCCCCACGTTCCTCTCATTCTCCTCTCAAAACCAACGCCTACATCGGCTCCTCTTAAAACAGAAAACATCTCCTTTTAATTTCTACCCCACGTTCTTCTCATTCTCCTCTCAAATCCAACGCACACATCGGCTCCTCTTAAAACAGAAAACCAGATCTCTCAAATACTATGTATCGTTGCTTTCAAAACATAAAATCCAGATAGCGGATTTTCTGAACAGATCACCCGCAAATCTATCAGGGTTGTTGCTTCCTCTTCCGCAGTACTTAAAGAGACACAGAACATGACAACGAATTCCACAAACAATCAGTCAATATTCATCGTGTTCTGTGTAGATTTATTCATGAATTAACGTCTCCAAATACAGATTTCAGAATTTGGGTTTCGGTGAATTCAATCATTTTGGGTTTCTAACACCAAATTATCATTGACAGGGAGGTTCTCACTCACACCGCAAAATGGATGCAGGTACGCGAATAAACCAAATCTCCTTTTTATTGTTTTATCCATAATATTGATTGTAAGTAGTGTTTCAATTATTAACCGCGGGTTTCGTGAAAAATTGACGATGTTTAAGCCTATCTGCTGAACTTCTCTGTCCACAGAGTTCATTAATCTGGGGAAGATGAATTCATGTATTGGAGTGTTAGTTTAGGTATACGACGCTTGGCCATTGTTTATGTTCTTGGATCAATCAATTCCTAGATTATATGAGGTATGCTGTCTGATTTTATTCAAAAGTCAATATGTTGTGGTGTATATGAAATTTGTGTGTTGTTCGGTCTTCTTGCTGATGTTGTGTTTTTCTTTTCTCAAGTTTTTCATGTTAGTCGTAGGATACTTCATCTACTGCACTCTGGGGTTTTTACTATTTCAACAGAAAGTTGAAATTTCATTTCCGTCGGCTGAAGCGGATAAGTTTGTTATTCTTTAAACTGCCGAATCACTGTCTCTATTACGTTGTGAATTTACAATGTGAAATTTTAATTGGAGAAGCAGTAAAGATGATGTTATCTGCTTCTCTTAATCGATTCATTTATTTGCATCACATGGCAAAAAACTTGTGTCGTTAACTTTGATATCCTCCCATGATTCAATGGAGGAACTGCGATTAATAAGTTGGGGAGATGTCCAAAGCTTAAACTTCCATAACTACACTCAGTACCTTCAATATTTACAAGCGATCAAATTTGCTGACATTGCTATTTGTTAATGCCATTTAATTACGTGAAATAATAATTAAATTTAGGGTCTTCACACCGAATAAATATCGTGAGTAGATATGGTGGTGTATTTTTTGAACCATGTGATGGTTTCAATTTGGATTCGAGGTCTACTTGATTGCATTTATTATATTTTGTTGTGTTTTTAGTTTTATTTTCACCATTACTCATTGTCCTTTAATGTTTTATAAAATCTACAGAAATAATCTATTTCATCATTAGTCGTGTATTTGCCAATTTCAATAGAATGGTATAAAATTACACTTTTTCATTCCATTTGAATTGTATTGAGTTAGATTTTATAGTTTTCAATTCTAATATATTTAGTTTATATTTTTTAATTTTTAAGTGTCAAGGATTGAATTTTTTTGTCATTGCTAAAATATACTTTTCATTGATTCAATGACAAATGTTCAATACATTATATATTTGGTGAAAATATCATTCGTGTTAATAATAGAAAATGTTGGTTTCAGTTTGGATGGTAGAATTTTATATCGCATCAGGTTGAGTTTTTTGTCTACACGGTATAATTAAGTGTTGTGGTTTTGTAAAAACATACTTGCAATTCTTTAGGGACGGGAAAATTTAAACTTCTATAATTTCATTATGATCTTTCGTTTGTCTCAGAAAAAAGATTTCCTTAGCTCATACTTTGTCACATGACTCCATTATGAAACTTACAAATTTGTTTTTATAATATCTGCGTTCTAATGATTTTATTGTAGAAGTAAGAGTAAGTCAAAGAGTGATCAACACTGCAACTCAACAAATTGATTTATGTATTCATATCAGGTTTGCATATTACTGAGCAATCTCATTTTTAAATTCTCATTCATGTATTGATGATTTTACTATTATCTTTCTTTATCAATTCATATTAAATTACATGGTAACACAAAAAATCTTTTGGATTTTTATAAGAAATGTTTATTCCATTCATCAGTGAAGCTAAAAGGTATCAACTTCAGATTTCATTAGCATCTCTTAAATTATAAAATAGTATCATAAAATCATCATTATGTAAATTTAATCCCTATGTTCAATTGTCTCGTTTATAAACAGAGCAGACACATGCTATCCAAAACTAGTAGAGAATAAATATGTTTATGCCCTTTTAAGTTTGACCATCAACATACACAAATGACTGAACTGTGTCATTCCTCGGTGACATGTACTCGTGTATTTTTTTACCACAATATTTTTGATATCGCATTGCAATCTGAAAAACATAGTAAACAAGAGTTCAGATTTTTAATTGCAACATCACTTGAAACAAAATGTGCATAATCCATGTTCCATACAGTCATATAAGTGCACCAAGCAACTGATGTATCAACAAAGTTCTGTTATTCATTAAACACTTCAGTATCTTTTGATGTGACAAAAGAAATTTATGCCCAACAAGGATTTGTCCTTTCCAATCCATAAAAAAGATTAAGCTCAATAAGTTAAAAACTCAAAAAGACCATCTTCCAATAACAGTATACCTTTGGAAGATAGTCTTTTTGAGTTTTTAACTTATTGAGTTTAATCTTTTTTATGGACTGGAAAGGACAAATCCTTGTTGGGCATAAATTTCTTTTGTCACATCAAAAGATACTGAAGTGTTTAATGAATAACAGAACTTTGTTGATACATCAGTTGCTTGGTGCACTTATATGACTGTATGGAACATGGATTATGCACATTTTGTTTCAAGTGATGCTGCAATTAAAAATCTGAACTCTTGTTTACTATGTTTTTCAGATTGCAATGCGATATCAAAAATATTGTGGTAAAAAAATACACGAGTACATGTCACCGAGGAATGACACAGTTCAGTCATTTGTGTATGTTGATGGTCAAACTTAAAAGGGCATAAACATATTTATTCTCTACTAGTTTTGGATAGCATGTGTCTGCTCTGTTTATAAACGAGACAATTGAACATAGGGATTAAATTTACATAATGATGATTTTATGATACTATTTTATAATTTAAGAGATGCTAATGAAATCTGAAGTTGATACCTTTTAGCTTCACTGATGATTAGGGGTGGGAAAAAATACCGAAAAACCGTGCCGAAAAAAATACCGAACTTATCGAAAAAATCGGTATACCGAAAATTTCGGTACGGTATGATACCGTACCGAAATTTTCGGTATCGGTATCGGTATGAAATAATTTTTTTTTCGGTATTTCGGTATATACCGAAATACCGAAAATAATTTTTTATTATTATTTTTTTTAAATTTAAGTTCGGTATACCAAAAAAATGTCGGTATACCGAAAAAATGTCGGTATTTTCGGTATACCGACATTTTTTCGGTATACCGACAAAATTTTCGGTGTCGGTACGGTACCGGTATGAGTTTTTTTCATACCAAAAATTCGGTATACCGCACATGCGGTATACCGAATTTTCGGTATCGGTATCGGTATGAAAAAATTTCATACCGATATTTTCGGTACGGTATACGGTACCGTAGTTCGGTACGGTATACCGTACCGTACCCACCCCTACTGATGAATGGAATAAACATTTCTTATAAAAATCCAAAAGATTTTTTGTGTTACCATGTAATTTAATATGAATTGATAAAGAAAGATAATAGTAAAATCATCAATACATGAATGAGAATTTAAAAATGAGATTGCTCAGTAATATGCAAACCTGATATGAATACATAAATCAATTTGTTGAGTTGCAGTGTTGATCACTCTTTGACTTACTCTTACTTTTACAATAAAATCATTAGAACGCAGATATTATAAAAACAAATTTGTAAGTTTCATAATGGAGTCATGTGACAAAGTATGAGCTAAGGAAATCTTTTTTCTGAGACAAACGAAAGATCATAATGAAATTATAGAAGTTTAAATTTTCCCGTCCCTAAAGAATTGCAAGTATGTTTTTACAAAACCACAACACTTAATTATACCGTGTAGACAAAAAACTCAACCTGATGCGATATAAAATTCTACCATCCAAACTGAAACCAACATTTTCTATTATTAACACGAATGATATTTTCACCAAATATATAATGTATTGAACATTTGTCATTGAATCAATGAAAAGTATATTTTAGCAATGACAAAAAAATTCAATCCTTGACACTTAAAAATTAAAAAATATAAACTAAATATATTAGAATTGAAAACTATAAAATCTAACTCAATACAATTCAAATGGAATGAAAAAGTGTAATTTTATACCATTCTATTGAAATTGGCAAATACACGACAAATGATTGAAATAGATTATTTCTGTAGATTTTATAAAACATTAAAGGACAATGAGTAATGGTGAAAATAAAACTAAAAACACAACAAAATATAATAAATGCAATCAAGTAGACCTCGAATCCAAATTGAAACCATCACATGGTTCAAAAAATACACCACCATATCTACTCACGATATTTATTCGGTGTGAAGACCCTAAATTTAATTATTATTTCACGTAATTAAATGGCATTAACAAATAGCAATGTCAGCAAATTTGATCGCTTGTTAAATATTGAAGGTACTGAGTGTAGTTATGGAAGTTTAAGCTTTGGACATCTCCCCAACTTATTAATCGCAGTTCCTCCATTGAATCATGGGAGGATATCAAAGTTAACGACACAAGTTTTTTGCCATGTGATGCAAATAAATGAATCGATTAAGAGAAGCAGATAACATCATCTTTACTGCTTCTCCAATTAAAATTTCACATTGTAAATTCACAACGTAATAGAGACAGTGATTCGGCAGTTTAAAGAATAACAAACTTATCCGCTTCAGCCGACGGAAATGAAATTTCAACTTTCTGTTGAAATAGTAAAAACCCCATAGTGTAGTAGATGAAGTATCCTACGACTAACATGAAAAACTTGAGAAAAGAAAAACACAACATCAGCAAGAAGACCGAACAACACACAAATTTCATATACACCACAACATATTGACTTTTGAATAAAATCAGACAGCATACCTCATATAATCTAGGAATTGATTGATCCAAGAACATAAACAATGGCCAAGCGTCGTATACCTAAACTAACACTCCAATACATGAATTCATCTTCCCCAGATTAATGAACTCTGTGGACAGAGAAGTTCAGCAGATAGGCTTAAACATCGTCAATTTTTCACGAAACCCGCGGTTAATAATTGAAACACTACTTACAATCAATATTATGGATAAAACAATAAAAGGAGATTTGGTTTATTCGGGTACCTGCATCCATTTTGCGGTGTGAGTGAGAACCTCCCTGTCAATGATAATTTGGTGTTAGAAACCCAAAATGATTGAATTTACCGAAACCCAAATTCTGAAATCTGTATTTGGAGACGTTAATTCATGAATAAATCTACACAGAACACGATGAATATTGACTGATTGTTTGTGGAATTCGTTGTCATGTTCTGTGTCTCTTTAAGTACTGTGGAAGCGGAAGAGGAAGCAACAACCCTGATAGATTTGCGGGTGATCTGTTCAGAAAATCCGCTATCTGGATTTTATGTTTTGAAAGCAACGATACATAGTATTTGAGAGATCTGGTTTTCTGTTTTAAGAGGAGCCGATGTGTGCGTTGGATTTGAGAGGAGAATGAGAAGAACGTGGGGGAGAAATTAAAAGGAGATAAAAGGAGATGTTTTCTGTTTTAAGAGGAACCGATGTAGGCGTTGGTTTTGAGAGGAGAATGAGAGGAACGTGGGGGAGGGACTAAAAGGAGATGGAGGGGCATTTTTGGGAAAATGAAAAACAGACGAAGACACGAAAGCAGTTTCTATATGGGACTCAACTTTACTAATAGTAAAAGATTTAACCTATACTTAAAAGTTTGGAATGTTAGAATTATCTCATTGTTAGGAAGAACCATGAGCTTGAGCACACTGGCATGTGCAAATATATAGAAGGAAAATGAAAATTACATTTTTTGAATGTATAAAATGGTTGTAGAGCTCAGCTTGTAGAGTCGTCAACTTGCAGCACACTACTTCAATCATCTGAAGAGAAAAATAGATACTTTGAATGATGATCATGCCAACACACCAGGATGAAGATGTTTGCTTCAAAAAGGGATTTTCGGCAACCAAATACTTTCTGTGGGAAATATTGAACTTACTGCCAGAACTTAATTTGGGTACTGAATAGGTTCACAATGTCAGCCTAAAGCGAAAGTAAAATTCATAAAGTGGTCTCCATTAGATCCTAAGAGAAGCTGAGATTCAATGGAGCTAATTAGGTAAGTCAAAGTTATGCATTCTCACTATTAATATGGTACTACATAAAGAGAATAACCTATGTGTTAGTAAATGAATCAGCTAGATTTGTCTCAACAACAATCAAAGAAATCACGTACACGAAACAGAATTCCTTCCTACACTGACATGTAATACCTTCCAAAAAGAGTGCGGAGTAAATGGAAATAGTTCAATAAAATTTCCAGACTGAGAAAAAGAAGAGGGCGAGTGGGAAGAGACGTCTGTAAACCCTGATGAGCATTAGTCATCTAGCAGACCCATCACAGAAATAGTTCAGATTTTTTCAGAGGAAAAAAATAGTTAAGCAATGAGTGCCTTTGGCTTCCAATAGTTGAACTGCAGTAAGAGGTGGAAGACGATATGTGGTTCCATTAATAAACAACACAATTGTAAACAAGAAGGGATGATAAAACTGAAATACCTTAGGTGGTAAGTGGTTAGATAGTAGAGAATTAGTCCTCCGCAGTATAAACTGAAAACCAAGCAGTGAACATTTGTGAGGAATTAAAGCCATATGCCATATGGTATATATTTAAAAAAAAGACATGGTATTAGTATACCACATGTCAGTATAAACCCATTTGCAGTTCTGACAGTGAGATATCTTAAACAAAGGAAAGAAAGTATGGAACTTAAACAAGATTGTGTTTCAATGGAAAAATATCATATCGAGATGTAGTTACCTGATTTACTTTGGCACTTAACTCTGCGGATCTCTCTGAACCGAGCCTTTTCTCTTCTTCAGTAGCTGTGGGCTCTCTGCCGGACACAATTGGCATCTCCAGGACGTACACGGAAAACCCAATATTATGGAAAAAACCATAAAAGGGTATCTTCCACTACTAAATTCCAAACACCCTGTGTACCTACCTCATAATATCGTCGAAAATATGCAGCATTGCCCAAGACTCCAGGATTTGTGAAATTAACCATGGCATAGAACTCCTCGAGATCATTCTGAGTTTGGATAATAGGAAAGGAACAATTGATAAAATAAAACAAAAAAAATTAATGAGAAATAAGTTATATTTTTCCTCACCTGTATCGGAGTCCCTGACAATAGAACGCGGCGTTTTCAGGATAAAGCAGCTAATGCCTGGTCCAGAAGGTTGTGAAAGTATCCAAATTTACACATTTATCATGAACCCATCCTACTAAAACTACAATAAATGAAAAATGATGCATCTTACTCGATTGGTCAGTGTTTGATCATTCTTCAGCCTGTGAGCTTCGTCACAGATAAGCAGATCACATGATCCACTTTGATCGAATTTTGAAGAATGCATTCGAAACGTCTCATAAGAGATGATCAATACCTGTTAGAAAGCCTGTTGATGTGGTGCTTCTTTCTAATAATTCAGAATGCACCAAAAATTACCTGTAAAGGGTTGAAAGGATTGGTGAAACCATCGATTCCACTGATGACATCTTCTCGAGTACTCTCACATAGAGCAACAAGCTTTACTCGCTCCCCAACCCATTTCTTGATTTCAGCTTCCCAGTTACTCACTAGACTGGTGGGAGTCACAATTATTACTTTCTTTGCCATTGGTTTCCCATTGAATCCTTGATGAAGAAGAGTATAACATAGCGTGATTGACTGTAGAGTTTTCCCTAACCTGCACAGTAAAAATGCAATACTGGAATAGAGAAGACATGCATGGGTATGTGCTAACTTACTTTTCACTTAAAAGCTGGAAACAAAAGCATTACAAGGGTTGCAGAACTTTTACCCCATATCATCAGCTAAGATGCACCCATTTATGTTGGCATCACTCAAAACACCCGAGACACAATCAAACATGAACTGCACCCCTTCTCTGCAAGTGAAAATCAAATGCATCTTCCAATCAAGTAAAAAAGTGAAATCACCAGGATAAATTCGTTGTCAATGCAATTTGTTGAGATGATATCAAAAAGAATTATAATGGGGAAAGCCACAGACATAAAAGACAACATTCAGAGTACACAATTTACAAGCATTAAAATCAGTAGTATCATAGTTTACCTGTCCAATTGAACAAATGCAAAACAGAACTTTAATGAACATGAGATCTTTTTGAGAACATATTGAAGATCGAGAGTCAAGATCCCACCATTGAACGAAAAACATATCAGTTAAATTTACTAATTCGAGAATTTTTAGCTAGGCATTCTAAAGGTACTTAACAAAAGTATACAATATTTTTCAACTATACCTTTGATGGGGACGGAGATACTTTACAAGCATGTGATCTACCATTATAGACACCAAGTCACTGTCTCTTTCATTGGATGTCTCGGGCTGCCATAACAACAAAGGCTCAATTCCTGGAGGCAATGATGTGCTCTCCTCTAGATCTTCTTTCTCAATAGTTATGGGGATATAAAATTTGTTAGTGATGTTAATCAGGACAGGTCTTGTAGATCCCCATGGCACAAACCTCTTACGAGCCAAAAGCTTGCGTGTCAGTTCTTTGTTGTCAGAGTAACCAGTGGAAGAGGGAGGCTTAAAAGGCATCCGTAAAGAAGCCTCTGCATCTTTCACTGAATATATTCTAGGAAATAGAGACTGTCTTTTCACTTCTATGTTCCCTCTGTGCAATAACAATTAACAATGTATGACATGAATTAAATCACCCATAACAATGGAACTTAATACACTCAAACCAGCATGTCGCTGAGGTTTCAAAAAAATTTCATACCAAATTTCACTTGTAAGAATAAGTAACTCAGATACACAAACACATACACACACATGCATCTGCAAGATAACCAATTAAAAGATAATTATTGAGTATGGACAACACTCAAGGAATGGTCTCGGTGGCCATTAGGTATGCCACCATTCAAGTTCTGTTACAATACTTTGAATCGAGAGGAGGAGCCACTCTACACGGTTTCAAATTGAAGAAATTAACATGATGATTTACAGAAAACCACAACAATTCCCCATATTCAGTTCTATTTTTCCACTTTATCAGCCACTAACGGAAAATAGCCATCTGACTCCTATTCCATCCAAAAAGGTACTTGGTTACTTGTGAAGCATTTTCGCTAACGAAACACGAGAATCAATACTAAAGCACATCACACATGCAAACCCTGGATTAATTACGCATATGGGTCAGACCTTAATGTATCCTAAGTCACTGAAAATTGAATCCGGAAACATTATACCCAGAAGACTACAAATATGTAGGCGACGAAGTTAATTAACTGAAACAAATTGATTTTACTCGTGACAAACAATATAACATAACAGCGAACCTTACTAGGGCGGCTACGTTTTGCGACTTCAATTCACAATCCAGTGAACGAGATGAATGGACAACGGATTTCTCTTCGTCTTCGGCGTCGACTGTGAGATTGTAATCAGATTCAGACTCTGCTGAATCGCTGTGCGAGAGATATTGGCTTTTGTGAAGAGTAATCTGCCTCTATATGCTGAAATGGACGGCTAGGATTGCAGCAGTACATTAGTGGTAAATCTAATGGTTATTATGCATTAATCTTCTGGGCCCACATATTAGTTAAAAAGGAGATGAGTTGGTTAAGTTGACACTTAGAATAAGGGAGTCAAGAATCTCTCTGCCATAGTGTGGGTTATACTATATGTTTTCTGCCCTCTTCTGAGAGATACAAGTTTGCGTATTTTCATTTAAAATCCTGCTGTAAAGTTGAGGGATTTTGTACTCTTCCTGTGAGATTCTGAGTGCTGTAAACTCATCGTTGATAGTGGATTCAATTGGGGTTGTAACCCTGAACCTTGGATGTAGGATTATTCAAATCCGAACCAAGTAAATTTCGTGTGTTCTTGTTCTTGATTGTTTGGTGATTCTATTTTCTTGTTGGCTATTCTGGAGATTTCTTCACAAACTGGTATCAGAGCCAGGTTCCTTCAGTGTCGGTGAATCTTGATTCTTTGTTCAGAAGGTGTTTGTGATTTTGCCTGTGAGAATTCTTGCGTTGATTCGTTGAAGAAAGTCTACTGGCCAGGGACAATCTTCAATATGTCGACATCAAGATATGAGGTGGAAAAATTTGATGGCAGAAATGACTTCAACCTGTGGAGAGAAAAAATGATCGCTCATTTGGGAAATTTAGGGCTAGACGAGGCTCTCAAGGGTGAATCGAAGATGCCAGACACCGTTGCTAACAAAGGTGAGATTTTAAAGAAAGCTAGAAATACTATCGTTCTGAGTTTAAGCGATCAAATCCTTCGAAAGGTTGTGAAAGAAAAATCTGCATGTGATATGTGGAATAAACTTGAGCAACTCTATATGACTAAGGCCCTACCAAACAGGATCTACTTGAAACAACGGTTCTATAGTTTCAAGATGGATGAGAACAAGTCCATAGATGAAAATATTGATGAATTCACTAAGTTGCTATCAGACTTGGAAAACATGGAAGTAAGAATTGATGAAGAAGATCAGGCTATATTTTTACTGAATTCTTTGCCAAGAGCCTATGATCATTTAAGAGACACTCTTAAATATGGAAGGGAGACTTTAACCCTTGAAGAGGTCACGGGCGCTGCCTACTCGAAAGAATTGGATTTAAGAGCAACTGGGAGACATTTTAAACCTGCTGGTGAAGGTTTAAATGTGAGAGGAAGGTCCCTTGAAAGAAGAGTAAATTTCAACAAGGGCAAAAACCAGCACAGATCAAATTCAAGAGCGAAGAAAACGTGCTGGATTTGCAAGAAGGAAGGACACTTCAGAAGGAATTGTCCCCAGAGAAAGGCCAATCAAAAATCTGATACAAACCCTGTTTTCGACACTGCAAATCTGTCGGATGGGTATGATGATGCAGAAGTTCTTACCATTTCCATTGATGATCCAAAGGAAGAATGGATAATGGATTCTGGTTGCACTTATCATATGTCTCCTCGAAGAGACTGGTTCTTTGACTTCAAAGATGTTGATTCTGGACAAGTTTTAATGGGAAACAATGAATCTTGTACAATTCATGGTGTTGGGTCAATAAAGTTAAAGATGTGGGATGGATTTGTGAAGATGATCACTGATGTCAGATTCATACCTGACCTAAAGAGAAATCTAATATCCTTGGGTACTTTGGATAAAAGGGGGTTCAGTTACAAGGCTGAAAATGGTGTTCTAAAGGTTGTACAAGGATCCCTAATTGTTATAAAAGGGATTCTCAAACAAGGGCTGTATGTACTGCAAGCTACTACCATCACTGGAGAAGCTAGCCTAACTACATCACACAAGGATCAAACTGAGCTTTGGCACAAAAGGCTTGGACATATGAGCCTTAAAGGACTCCAGGAATTAAGCAAACAAGGCCTATTGGAATCGAAACAGATAACCAATCTTGAGTTTTGTGAAAATTGTGTACTAGGCAAGGCCCACAAACTCAAGTTTAACACTGCCACGCACAGGACAAAATCCACACTGGATTACATTCATTCTGATTTGTGGGGCTCACCCAAGGTACCTTTTTCACTTTCAAAATCTCAATACTTTATTTCTTTAATTGATGATTATTCTAGAAAAGTGTGGATATATTTTCTTAGAACAAAGGATGAAACATTTAACAAATTTGTTGAATGGAAAACCTTGATTGAAAATCAAAAGGGAAAGAAAATAAAGCGATTGAGAACTGATAATGGGTTAGAGTTTTGTAGTCAAGAGTTTGATGAATTTTGTGCAAAATCTGGAATTGCTAGACACCGTACATGCACAAGCACACCACAACAAAATGGCCTAGCAGAACGGATGAATCGAACTATTATGAATAAGGTTAGATGCATGTTAAGTGAATGTGGTTTGCCAAATAGATTTTGGGCAGAAGCTGCCTCAACAGCATGTTATCTTATAAATAGATCTCCATCTTCTGCTATAGATTTCTTGGTTCCTGAACATATATGGTCGAATGTAAAACCTGAATATGATCATCTTAGAATATTTGGGTGTGTGGTTTATGTTCATGTTAATCAAGGTAAGTTGAATCCTAGGGCAAAGAAAGGTATCTTTCTTGGATATCCCAGTGGTGTTAAAGGATACAAAGTGCGGTTACTTGATGACAAAAAATCTGTAATTAGTAGGGATATAACTTTTAATGAAAATGAAGTTTATAAAACTAACATGAATTTTCCAGAAACCGTCAGCTCTAAACAAGCTGAGCAAGATGTACAGTCTCAGGTGGAGCTTCAAAGTTTTAATGATAGGTTTGAAGCTGAAGTTACTGGAAATCAAGATCAAGGTGGAGAAGAACATCTTCAACCTGAAAATGTTCATGGTATGCCTCAAGATGACGAAGGATTGAATGAAGAAGGACTACATGATGAATCTGAATCCAATCAGCATCTTGATGATTATGTTCTTTCAAGAGACCGTGCAAGGAGACAAATAAGACCACCATCAAGGTTTGCAAATGCGGATCTTATTGCCTTCGCATTAAATGTGGCTGATGTGTTAGAACTTGAAGAACCAACGAGCTATAATGAAGCAAAAAGAAGCAAAGATTGGCCAAAATGGAAGAGAGCCATGGAAGAAGAATTTCAGTCACTTGCTAAGAATCAAACATGGATTCTTGTTGATAGAGAAAAGGGTAAAAGGGTCATTGGTAGCAAATGGGTGTTTAAACGCAAACCTGGGATTCCAGGGGTAGAAAATGCAAGATTTAAAGCTAGGTTAGTGGCAAGAGGATTTTCTCAAGTTGAAGGTGTAGATTATCACGAAGTCTATTATCCTGTTGTAAAACACACCTCAATTAGGATCTTGTTGGCAATTACTGCAATCCAAAATTTGGAGTTGGAGCAATTAGATGTCAAGACCGCCTTTATACATGGCAACCTTGAAGAGAAAATCCTAATGACTCAACCAGAGGGGTTTGTGAAAGAAGAAGAAGCTGGAAAAGTATGTCTACTTCAAAAATCTCTCTATGGGCTTAAACAATCCCCGAGGCAATGGTATCGTCGTTTCGATGATTTTATGCAGCAAAAGGAATTTCATAGGTCCAAATATGACAGCTGCGTTTATTACTCTGAGCTACCAAATCATGGTTTTATATATCTACTGATTTATGTAGACGATATGCTCATTGCATGCAAAGAAATGAGAGAAATAGAGAAACTCAAAAGGCTCCTCAATTCTGAATTTGAGATGAAAGATCTCGGCCCGGCAAAACGAATTTTAGGAATGGAAATTGTTAGGGACAGAAACTTGGGGATCTTATCTCTATCTCAAGAAGGATACATAAATAAAATTGTAGATATTTTCGGCTTGAAAGATGCTAAAAGTGTCGGCACACCAATTGGTGCACACTTTAAGCTTGCTTCAATTAAAGATGATGAAGCTGAAATGGAAGCTGTATATATGAAATCAGTACCTTACTCAAATGCAGTAGGAAGTGTGATGTACTCTATGGTGTCAACTAGACCGGACATTGCTTATGGTTTGGGCCTAGTTAGTAGATTTATGAGTAAGCCCAGTAGAGAGCACTGGCAAGCTGTCAAGTGGTTGCTAAGATATCTCAAAGGCACTTCTAAGTTGAAACTGGTATACTCTAGCCAGGCACAATCAACTTGTGATATCATTGGGTACTGTGACTCAGACTTCGCTGCTGATCTTGACAAAAGAAGGTCACTTTCTGGATATGTCTTTACCTTTGGAGGGAATGTGGTGAGTTGGAAGTCAAGCCTACAACATGTGGTAGCCTTGTCAACAACAGAAGCTGAGTATATCTCTCTTACAGAAGCTGTCAAAGAGTCTCTATGGATTAAAGGGTTTGTTGGAGAAATCGGATTTGAGCAGAAGAATGCAACCATTTTCTGTGACTCACAAAGTGCTATCCATTTATCAAAAAATGCTGTGTTTCATGAAAGAACGAAGCACGTTGACGTGAGACTACATTTTGTGAGGGATATCATCTCAAGACAACTTGTAAGTGTAAGAAAGATTGACACAAAAGTTAACCCTGCAGACATGCTCACCAAGATCATTCCAGTAAGCAAGCTCAAGGATGCATTGGGTTTGCTCAAAATTCAGGAGTAGTGGTCCTGGATGCAAAAGAGAACTCTTATTGAATCCGTGATACAAGCATATCAGAGTCAAGGTGGAGATTTGTGAAGAGTAATCCTGCCTCTATATGCTGAAATGGATGGCTAGGATTGCAGCAGTACATTAGTGGTAAATCTAATGGTTATTATGTATTAATCTCCTGGGCCCACATATTAGTTAAAAAGGGGATGAGTTGGTTAAGTTGACTCTTAGAATAAGGGAGTCAAGAATCTTTCTGCCATAGTGTGGGTTACGCTATATGTTTTCTGCCCTCTTCTGAGAGATACAATGTAGTAGCCCGAATTCCAAATTGGGTAATTAACGGATTAATGGTGATTAAGAAGGTTTAATGTGTAATTTTGACCGTGGTCATGATCGGACGGACCGAAGATGGTTCGGTAGCACCGAAGAGTTCGGACGATCCGAAGTGGGTTCGGTGGATCCGATCATGAGGTGTCAAGAGTTGATCGACACGTCAGTTTACATGCAAGTTCGGATGATCCGAAGTTTAGGTTCGGTGGATCCGATCATGAGGTGTCAAGAGCCGATGGACACGTGGGAGTTCGGACGTTCCGAAGTGGGTTCGGTGGATCCGAACATAGCCTATAAATAGTGCTCAGATTTCCTCATTTTGTATTGTCAATTCTTGAAGTTGTGTCTCATTTTGAGAGGTTTGGAAGGTTTCTAGGGTTAGTTTGTCGGTCGAGCGTTAGCCAAGAGCTGCCAGGATTAGTAGCGTAGTGACGCCTGAGTTACGAGGCAATCGACATCAAAGGGCTGTCGACGGACGAAGGTAAACCCTAAACATTTGGTAGTACTGGTTTTGCTAGTCTAGCATGGTAGTATTGTTCATTGGGTATGCTTTTGATGCGTAGACTTGTTCTAGACCTGATTAGCGGTGTTGCGTAAGGCTAGGCTTGCTGTGATAGAGGTACGAAAGTACTATCCGAGATATCCTGGTCGAGTATACATCCTTATATGTGTTGCATGATTATGTGGTGCATTGATATATGTCATATGATGCATGCTATTATGTCACGTTTTATGATGCATGTTGCATTTCATGTTGAGCCGTATCTCCTTCGAGATAGCCTTTACTGTTGAGCTGTATCTCTTTCGAGATAAGCTATATCTTGTGGGGCCGCTCAGCCCTGTCTTGTCTTGTGGACGCATGGACACCGAGAGTACACAGTGGCCGACGGGTCCGGAGGGCTTCGGTGATCCGGGACATTTTGGGTCCACGTCTGTTCTTGTAGTGGATGCAGTGACCCAGAGGAGTACCGCGCGGCACTATCCACTTGGCGCCTCTAGACTGAGCATTTTGAGATCCTTTGTTACTCCTGTTTCTTGACTACCCTGGTATCATATCATAGTATGTGCATTTCATATAGGTTTGTATACTCATGCTTTTGTACTGGGCGTTCTTATCGCTCACGTCCTCGGTTTTGTTTATCTTGGACACCCCATTCCCACGGGGCAGGCCTCAGGTTGGACAGCTCAGGAGGAGGAGGAGGAGGACGTTGAGTAGATGGTTGGTTTAGTTCTTCGATATCTTTTTGATTCGATATGGTTGTACCGTATATTTGATTATATTTTGAGTTGTTCTGATTTCGATTGGGTTGTATAACTATTGTCGTTAGCCTTATTTCCGCTGTTATCTCTGATTATTATTAATTAAGTTAATTGCATGCTTAGTTCTTCATTAGTAGGTGATTCTGGAACGGGTCACTACATACAAGCTTGCGTATTTTCATTTAAAATCCTGCTGTAAAGTTGAGGGATTTTGTACTCTTCCTGTGAGATTCTGAGTGCTGTAAACTCATCGTTGATAGTGGATTCAATTGGGGTTGTAACCCTGAACCTTGGATGTAGGATTATTCAAATCCGAACCAAGTAAATTTCGTGTGTTCTTGTTCTTGATTGTTTGGTGATTCTATTTTCTTGTTGGCTATTCTGGAGATTTCTTCACAGCTTTCAAGTTCCATGTCTGAGTTCTCTTTCTTTCTCCCTCGCGCCAGCTTTAAATTCACAAAGCTTGGCGGTAAAGCTTTTGTTAGTCACCATTGGGATTTTGAAAAATACTAATTTTATAATTACATTTATAGTTTTATTTTATTTCTTCGTCTCAATCTTTTGTTAGTCACCATTTTCAATTTACATTTTCGTCGTTCTAAAAAAATAACTGATAGTTACAATAAAATAAACATAAAAACTCTTGTGATATTATTTCACGAGTCAATTTTGTGATATAGATCTCCAACCCGACTTAATCTATGATACAGTTAGACTATGTAAAAAAGAGTTGATCATGAAGTTAGTGATAGCCTGATCAAATCATAAAAAGAATGGACAGCTGATGCAGTTCAAATTTCGAACTACAATTCAAAGACATTAAAACATTGTGAAGGATTTGAAGTATACAAGGAACGAAGTTAAAATTGTTAACCTCTATATTTGAAAGTTTGAGGATTGAAGAAAGTGAGACAATCATCGAGTATGATCGCCGCTTGAGAGAGATAACATATGAATCATTCAGCCTTGATCCAATTTAAAATGAAAGATTGATCAGCAAAGTATTATGATCATTTCTGGAACGCTTCAATATCAAGATTTGTCCAATAGATGAAGCACGATACACAACTCAGCTCGCGCTAGATGACTTGAGTAGCTCCTTACTCGTAACTACTTACGAGGAAGATATTTCTCTTGCCCAATTTCTGGTAAACCTAAAGAAAGACAAGGGCATTGCCTTTGTATCTGCTCATGACGAATCTGAAGATAAACCTGATGCAGAAAGCAGCAGGAATTCGCATAAAACGGTGCTGAGCCTTCTGATAGTTCACCATCCACCGCCAACTCCGACTCTCAGAAATCCAGTGAGGATAATGATCTTGCTGCTTATTCTAGTGAAGATGTTGAAGGTGGTGTTGATGACACCTCAGACAACATTGATAATGAAGATTTTGACTTGAGCAAAGCCTTCTCTAAAAAGTTCTAAACTGAAAAATCTCTGGCTCAGTGGTTTGTATATGCCAACCGAAAGTTTGTTGATAAGAAGAACGTGGATATCGATGATTTTGCTAGGAAAAATCTAGTGGTTTTTCTCAAACTTCACGAAATATTTTCTATTTTTTCTGTCGTGACCCCGTATTGCCGCAAGGCTGTTCTTGAGTTCGACATCAATCTCTCACCCAATGTAAGGTGATGAGAGGTCAAGCAAGTTAAAAAAGTTTTTGTTCGTGGCAAAGTGTACAACTACAACCCCGAAATCATTAACAACCTCTACCATATTTCTGTTGATGTAGAAAGTCTTCAATTGGACATTCATGAGGTTAATTTAGTATTAACCAGAGGCTTGATCACTCAGATTTCGGCGCATTCAAGCCATCTTTCTGGAGCCAACTTGATATCTTTTACTCAATTCTTCACAAACTTCAGAAATAGGACCATCAGGAACAAGAGAAAGCAATAACATTAAAGACGAAGCTGAAAAAGCTCCTTAACACTGATAGTGATAAATGATTTTATTTTATCTGCTCTGAGTTTGATTAGCTTTAAGCTCTTTTCATGTTTCTTAATTTATTGTTACTTCATTAGGTGTTAAGGATTTTAATGCTATTTTCTGATTTAGTACTAATTGATTAATGTGTTCGCTCTCAATGTTATCAACAATGCCAACAACACTCAAGCTAATATGATCAAATTAACGGGGTTAAATGAAGTTACTTAGAGTTGAATCAACTTGCGTAGATTTTTTTTTGTGTATTTTGTCGAGACAATAAAACAGAGATTGAAAGGAAACATGAATTGCATTGTAAGACATTATTCTTAAAAAATATTTTTCCCTTTTAAAATAACAATGTATATTAAGAGTTTTGCATTTCTAAAATATTGAGTCTCTTAAACTCTAGATTTGATATCTAATTTTTAAAAGAATTTGTTTCACAATGAGAGCTAATTTCTTTATCTTGTAAGAATCTATTCAAAAAATCATATCAGATCAAAACAAGTCTCTATATATTGAAGAATAGTTGTTGCGCAATACGCGAGCAAGATATAATCAAGTTATTTATTTGTGTGTTATATTATTCCGTTGCATGTTGTCACGATGTGTTACAACATCCTAGAAAACACTTATATCCGATACATAATGTCTTTATTATTATGTTAAACTCAATTATTTCAAAACATATTATTTAAAATTCAATGCATATTTTTGTCATTTTTATTTTCATGTATGTTTCAATATGAAAAGATATATAGTAACTAAAAATTTAAATACTAAAAATATAGTATGAAAAACATCGACCAAAATAGAAAAAAATAAATAATAATAACGCTTTAATGCATACAAATTTTAACAAGTATTCATTTTCTTATTACCTGGTTTATGCCTTTTTATATTTCAGATACTTATGCCGTGTAAATTCTCAACATGTAAGAAATATATTGAGTGCAAATCTGCCTCGGAACGTAGTACATGCGATGAATGAATCGTTCAAAAAATAGTTCAAAACCCACTTGCAACAAATTCTCTCCGGACTAAAAAAAAATAAGATGGGGATAGTTTACTGATTTCATCTAACCAATAAATCATAAGAACTAAACTGCAAGATATGTAGTAAATTTTACCAAGCAGACACATTTGTCTTCGAGTTTGATTCCAACTAGTCCTCATCTTCTGAATCTGTGCAAGGATATACCAATATTAGTAGATCTTAATGAATAATCTTTATCTAAAGAACAAACAAGAACTCACGGCTACACACTTGGAATCGGGTAGGTATACGAAAGGAAGAATCAATATATATGAACAATTTCTAACAGTCCAATGCATATAGTGCGGCTGACACGCAAGACCCAAGTCATTAGACTCGCTGCGTTTGGTTGGAAGGAGATGATAAACTAATGATTAGTATGTAAATGATAAAGAAAATGATTGTGGTAGGATTGTAATATATGGTGTAAAATAATATTATGTTTGATAAGATTTTTAAGTGTAGGATAATTTTGAATTTTTTGATGAAAAGACAAAATTGCCCTTCCCCTTCGCGGCGACGGCGACGGCGACAGGCCGGAAACGGCAGGCGGGAAGCGGCGGCCAGAAACGTCTGGCTGGAAATGTCGACCGGCGCCGGAAATAGTCGGCGGCGGCGGAGGCGATCGGCTGGGGCTCGGCCGGCGGTCCGTCGGCGGTCGGCCGGCGGCGGCGGTCGGTGGCGAGAAGTTGTAGTGAGTTTGAATATAAGAGAAGGGTAAAATTGGAAAAATAGGAGGTATTAAGAGTTGATAAATAATCCTAGGGGGTGAGGAGGTATTATTTTAACCTACTTAATATAACTTAATCATTCATATGAGGGATTGACTTGGTTAAATAATCACGCGTACCAAACAACTGACTAGGTAGGATAAAATAATCTATCCCGGCTAATCATCCGAACCAAACGCGGAAGATACTTGAAGGGTCAACCCAACTGAGTGACAAATCGTCATCTGTAAACGGGAACTTACATTTTAACCGGATTTGAAAATTCACAAGCATTGAGACGAAGGGAAAACTCGCATTCGATTTGCAGGCGAGTGAGTTATTAAATACATGTTTGAATCAATGCTTACCTGATCGTATATCTTCCCCGACTTTTCCTTTATTTTTCAGTTGTCGAGTGATCATTGACCAAATGAGGATCCACGGGTAGATGTGAAAAACAAGCAGGGTCAATAACATTGTATAAGCCTTGACGATCTCATGACCCAAAATGGAAAGATGATGAGCCTCAGAAAAGCCATGACAAGGCAAAAAGCCCAAAGCATATGCTAGCTCCAAGTTCGTTCTCTGAATATTTAAAAACTTTAGCAGCTTCAAGGAATACATCACTGGCATTATGCAGAGCCATAATCACTTGGCAATTGTGTAAGACGATCTCACTGATCGTTTTTCGAGACGTATCTCTTATTTGGGTCATTGATGAAAAAATCTTACTTTTTATACTAAGACTATTACTTTTTATTGTGAATATTGGTAGGATTGATAAAGATCCGTGAGACCGTCTAACAAGAGACCTACTCTCGGGGAAATGTACATTTTGTGATACATGATCTCAAATTTATCATCTTAAATATAATAACTACACTGGATAAATTTATTATATTTTCTACTTTTACCAAATTCGACTTTGGTAGCCTTTTTCATTTGTGAACATTATTTGTGTTTTTTTTAATTAAAAACATTATAAATAAAGTTTATTTAATATTTTCGTGTACTAGTTTTGGCTTTTTAAAGGATGATGAATTATTTTATTTTTTCATTTAAGGGATTATTTTAAAAATATATATATTGGTGAAGCCTACAAAAAATTTTAATGCCCTACAAAGTACAAACAACTTAGATTACACACACCCCCCCCCCCCCCCCCCCCCCCCCCCAATGGACCGAAGTGAATCCGCAACATTAGTTAGTTCTGGGCCAATGATTTACACTAATAGCCCATAACAATTTATCGTATTGGAGTGTTTTACGTAAAATATAGAATGATTTGTCGTATTGGAATATCACAAGTTTTTTTTTTTTTATTTATAGGTCAATAAAATATATATATTATATATAATTTAAAATAAAATATTTTTTATATTCTATATGTATATCACCATTTCCAATTATATGATCTATAATTATGTCTATAGTAACTCTATTGTGAGACGGTCTCACGAATCTTTATCTGTGAGACGGGTCAACCATATCGATATTAACAATAAAAACTAATACTTTTTCATGAATTACTCAAATAAGAGATCTGTCTCACAAAATTTTTTGTGTTATGTCTATGGTAGGTTTAATCAGTAATTGTGATTTCTAATTGGCATGTGATGTTATATTTAAATTAACTAACTTTTTTTTTGGGGGGGATTGGAATTCTCTATCGGATTTATGCAATGTTCTCCAAACCGGACCGGACCGGCCGGTCGGACCGGTTCAACCGCGAACCGGCCCCCAGACCGGTCCGGAGATAAGTAAAAACCCGGAAAACAGGTTTAACCGGAAAAAACCGGTTAAATCGGAAAAATCGGAACAAACCGATTAAAACCCGGTTAAACCGGAGATAAGTAAAAACCCGAATTAGCGACGGTTTATAGCGACGGTTTTTGAAAAACCGTCGCACATAGCGACGGTTGTTACAAAACCGCCGCAAGTAGCGACGTTTTTTATAAAATCGTCGCAAGTTGTGGTTACATGTTGGTGTAATTTGGATTTTTGAATTTGAAAAGTGATGTTTATTTGGATATTTGTTGTAATTTTCATCTTAAAAATTAAGTAAAAATTATAAAAACATAAATAATCAATATTTTACTATTTTATTTATTATATAAAATAAATAAAATATTAATTTTATTTATCCGGTTCGACCGTTCGGTGGAACCGGTGGAACCGGTTGAACCATTTTGAAGGCTTGACCGGTTCGATTAACGGTCCGGTTATAAAAACACTGGATTTATGTCCCGTTATTGGATTTATGTCCCATTTCAACAAACGTAAATGGGCCAACTCCGTTTACAGTAATTTAGGCCCGTTACAATAAATATCAAAAAGCGAAAATATATAACAGTGCTTTGCAGATAAATTGTGAAGCGTAATAATTGTTTTTACTGGATAAAACAATTAAAACATAGTGCTGTTATACAGTTTAAAAGATTTGAGTTGAACCGTTAGCATCAGCTATAACATTTGGTAAAACGACAAGTGTTCGGTCCTACAATTGATATAAGAGACAAAGTTCAATGTTCGATTGTCATTGATTGCAAAGAGTGCAATTGTTGGGAGAGATATTTTCAGGTACAATAATTGTCTCTGTTGAGTAGGGAAATCAAAACGTGATGTTTGATCTGTTGTACAGTTTAAAAGATTTGAATTGCACGGTTACCACCAGTTATAATTCTTGGCATAGCGACAAACACTCAGTTTTACATTAAAAAAATACGAAAATTGAGTAATTGTTTGAAGATTATTCACTCGTTTCATAAATTATAACAGATTTGACTAGTGTAAACTTGTCCGTTTGTAATATAAAAATTCAAAATATAGTGTAATCTTAATTGTCAAACAATAATTCTCCTTGTTTTCTATCCAATAACTAAATACAATTGAGTATGTAGAATATCTTACAGGAATAAATGATTAGTTAATATTATGATGAATAATATTAAAATTGTACAATTTTTTGAATTACTTTTCCAATCATCCATTTAAAATATCATAATATTTTTGTACCAAATAAGATAATAATTTCTAATTAATATAAATTTTACCAAATAAAAAATAAATAGAGATCTAAAAATTGTGTTTTAAACGTGCTGATTTTTATGGTGGAACTAAAAAGGAGCATTAAGCTTAATTTTTTCAATTTTAATTCAAAAAAATAAAAATATAATGTATTTAATAATTCGTGTAGTGTAATTATCATCTACATTCAATTCATTACCTCCTTTTTGACCGGGTGTATTCGCATGTTTAACCCGTTTATATTCAATTTAGTATCCTTCTATTTATATTTTCTAATTTAGTATTCAAAATATAAACAACTTATTTGATTGTTATATTCATACAAATTTTGGGTAGCTTCGATGTTATATGTGGGGCACTGCCTCCGGTTAGTTTGGATGGACAAGATTCACCCACATATGTGATTTTAAAAAAATTAGTGGACCACATGTATGTGTGGCTAAATTTGGGCCTTTGATTCTATCATGGGATAGTGCCCCTACATGTAGGATGTAATCAACCCAAATTTTGTACCACTTTTATCATTTTGTTTAGATTTTAAAAGATCTACGGTGTTGAAACCTTATTCGGAACTTTTTTATGATTCTCACTCAGCAATATCATTGTCACATAAAAAATAAAAAAATATTATTCATGTATCTACAATCCAAAAATCCGAAATAATTTTTTTATAGACCTCACACTGAATTCAAATATTTTAATATTATTCTTTTTAAAAAATTATTATTTTACAAACAATTTCTAAAAAATATAAATAAAAATTATAAAAACATTAATTACAAACAATTATTAAATATTATTAAACCTTTAAATCACGCAAAATAGATATGAATAAAAATTAGTGTAGTTATAGATAAATAATAAATATGTTCAACGTATTATTACGCTCAAGTATATTTAATATTCCTATTATTTTTTAATATCGAGATTAATATAAAAATATACTATTTAACTAAATTATACTTAATCGTATAACGCTAGTGAACAAAATTATAATTACATTAATATAATTAAATAATACAAATAAAATATTAAAAAAATTACTTAAATTACCTTCTCACACGTAATTATATAGAACTTGTAATAATATCAACGGACGATACTAATAACTGAAATAAATGACAAGTATTATCAAAAAGATTACACAAAAAAAAATTACTTCTTAATATATAATTATAATATTAACAACGAAATTAAACATTACTTCTTGATATCTCTTCGAATGAAATGAATCACGTGACACTCACACCCATGTTTTTCCTTTTTTTAAAAGTTTTTTTTTTAAAAAAAAACATCCGGGACATGATTAAACGGATTGCAATATTTACATAACATTTTCCATTTTGCAATATTTTAATAATTTATTTTTAAAATATTAATATTTTTTTTAAAAAACCCTGATTTGGAAAGCCGGGCCTCTAATTTTCTTGAGTATCATGTTATTTAAATTGTTTTTTATAATTGACATTTTTAGCATTATTGATTGAGTAGATCTCATGTGAGACCATCTCACGGATACTAATATATGAGACGGGTCAACCCTACCCATATTCACAATAAAAAGTATTACTCTTAGCATAAAAAATTATACTTTTTTATTGATAACCCAAATAAGAGATCCGTCTCACAAATTCGACCCATGAGACCGTCTCATACAAGTTTTTGCCATTGATTGATTCCTTGTCACCCTACACATAACAATTTTAAAAAGCAATATTTTGATACATTTTTATGGATTGGTTCAAATCAGATATTTATCTTACAAAATTAAACTATAAGAATGTCTCACATAATTTTTTATGATGTGAAAATAGGTTGAAACACAATATTTAAACCACGGAGTAATTTTACTAATTTAAAATTTATGGTCATCTCTTTTGAATTGAGGATATAATAACTTTTCTTGGATCTATTCGTAGTTTTTGATAAAGTTGTAACTGATAAAATAATTGATTCATAATAAAATAAGTTTTTTGTGAGACAGACTCATAAATCTTTATCCGTGAAACGATCAACTATATACTTATTTACATTCAATTATATGTTTGAAATTAGGATATTGAATTTTTATTTAATAAAATTGATATATATGTTGGTACTAAATGAATCGAAGTTGAATTTATGAGTGGGTTTCATGTGAGACCGTCTCACGGATCTTAATCTGTGAGACGGATCAATCCTACCCATATTCACAAAAAAATGTAATACTCTTTGCATAAAAAATAATACTTTTTCGTGGATAACCCGAATAAGAGATCCGTATCATAAATACGGCCCGTGAGACCGTCTCACGTAAGTTTTTGCCTGAATTTATTGTACAATTCAAAGCAAATTCGAGACCAAATTAACTTTCTGTTTCTAGTCTTGAACAGTATTTTGAGCCAAGAGTAGGTCTCATGTGAGACCGTCTCACGGATCTCAATCTGTGAGACGGGTCAACCCCGCCCATATTCACAATAAAAAGTAATACACTTAGCATAAAAAGTAGTACTTTTTCATGGATTATCCAAATAAAGATCCGTCTCACAAAATATGACCCGTGAGACCGCCTCACACAAGCGTCTCACGGATCTCAATCTGTGAGACGGGTCAACCCCGCCCATATTCACAATAAAAAGTAATACACTTAGCATAAAAAGTAGTACTTTTTCATGGATTATCCAAATAAAGATCCGTCTCACAAAATATGACCCGTGAGACCGCCTCACACAAGTTTTTGCCTTGAGCCAAATCCAGATTTTTCTTTTAAAAAAATTAATGTCTATTTTAATTTGTATTGTTATTACGTAATTTATGTATGAAAAATTATAGCATAAAATAGAGCAGATGGTTTTCGTCTCGTAATTGGCAATTAGTCGGGCTCATTGAAAAAATAATTTACAAGAATAATTGAGGTTTCACAATTAATTGAAAAGGATATGTTAATAGTCTGATAAATTTTGGACACGAAGGGGTTTGAAAATGAGTCATCTTTATTGTTAAAATTCGTTTAGATTTGGTAATAAACAAATCAAACTCAAGCTTTACAGTATTCGGCTCGTTAGCTCGTGAACATGTTCGTTGGTAAGTTCATGAGTAATCTTTTAGATGAAAAAATAATAGTTTTGATATTTGATTTATTGATTTTGCATATTAATTATGAAATATATAGAAAATTCTATTAAATTTATTTATTATAATAAATTTACAAATTTTAATAAGAATAATATATTTTTCTTTAAATATATAATTTACTTTTTAATTAATTTAATGAAAATTTAAATGTATAATTCATATTTATTAAGTTTGTTTAGGTTCGATAAAGACTTGAATAAGCTAGTGAGCCATGCATATATTCTTTAAATAAAGCTCGAGCTCGACTCGATTATAAACGAACCAAACTCAAACATTCAAGAGTTCGATTCGACTCGATTCGAGCTTTGATACCTAATTTTTTAATTTATTGGGTTTGATCAAAATCTCTTTGCACGGATAAATATGCACACTTAAAACTTCTGAGCATTGATTCGTGATTTAGTCCATTGGATTTGATCAAAATCCTTTTGCACGGATATCTATGTAAACTTAATATCTGTTGGCATTGATACACGATTTAGTCTGCATTTGGTCAAAATCTTTTTGCACTGATATGTATGTATAAACTTAAAACCTGTGAAGATGGATACGTGATTTAGTCCATTGAAATTGGTGAAAATCTCTATGCACTATAAATATGTAACTGGAAACCTCCGAGCATTGATTTGTGATTTAGCCCATTGGATTTGCTCAAAATCCGTTTGCACTGATAATCAGGTACACTTAGGCCCTGTTTGGTAAGTGTGATTAAGTAAGGATTGTTAAATAGTCTTATGTTTGGTTCCATTTACAAATCTGACATTGATTAAATTGATAATCAATTTAAGATTTGCTCAAAATCTTAACATTGATTAAATTGATAATCAATTTAAATCTTAACATTAATCAATTTAAATCTTAACATTAATTAAGAATTGGTTCCATTTACAAATCTGACATTGATTAAATTGATAATCAATTGTTAAATAGTCTTCTGGATTTGCTCAAAATCCGTTTGCACTGATAATCAGGTACACTTAGGCCCTGTTTGGTAAGTGTGATTAAGTAAGGATTGTTAAATAGTCTTCTGTTTGGTTCCATTTACAAATCTGACATTGATTAAATTGATAATCAAGACTTGTGAGCATGGATAATAAGAATCGGGAAAATTGACAATAACTCCCCAAACTTAAACTCAACTTTCCCCTAACTCCCTACACATCAAAATCTTTCTTTAAACTCCCTAAATCTATAAGATAGACTAAAATACCCCTATGCCCTATTTTTTTGGTTTTTGATCCCGCGTTTCCGAAAATGGTATCAGAGCATGGTTAATTCATTTCAAACACAAAAATTTTATTATCACTAGCAACTAAATGTATGAGAAGGAGAATTTCGAAAATTATGAATCCGAACTTTAGTTCGAGAAAAATAATTTACAAGAACTATTCTAATATTTTGGAATATACACAAGTTCATCTAACTATTGTTAGATATCAGAAACAGGAGAACAGAGGTATGTTCCAATGGTAACTACCAAGTTATGGTACAGACCTGATGGAAACATCAGGCATATGACGGTATATGTCATATATCAAGAAATGAAAGGATTTCGGTATCCCCGAAATCATTTCAATCTCTATTCCAGAAACATTAGTTTCCGAATAGATCTATTCAGATGTTCTATAAAGCATCTGAAACAACTCATTAAATTAGGAAATTTATATCCTGATGAAAGACATTAGTGTTTGCAAAACCTTGCATACACAAAAGGTAGACTCTTACAGGCCGAAAAGACCAGATCTTCATTGATCTGTTAAATATGCCAGGAACTACCATCCAGTTCGAAATTGAACTCATTTCGCTAGAAATAATTCAATTAGAGCAAGAATTACAGCGAAGTACATGCTTCACTGAACTCAGCACAAAAGGTATGCGTTTACAAGGTCTAAAGAACCGAAAAAACATACTTCAAAATCTACTCAGAAGAAATTCTTCAGAGAACAATGGATCTGTATAGACAGAAGATTTATGAAGGGAAGCAACAGCACCCTCAGGTAAAAATTTATGATTCAAAATAATAAATTTCTGGAGATAGTACCAGATTCCTCTAAGCTCTCTTTGGATCTTAGAGAAATTCAGAAAACAGTACAAAGTTATGGCACTTTGCTATATTATGTACCACAACGAGTTGAGAAAATCCTAGAGAAACAAGAAGAAATTCTTGTGACCTTAAAGGATATTCAAACAAGAATTCAGAAACTAGAACAACAACCAAGTTCTAGTAGACGAACTTCAGGAGGATGGTTACCACCCTCATTTGGTACTGAACCTTTGTTACACCAACAAGGGAAGGCCAGAGTGGTGTCAAAACCTTTAACTGAAGAAGAAAAGATGATCAATCTAATTAAGTCGGTCTCAGAAAAGAAATTAATCTGATGACAACTTTAGAGAGGATTGGTTTAGAGGATCTACAAGAGCTTGCGGAATCTTTCGCAAATCTCAAAGTGGTAGATCTAAAGATGAACACAGCAGTAGGTGAAACACCACCTGCCATAACCTGGTCATCTTCTCAGGAACCCTCAAGGGAAAGTATGGGATCTCATAATATAAATATGAGAGAATCCCAAACTGATTTCCATACTGGTGGAGGATCACACCCAGCGGGAACAAGGGCAAGGAGAACTCAAATTCCTTTGCACCAAACACCCTATGGGAAAACTGTTTTGGATCCTATACATCCTTACGGGGTTATGCTTAACCTTGATGTATTAGACTTCAAAAACAGAGAAGATCTTATAGACGATTGGACATCTGCTATGAGAATTGCAGCAGGAACACTTGATCTCAACAAAGAAGGATTCATTAAACTTTTGGAAATGAGTCTGATGGGATCAGTAAAAATTGCTTGGGACATGACTTCTTTAGAAATGAAAGAGTCAATCCTAGCTGGGGAATCTCTTAGTGAGATTGCGGGGAAAATGGCTACCCTATTTAAAGCACACTTTATAGGGGTAGACTATTTCAACACTCAAAATACAGAGAAGAAGAAGAAATATACTCAAGCTCTGTATAGTCTTGAATTACATGATATATGTTTGGTAGATGAATACATCATGTTATTCACCAAATATAGATGGAATTCAGGAGTCGAAGAAGATATAGCTATGCAGCTTTTCTTCGCAAAAATGCCAAGCCCTTGGAGAGAAATGCTCATAAGGGAATACGTACCTGGTAATCCAGATACGCTGGCAAGAAGAGCCTCTTTCCTCAAAGGAAAGTTGGCAGAATGGTGTCATATGGCAGCATTACAAAATAATTACAAACGCCTAAGGGGTATCAACAAAAGAACTCCTTTGTGTTGTAAGGAAAATGATCTTCCAACAATTATTGGAAATAAACCACAGAAGCACAAAAGGAAAAGTTTCAGGACTCATCCTTATAGTAGAAGAAGTTCTTGGAAACCAAGAACTGTTTGGTCTAGACAGAAAGCCAGATCTTACAAATCTGGACAAAGAAGCGGACCATCAAGAAGTAGGATATCATCCAAGGCATCGAGTACATCTCGAAGCACAGGAAGAATACCTACCAAGAAAACTTTCAGAAGAGCTCATACTCGAGTTAATGAAAGTTTCAAAGACTGTAATTGCTGGACATGTGGAGCAAGAGGTCATATCTCGACCAACTGTCCAGAAAATGAAAAAAGAGGTATTAAACGCTTCGATCCTACTCCAGATATTGAAGAAGCAGTTTATTACCAAGATCTTATTCAAGTATACCAATTTGAGGACATTGCCTCAGATGAAAGTATATATGAAGAAGAAGAAGTCTTAAGTCAGGAAGAAGCTGATGGAACAGAATCGGAATCTGACTGAAGAAGAGGTGTTTCGACACGAAACACATGAAGACCTGTCTGGATTTTTCAGTCAGACAACAATATCTCATAACATGGTTCAAAGAATCATGAGAGAAAATCCGAGTCTACAGAGATATCAAGGTTTCTCTGCAGGACAGGTAGAAAAGTTCTTACGAAGTCTTGGCCTAAGAAACCGAAAGCATCATCTAATCTATAAAGTTTCTAGAAGGAAAATGGCAATCCCAATGGAACTTACAGGAAATAGAATGGAGATGCAGTTAATTCCTTCCGAAGAAATAAAGGAGGAATTACAAAAACTCAAGATAGAAGTAGCAAGGACTATGTCTTGGATTCATATCGGAGCAATCCAAATTATGATAAAAGCTACTTTCAAAGAAGGAATAGATTCACCAATCGATATTGCTATATGCGATAAAAGAATGGGGAATCTACAAGATTCAGTACTGGGAACTATCTCAGGAAATCTCTGTGCAGGAAAGATTGTAGGAGTAATATATCCAAGGATAGCCTACAACCTAGCAGATCGAGATTTTAGCCGAGCCTTGACCTTGCATCAGAACTTCAAGGAAAAAAGGTTGATGAAAGAAGGTAATAGACCATATTCGATTACCTATCAAATTTCATATGCTCTATCTAATACACATTATTCTGAATTGTTTATTAGAAATGAGTTTATTGAAATCCCTGAGATATTTGGAAAGCTTGCTCAGGCAATTTATCCAGAAAGAGTTGAGTTTCCTTTAATACAGGAAACAGATATCCATATCCAAGACAAACCAATCCTACAGAGGAATCAAAGTCTTAGACTGGAATCAAGGAGACTATCTTTTCAAGGAGATAGAATTACAAGTTACAGATGGGATAAAAAGCCTGTCATAGAAACCCAACAGGAGCTAAAACGTTTTTCTACAATAGGAAAACTCAGATGCCCAGAAGGGTGGAAGGAAGTAGAAATAGTATTTGATATTACAAAACAAAGGAATCAATTTCCTTGTAATACCATATACTATTTGGAACAACCTACGATAGGAACTTACCAAGGATTGATTAATATCGGAGAATTGGAAGTCCATATCCAAGGGATTCCAGGGAAAGAATCAGATCGACTGATTCTTGGACTAGAATTTCTTGAGGAACACAAACCTTGGAAACGTCTAGAGTATGGAATGGAATTTATGGCAGAAGAAAAGATGTGGAAAATCCAATGACCACAAGTCCATTCTCCATATACATTCCAGTGGGAATGTTATATGAACAATATAAGGCAGAATATTTTGCAGCTTATATTGATTCAGGTGCTGGAATTTGTACAGCAAATCGAGGAGTTTTTCCAGAAAATTTGGAAGAAGAATTACCAAAGATTGCTGGAAGAGATTTTTCCAGAAGAAAATGAGACTCGGAGATTAGTGTTCACAACACCATGTGCTCACAAAATCATAGTCCAGAGACTTAGAGAGGCATTTTACAGAAAATTGCCAATCTAGGTTCGCAGCAAGCGTGGTGATTCAGGAAAACTTCTGAACCCAAAAATGAAGGATTCTAGACTGTTTGGAGAAACAATGCTCCAGTTAAGAGCAGATAAGGAACTCCAACCAGAAGATATAGAATTCCTTAAGATAACTCTACAAACAAATGAAGTAGAGTTTGAATCCAAGGTATCATTGGAAGATGTCAAGAAGAGGATCAAAGAAAATTACAACGAAGATCCCTTGGCATGGTGGGACAGAAATCAACTCAGAGCTTGCCTTAAAATCAAAGAAGGCAAAGAGTATGAATTTGTCCGTTGTAAATCTATCCCAATGAACATCATTGATCAAAAGGATATGCAGATTATAATCAAGGAACATTTGGACCTTGGTTTAATCAAAGCAGGTATGTCACCATACAGCAGTCCAGGTTTCCTGGTAAGAAATCATGGTGAGATAAAAAGAGGAAAACCCAGATTGATTATTAATTATCAAGAAATTAATAAAATTCTGGAGTTTGATGGGTATTTTATACCTAGTAGGGAACACTTGATTAGTTGCATACGCAACGCCAAGATATTCTCTAAGTTTGATTGCAAGTCCGGATTCTATCAGATTCGGATGGAGGAAGGAAGCAAGAAATTCACAGCCTTCTCCACACCTCAAGGACATTATATTTGGGAAGTTTTACCAATGGGATTGGCTAATTCACCCCAGATATTCTAGAGAAAAATGGATAATCTTTTTAAAGATTATTTCAAGTTTATGTGTAACACCCCGAAAATTTTAAAGTCTACGTAAACCACATGCGCAAGTTATTAAATTCTTTGTGTATTTTAATTAAATGTTTTAATTGCATGAATTAATTATGTTGCGCATACTTGCATGTTTAAAATATATTTTTCTACATGATTGCATTAAAACATATTTTTAAAGTTATTCGAGTTGCGATCGAAGAACGGAGACCGAGGGCTGAAAAATAGAAACTGATTTTTATTAAATAATTATTTTTAACTATTTAAAAATATGGGTGGTGTTTTTTATTATTTTTGAAAATATGGGGTTTTGACGTAATTTTATACGCCGGGACGTAATTTTTACGGTGTTGGATTTTCAACAAAAATACGAACTTTTGGGAAACCCGGCTATTAAATTCACAAACTATTTTTAACAAAACCATTTTTATATTTTAATTAAATCCTAATCTAGTACTAATGGGCCTAAACTCATGCTTAATAGGCCTAAAGCCTTGTTAGGACATAATTAACTATATATTATAAGTTAAAACACCCCAAAACCCTACACTTCCTACACAAGACACACGCCCCACTTTCTGAAAATCCCACCCATATACACGACACACACAGCACCTTATTTGGAGGAAAAATTTCGGGAGAAAGCTAAGGAAGGTAATAGCCGCGGTTCTCGCCCGTTCTTCGCAATCGTCAACAAGTTTTTCGTGCGAAATTACGTAAAGGCACGCCATACATCTCCTTTTCTCATCCATCATATCATATTAATGTTTGAATTATTACATGCATGAAGAACATGAAGGATTTTTTTTCAGAATTTTCGTAACCTCATGCTTATGGGTTCTAAAGTGGTGTTTTCAATCTCCAAAATCATGTTTATTATGTGTTTAAGGGGCTGCCATGATTAGGACATGTTTAGGCAACGTTTTTCATGAATTACAGAGTCCTAGAACATCACCTAAACACCACACACGATCATGAAGCAACCGGAAAAGAAACTTGCTGTCACATGTGGTCATGGGTTCGGTTCTATGGGTTTGTTGGCTGGGCTTGGGTTCGGTTGGGATCAGGGCTTAGCCAAGGTCGTGAGGGAGTCTAGGGAAGAGTCCTAGCCAAGCTAGGACTCGGGCCAAGGGCTGGGGAAGGAGTCCTAGCTTGCTAGGACTCCCACCCGAGAATTTAGGGAGGGTGGCGCAGGTTGTGCAGAAGCTGGTGCAGGAAGAAGTGGCTCGTCCAGGGGGTCTGGGCTGGGCTAGGTTACGTCCTTAGGGTTCTAGGAGGGTGCTTGAGGGGATGGTTCAAGGAGTGGCTCGATGGGTAGAAGCCTAGCATCAAAAACGTGAGAGTGAGGATCATGACAGCAAGTAGGCGAGAGGTTGCTGTCCAAATTCAGTGGGTCGCTGCTGGGTTTAGGGGCTTGGTCTGGTCTGGGTCTAGTCTGGGCGTGGTCCAGGGATGGTTAGGGTCAGGTGGGCTCGGTAGTGGCTCGGTTGGTAGAGTCCTAGACTAGCTAGGAGTCCTAGTACAACTAGAACACAAGACACACACACATGCAGAAACATGGGCCAAGTTACAGCAGGGTTTTTGCGAGTTTGGGCTAGGTTCCATGGGCTGGGCTTGGTCAGGTAGGTTCCTAGATGGGTTGGCTCGGGTTTGGCTCAAGGTGGCTCGGGCGTGGCTCGGGTAAATTGGGAGATGGCTCGGTATGTTCGATAAAGGGTCAAAAACGAAAATTAAAGAACAAAAAAATGATCCAAGGGTCCACGGGGGTGGCTCACGACTTGAAAGGGTAGAATAAATCATAAAAAAGTTATGTTTAAAATTTGGGGTCAAAATAATGAGTTTTGGATTTATTCGGAATTTAATCGCCGCACGAAACACTAATTAGCGAGTTAATTGAAAAGTCTAGTTTTATGCTTCTTAAAATCATGAAAAATTAGATTTAAGCTTAAATAATTATTATAAGTCTAAGTTTTTAATTTGGGAATTTTATATGAAAGTTTGGCTTAATTCGAGATTAAAACGCATCAATACGTCACATTTAAAGATTAATTTAAAAGTCATCGAATTAAGCTAAATAGAAATATGAGAAAATTTACGTAAGCTTAAATAATTATTTGGGACATGTTAGAGTCATGAAATCAAGAAAATAATCGAAAACGTAAAATGTCGAGGCCAGGGGTAAAACGGTCATTTTACACCTAGAAATTAGTAAAGGTCATGGCAGTGCCCGAAATGCTGTTTTTATGTTATTATGATGATTTTGAAATGTTTATGAATTTCTCATGATTAAATGCTGATTTTTAAATGTCTAAAGAATGTTCATGATTGAAGAAGACATTTAAAATACATGTTGCATGCTTGGTTTCAAAAAAATGAAAATGTTGTGTTATGCACGTTTTAATAAGTGATGTGAATGAAATACGTTGAATGAAGTGAAGTGATTGTGACTAGTTCGTCAATAGTGGCGATATCGTGAGGGTGATGGTCCCAGTGGGAGCCCGACGATCGTGTTTCCATTATTGCGAACAAGAGGTTAAGAGGTTATGAGGTTTGAGGTTAGGATAGGAATGTCGTGAGGGGAAAGCCCATTGGGAGCCCCGACGATCGTATTTCTATTCGATTCATGTTAGGCCAGGGCCCAGTTGACCGGTGAGAGTGTTGCTGGTGTCCCCCGCCGCCCAGTACTGTGGTTATATTTCTGATGGATCCATCGAGAGGTCATGTCATGAGAGGAAAGTCACAATTAACGATCTGAATTCAACAGAGGATAAAGGAAAATGTTATGATTATGTTTAAAGGATTTATGTCATGTTGAGGAAAAGGAAAAAGTTAAGGTTTATGTTATGCATATCATGAAAATGTTTATGTTTAAAGTTTTATGCATCATGAAAATATTTATGAAAATGTTTATGTTCAAGTTTATGCATCTTCATGAAAATGATATTTTAAGTATAAGTATTTTTCACTGTTATGTGTTGACTGTATTACGTATTACTCGTTATCAAGATTATGATGTGTTGAGTCTTTAGACTCACTAGGTGTGATGGATGCAGGTGACATTGAGGGAGGACTTGACGGATGATCCAACTGGACTGAAGGTGCACATGACCCGAGGACCGACGCTAGTTTCCGCATATATGTTTATGATTTCTGTTAAAAGAGTGTACGACTTTTATTTATTGTTTGAGAGATTTTTGAGAGATTATAGTATGGGCTGCATTTCTCAA
The DNA here is from genome assembly GCF_022965805.1 of Primulina eburnea. Taxonomy (NCBI): domain Eukaryota; kingdom Viridiplantae; phylum Streptophyta; class Magnoliopsida; order Lamiales; family Gesneriaceae; genus Primulina; species Primulina eburnea. Next base: position 2,596,704 of record NC_133115.1, on the reverse strand, counting down.
ATATATAGTTGGTGGTTTTAATTTTAAAAAGGCTCTATAATATTTTATGAAATTTTGTGGTTCGGCCGAATGCTATGTGAGGTTTAAAAAAAAAAATTCTAGTACATTTTAAGAAATTGAATAAGCAGACGTTTCATTATGTTTGTTTACATTGATGATGTTTTAATAGCATCTAAAGATATGAAGGAACATGTTAAGCATTTAGAGATTTTCTCTAATGTTTGCAAGAAAGAAGGACTGGTTTTATCTGAAAATAAAGCAGTCATTGCTACAAGGAAGATTGAATTCCTCGGAATTGAAATCGATGAATCAGGAATAATTCTGCAAGAACACATAGTGGAAAAGGTGCATAATTTTCCAGAAAATCTTAAAGACAAGAAGCAACTTCAAAGTTTCTTAGGAGTTGTTAATTTTGCTGGGATGTTTATAAAAAACCTAGCAAAACACAGGAAAGTGTTCAGTCCATTGTTGAAAAAAGATGCTAGATTTATATGGACAGACGAACACACAAAAGGACTTATCCATTTAAAGGAGGTTTGTAAAAATCTTCCAAAAATGGCTATTCCTCAAGATGAGGATGATCTGGTATTGTATACCGATGCCAGTGATCATTGGTGAGGCAGCAGTTCTTACTAAGCTCACACCAGAAGGAGAACAACCATGTAGATATTGCAGTGGGTTATTCTCAGATGCAGAAGCCATAAGATGGCATATCAACGAAAAAGAATTTTATGCAGTAAAGAGGACTTTTGAAAAATGGCCGTTATTCTTACTTGCAAAGAAATTCACTTTGAAAGTTGATAACACTCAAGTTAAAGCTTTCTTAAGGAATAGAATTGAGTCTAAACCCAAGAAGGCTAGATTATTACGATGGCAAGCTTTATGTCAAAATTATATTTTTGATATTATGATAATAAAATCTCATGAAAATATTCTTGCAGATTTTTTAACAAGAGATGGACAACATTGACATTGATGCTATTATCAAGATGCGGAGGCATTTGAGGGAACACCTTGAAATGCTTCAAACCGAGTTCAACAAGTTAGCTGTTAACGCAGAAGTTGCGGGAAGGCTACAACAAGCTGATAAGAGAATTGTCTCTGATCGAATTACAGGATGTTTACATGCATATACTCAGTTATGGTATGTAATGCAAAGGCCTATCCTCCAGGACATTGAGAGACCACTGGTTTCCCAAATGGAGAGTTTTCGAGTACATGGCTCTATACCTGTAGCGGGGGATTCAAATACCCCTTGCACAAGAGTTAAGTCGGGATCATCACCAGATGAGTCGGCTGAAACAAAAATTGAGACTCATGATCCTTATCTTGAGTCTTCAAGTCAACCCTTCACCTCGGGGATTGAAGAGGGAGAGATTAACCTTAGGCCTCGTATTGACAAAGGCAAATCTAAGGCTGATATTAATGAAGGAATAATTTCTCCAGTTCAGGTTTACCAGCAGAATTGGGAGAAGTTGAAAACAAGAATTGGCATTAACCCAGCTACAAATAGGGTTGATGTTTCAGGAAAATATCCAAGGGTATGGATGAAACCTAATTCATATCCCAAGGAGGTTAAAGCTTCGTATGAATTTGGGGCTCTTGCCTCAGTTTATACTACATCACCCAGCTTTCCAGAAATTTCATGTTTAACAAAATGGATTCAGGAAGCTGTTCATGAGACTTGGGCAAATAATGATTATTTGTCCAGAGGAGATATTCTGGAATTGTATTTTTTCAGTGCAGCACCAGAACCAGTAGGGAAAGGCACACATGAAGCCTTTCATTTCATCAAGCTAAGGAGGCCAGATTCAAATGTCCAGAAATTTATCAAGGACCCTCCGACAGAAGAAACACCCCTGGTGTCTTCAATTACTGAAGATGACATTTCTACCAGAAGAGCTTGGGGTATTTGGGTCTGTCTCACTGAGATGGACAAAGTCAAGTTTCCGTTCAAATTCTACAATCATTCAGTGAACGGATCATTCCTGATAAATACCATGACAGGAAAAACAACAAGTTTTGCAGAAGATCTATTTGAAAAGAAAAGAAATCTTTTGTGGAACAGCAAGCTGCCGGCTAGCAAAGAGACTCGCCGAAAATTCTGTAACATGGCACATATAGGAAGATGGTCAGAAAACATCTGCCTTGAATGTCAAGACCAGAAGAAACCAGAGTTTGGTAAAGGTTTCAAGCCGAGATCAGATCGGAAAACTTTACCGACACAAGCACAAGTGGGGAAGGACCACATGCACATTTTCCTCGAGGATACAAAAAACCGAAGATTCCTCGACAAAATTAAAAGGGACATGTGACCCTCCATTACAAAAGCAGGACCACTACCATGTGAGTGGTAGAAACAAGACAACCACTAATTAGTGGTAAAAGACAAATGAACCACCAATAATAGATGGTGGATGACACATTGGATACCACAAAAGGAATCCAATGAATAAAAAATAAATTAACTGGTCCAAAAATTCATCTATAAATAAGGACAGAAAGGAAACCAGTTAACACACCAGAATCAAAACTTAAAAATGTATAGGGTATATCTGAAAGTTTTGAAAAGAAGAATAACATACAAGAGAAAAGAGGCAGAAGCTCTTAAATGGTTAGTAAATCATTTCCGAGAATATAAGGGAGATGAAATTACCGCCGATATCTTGGAAACTCATCGTCAATGGTATCTAAGAGAGATAAAGGAGGATGAGAAGTTGATATCAAGATTAATAATCTAGACAGGGACCCCTCAACCACTAAATGGTCCCCAATGCAAGCTGTAAAGGCTTATGAAGATTTGAAATCCGAAGTTCAAATCCGAAGGAGCCTTCTATAAATAAGGCAGGAAGAAAGAAGTGAAGATCATCAAATATTTTCTCCATTTCTTTCATACAAGGTTGTAATATTTTCTTTTCAAGTTTTATGAGTGTTAAGAGTTCAGCTACGATAAGTAGCTAAACAAGTTTCTCCTCCTCTGCAGGAGGTTACTATGTAATATATAAATATTTATGTTTGAATAAAAGAGATCTTTGCTCTTAGTCCCTCTCATGTATTATTTTCAAAATTTGATATTTTGCTGTACGCTCTAAGGTAGGAAACGAATTAGAGCTGTGCTAAGTATTGCTGAAGGAATCTGCTTAGTAACCATCGGTTGCGATTGTGTGGTTGGACTGTGAGGAGCAGTTCGTAAAATACGGTGGATATAACCCGGTGGTACTCTAGTCAAAGAGGTAAAAGATTTAATTTATTTTACGGAAGCATGATGGGCCTTTTACTACAAAAGAAAATCAATTATTTGAAAAATAAGGTTGAAGGGTAGGATGGGAAATTTTAAAGAAATGTGGAGTTGAAACAAAGTTTTAGTGGGGTAGGGAGTAAAAGAGAAGTTGAGAAGGGGTATAGGGATTTTTTGACAAGTTGCCCATAAGAATCAGTTGTGAATTTTCTTATATAAAATTATGTTTCACATTTTATCATGAAATGTCAAAAAAATGTCATAATAATTATTGATACTCACCAAATCCATCGTTTTATTTTGGATATTAATTTGTGCCCAATAAACAATGTGAATTTTTTTTTATAAAGTACCGAAACCACCTGATAATGCAATAAAAACATCATAATTTTCAATCATTTCAGTGATTCTGTCCTCTCAATTCTTCCCCAACCGTGATACCAGAGATATTACTTTTAGCTAAAACTATAGGAATAATACTCAAAACTTGTCTACCTCCAAGATGAACTGTAACGTCCGAAAAACCAACCTACGTAAACCACATGGATGCAAAATTATTTTAATTGCTTAATTGTTTTATTTAATTGATTTTAACGTTAGCATTATATTTATTATATGATTATATGACATGATTGCATGATTAAATGATAATATGACATGATGACATGAAATTAAGAATTTTACCCGAATATTCGTTAATAGGCAGGGAAAAAGAGACTGGAGACGACCAAGACAAGAATATGTATTTTTATGTAAATAATGACAAGGCTTCCTAATATGATTAAAAAAATGATTTAATTTTCCTAAAAAAGTTGGAGTTCGAATTATTTTACTAGTCGAGCTCGGTTTTTGTTGGGTGCAATAATTGTCCTTGCTTGGTAGAGCGATCGAACCATGGTGCTTGAGCTGCTGTGCGGTTTAAAAGATTTGAGTTGCACCATTACCACTAGCTATAGCTTTTGGTAAAGCGGTAAGCACTCGGTCCTACAATTGGTATCAGAGCCAAGGTCATGGGTTCGATTCTCATTGATTGCAAGGAGTGCAATTATTGGGAGGGAGATTGTTGGGTGCAATAATTGTCCTTGCTTGGTAGAGCGATCGAACCATGGTGTTTGAGCTGCTGTGCGGTTTAAAAGATTTGAGTTGCACCATTACCACTAGCTATAGCTTTTGGTAAAGCGGTAAGCACTCGGTCCTACAGTTTTTTTGGGGAAGCCGGTTTTGGGCAAACAAGGAGTTTTAAAAGATCAAAAATATTATTTTATGGAAACTAATTTTATAAAAGTTTATTATTTAATTAATTTAGTGTTATTGGGCCCAATTAATTAATCTAAGTAGGCCCAATTACCCTTAAACTTGCAAACCCAAAACCAAAACCAAAGTCCATTAACCATGTTAATTAATTATAAATAAGTGCCAAAGCTTTCAAAAACCTCACAATTCATACCCATCAGCAGCCGTGTAACACCTTGCACACACAATTCAGATTTTCGAAAATTAAGAAGAGAGAAAAGCTTGTGTTCTTCGTCGTCCGGTCGTCCAACGTCGCACCCTCGTCGAAAATCGTATATTCGAGCGTTATAAACGCAAAGGCACGTTTCCTAAAATATTTTAACATCATAAAAATCATATTATGCATGATTTAATTGTTGATGCATGAAAATATAGGTGTTTGATCACTTTTACGGTACAACGTTTAGTTTCAAAAATACGTCGATTTTACGCTTGGTTTGAAATCTTTTTTGAAACCAACGGACACACTGACAAAATATGATAAAACACGATTGAATTAGGGGGAAAACATGATAAATTAAAAGGAAATACTAAGCTGGAACCGTAGGAAGATAAACATAGAAAAGAACCGTGGGTTTTGGTGCATGTTGTGGTTCATGGATTTGGTTTCTGTGCATGGGGCTTTGGGGCTCGACCAGGTCCGGGGTTTGGGTCCTAAGAGTCGTGGTTAGGTCCTAGGAAGAGTCCTAGTCGTGTACCAGGCTGGGGAAGAGTCCACGAAAGCTAGGACTCTCCCCAAGCTCTTGTCGTTTTAGGCTGCTGTACAGGGGATGGGCTAGGTGGTCTGGACGATGGCTTAGGATGGTCCAGTGAGGGGTAGGAAGGTCTGGGTCCAGGGGTGTGGCTTGGTCCAGCGAGAGCTGAGCAAAACGTGGGAGCGCAGGGGAGGGAACGCGCATGCTGTTTTCTGATTCAGGTGCTTCGTGCGCGGGGTACAGGGCTTGGGCTGGTCTGGGTAGGGTCTTGGCGTGGTCCAGGGATGGTTAGGGTCAGGAGGTAATAATTATTTGTAATAATCACATGTCATTAAAAGTGAGAAAAAGATAAATTCGATAATTTTTACTTCCAGGGGTAAATGGTCTTTTTACACTTAAGAAAATAAGAAAAACGTTTGGCAGCGTCCCGAAGGATCATAACACATGTTAAATGATATTTTATGATTTAAAATGATGATTTTGATGATAGTGTGAATTTATACGATTTATTATAAAGCTGTGCAATTTGTACTGCTTAAAAATGTTATTTTTGGTAAGTTATGCTATTTTATGATTTTTAAAGAAAAATAAAAATATTTTGAGGAATTTTAATTGATTGTGGCATATGATATATGATTTTGTGGAGATGACGTGAAGGCCAAACCCCCAGAGGGAACCCATATACGGGCCAAGGCCCCAGAGGGACCCTGTCTATAGGAAAAGGCCCCAGAGAGACCCCGACGATCGTATTTTTACGGTGGAGCCTAGTGCACACCCCCATGGGCCATGTGGAACTGAAGACTGATCAGTCGACCAAAAGATAAAAGTTAGTCACTTTCAAGGATCAAACTTCACCAAAAATGATATATGATTGAAAACTTATGATTAAAATGATTTTTATGATATATGATTCATGATAATGATTAAAACTTATTTTAAATGATTTAATTATGTTTAAATGATTTTTAAATAGTTTATTTATGTCCAAAAGCTATTTTAAATAAAAATATGATTTTTAAATACATGTGCTTGTATATGTATTATTTGCTATCCATGTTTAGAACGTGCTGAGTTTTTAGACTCACTAGGTTTGTATGATGCAAGATTTGATGTTATAGGGAGGCAGTGACGATTGAGTGGATCGAGTGCAACAGTACACACTCGAGTACCTTTATGTTTTCGCACTAGCTAGATAGATTTATGATTTAAAGATTAATATTCATGATTTTTATTAAAGATTTTTATTATGCTTTATTTTATTGTTAGCTGATGATTTATGATTTATTTTATACACTTGAGATTTCAAATGTTACAATTATTATGATTTATGATATGTTAAGTTTTTATTTAATATTTTAGTGTTTATGATTTAAAAAAAAAAGTAGTGGTCGTTCCATGAACTTCTGTTAAAACAAATCACATTAACCCAATATTACATCCTCCATATACCAATTGAATTTTTTTCTCAGTTAATATTTTTCCAAGATTATTTGCTGCTTCTACAAACACTTCATTTTTTTTTCCAGAACTAGGCCCACAAAATACACAAATATTTTTCAATGTTTGTGTAAAGGATCCAATCATGTTTTTACTTTCTTTTTGGTCTGCAAAAATGTAGAGAAAGATGAGATATTTTACAGGGATAAGAAGATGTTATCATAACAAAATTATGGGTCCCAGCTGATAACGAAATAAATAAAAAATAATAATGGCAGCCATATGCATATGTATAGTGATGCAGGATCGAGGAAAGGAAATCGACGACGATTTAGGCGATTTTAAAATGTGGTATTTTATTTCAAGTCAAGAAAGTGACATTTTAAAATGATTTATTAAGGTTTTAGCATTTTTAAAGCCTAATTTAATTTATTAAGTGATTTTAAGATTTTAAAATTTTAAAGTTTAACACATGTGTATTTTAAAACAAATTTAGGGATGCTATTGTTTAAGTGAGGAATTAGTATTTTATTTACTGTACTAATTGATTATTAGTAGTTTAATATCCTAATTAAACCCTTTAATGTCCTCCCCACTAACACATACACACACACGCATTACTCTCACACACACATACATATATATACACACACTTGGCCTTTGCGCACACACACATCTATTGCACCCTTTCATTTCTTTTTAGAGAAAATTTGGAGGGTTCTTAGGTTATTTCTTCAACCGCCCCATCTCCACCTTTTTCCTTCAAAATTTCAGCAACCACACGTTGATTTTAGTAGACAAATCGTGCCTCAAGTCGCCCGGATCTCTTCCCGCATCGCGTCACTTCGTTATTCGCCGTATCCTGAGTTTTGAAGATCAAAGGCATGTATGTTCTTTCGTTTTCACATCGATCTTGTCATAGTAATTATTTTGATGTATATTGTATGAAAAACAAATGTATGTTATGCAAAAGTTTGAGCAAAAATATTTGAAACGATTTTGGATCAAAATTTTGGATCTCAAAAACCGAGTCTGTTGTCTTTCTGAATATTGTGAATTTTCGGTCAATTTTCTAGTTTCAACATATAAAACGTAGCACTTTTTGGTACCTTAGATTTGACAGTAACTTCGTAATTTTTGGAGAAGAAACGAGGGAGATATGATTTTTATTGTGAAACAGCACAAGCTGTGAAATTTTTGTGTCGCAAAATCCGTCACCCTCTGTTATTTCGAATTATGCGGCTTATAGATTGGTTTTTTGGAAATGTTTTCAACATATGATTTGTAGTAATATGTATTATCTTCGATTTGACAGTAAATTCGTAATTTTTTGATAAGAAATGAGAGAGATATGATTTTTATCGTAAACCCGCTCAAGCTGTGAAAATTTGTGCATGTTCTTCACGTTTTCTCAAGTTTTGGTTGCAGACTTCGTTGGGATATCCTGAATCTTTGCTGTTTTGGTTAGGGCAGCATGTCCAGAGCGTTCCAACGAAGCCCTCGACTTTTTTAAGTATGTTCGATGTGCAAATAAAATATTTTTATGTTTTTGAGGTATGCTAATTGTCTTTTGACCAATTATGAACGAGTTTGGAAGTCGGTGAACGTGGCCGGGGTCTTCTCCACCCTGATAAAGTATGACCGGATTTGATCAGGATTGGAAAGCGGCAAAGTATGACTAGGGATCAATCCACCCGGTAAAGTATGACCGGGGATCTTATGTGTGGGGACCCGAACGCTAATCATGTTCTTAATCGTCATTGGGACTAATTAATCACTTATAATAAACAGGGTCTAATTTTTTTTTAAAATGCAAAGCGGAAACGTAATGTAATTAAATTCAAATTACATATTAAACATAACATACAATTATTGTATGATTTACAATAATCCAACTAGGTTCAACTACAAGTCAGTGCTGAATCCTAAGTTGCTTCAAAGCCCGGATCTCCACGCTATCTAGTCCAGCCTCGTTCTCTTCTCGACCCTGATCCTAGCCCACCTGTTGCCATGCACACATACAAACAAGACAACAGCCGGATAACTCCGGTGAGATATAAATATCCCAGTATAAATCATGTATACATGCAATCATATACATAATATAAAAGCATATATCAAAAATCATATCATATATCAACCTCGTGATATAAACCCATAACAAGAATAAATCATATTCTATACATGTACCCTGATTAGGAACATAAATAAATATCAAGAATAATTTCTATTCTAAACATGTACCATTATCAGGAACATAAATAGACGTGTACCATATTCAGGAACATAAATCAGTATTAATCAATACAATAAGATATAACTGTCACTCAGTCCAGTGACTCTATATTTTAGACTAGACTCAATCCTAGTCTAGGGATCCCGGTTTCCAGATGTGGTAATCCTATATCGACCAACAGTAATAGAAAAGACTCCAGTTCTATCCACGTCGATATAACCAAACATCCAGTGTCCTGACCTATCCGTCATGGACTGTGGTCCTATCACCAATATCATGTCCTGTAACAAAGTGCAATGGGCCAGTGACGAGTCCTCACTATCCGGCCCTTCTGTCACAAGATGAAATGTCTACGACTAAGCATATCTGCTTACGACTCAAGACATACATTGTCTATAAATTCATAGACCAAAAATATCAATCATATTCAATTGCAAATATCAATGCGATAAAGTAAAGTATGTGATTTAGGGAAACTCGAGTCAAACCTCACTCGAGTTGTGCAATCCCAACTCAACATTAATTTATACCTTTATCTTCTCGCTCAGAAGAAGAAGAAGAATTCCCGACTCTATCTCGGTCCATTCTCAATCTGGTAATAACAATACCGAACAGATATAATATCAATATTCAACTCAATTCAATACCTGTTCTGATTAATATTCAAATCGAAATATATGCAGATCGATATCCAATCAAGATACACTCTAATCCATATCGACCCTATCACGATATAATCGAAATCACTACAGAATCTGATCAATATCAATTAACTGATGTTTCAACGGTATAACAATACAGTCTCGATAACCCCGTCAGTCCAAACATCACAGATATAATATCAGAACTCATAATCAATATCGATACCAGTCATAATCTCAATAACAATACATATCCGATATGAATTCTCAGTCACCTCGACTCCGAAAATCATAACAATTACATAAACGGTCCGTTTCTCAATCTGACTTCGATTCTATGATGTCTAACATGACAAGAACATCATATATGAATCCTATTCAATTCTAACAACATCATAATTTCAAAGTATATCAAAACGTAGCAAAACTTACGTCCAGTTGTAGCCTACGTTGATAGGAACTCGGTACTGTACTCAGATTCAAAATCAGACGGACGGATTGAATGAATTATCAATGTTTGTACATATATATATATATATATCTATATACATACTCGTTCGGATGCAAGTGACCAAGTGGCAATTTCACATTTTGCATGACTCGCGCTCGGGCGGTAAGAAACTACCGCTCATGCGCGGAAGTTTCTGCCCAAGCATTTTCACTTGCACCCTTGGCGCTCGGGCGGTAATATTCTACCGCTCGAGCGCCACATCTTCTGCCCGAGACATATTTCTGTTGAACATTGGCGCTCGGGCGGTCAAAAACCACCGTTCGGGCGCCACACTCTCTGCCCAACTTCCTCGATATTCACATGTAGTCTTATTTTCGTGTCCCGATCAATCCTTTCATAATCATATCAAATTATATATCAATAATTATAGATTACTAGGATTAAATTTCCGGGCATTACATTATGTATGTGGTAGTGGACATCCCTGCCAGTCCAGTACTGTGGTTTAGTCTGATCAGACATATTTATGTATGGGTCACTTGCTTTGAAACATATCTCTACGCAAAATGATTATGTTTATTTATGTCCAAGTATGTTTATGAAAATTTTTACGATATGATGGCACGTCTACGTTTATGTAAGTATGTTCATGTTTAAGTATGTATGTCCTACTTTAAAATGCATGTGATTTTATTATGTATTACTTATTATTCTCAGTTTATACATGTTGAGTCTTTAGACTCACTAGAATTCATCTATGCAAGTGAGGACGAGTACAAGGAGACGAAGGGTGAAGACCAATGAGCCGGCTCGGACTGTGCGGAGGCTAAACCCGAGGACCGCCTACTTTTTTTAAGAATTTTATGCATGGTTCAAATACTCTGATTTTCATGAGATTGTTTACGATGTTTAAACGAACACTTTTTGAAAACTTTGTTTCTAATTGTTTTTATTTCAAATATTTTTTGAACGAACAATTTATTTTTATCGCAATGTGAAAGATTATTATTTATTTAAGAAAATTTTTATTTTTCCGCAAAATTTCAATTAGTTTAAAAATATGGTACATTACATGACATAACACAAACATTTGCATCATTAAAAACTTCACAGTTATTTTTGTTGAACCTAACATGTAAATCATTATGACAAAGTTTACTTATGCTTATTAAGTTCGAATTAAGTCCTTCTACATGTAGAACATTGTGAAGTTCAGGAAGCCCATCAACGTTCATGATTCCTTTGCCTACAATTCTCTCTTTGCCACCACCGCCATAGGTTACACGCCCACTTTTTACTTCAACATAATCCGTGAGGTGTTCTTTAGATCCGGTCATGTGGCGTGAGCACCCACTATCAAAATACCATACACCTGCAATGTTAGTTTTTAAAGAAATATAAATGACATTGCATCGGTTTACAATTTTTGGCACCCAATCTTTCTTAGTGGAAGAATTTTTGACTGTGGTGTTGGACTTGTGTTGGACAACACTTTGTGCAACACGAGATTCGAATGACAATTCAGATAGTCATTTTTTCATTTGTAGCAGAAGGGTTTGATATGCTCAGGCTTATAACAGTAGTGAAAGATGAAATGACGCTTTCTTTGCTTGGGTTTTAAGGTTGACATTGGCTTCTTGGTTTGTGACATCTTTACTGAGGAATGAAATTTTGAAGGTGAGGAAGAGAAACTGGATGTTTTCAGTTTTTGTTCAGCAACCAGCTTTGAACTTTGCAGTCTTCATAAGTGGATTTACTGTCAAGGGATCAGCATAGTCTTCAGCACCCTTCACAAAACATTGTGGTCTTCTGCTGTCCTTCCCTGAGTTTTTTCAACATCTGAATTTTCCAGATATTTAGCATTAAGACATAGTGACATTGACTCAGTGTTGCGGCATGGTGTTGCAAAACCAGAGGCAACACCAAAGGGATTCACCTGCAGTTTATATATATCTCTGGATGGCAGATAGGGAGGTACAATCGTCTCCTTCCTTGGAGTCACGTTCTTCATCAGTGTCTTCATCACTTAAGGAAGCCGCCTTGTTTTTATTTCTGCGAAGTCGGTTGGAACACTCATTTGCATAATAACCAAATCCGGAGCATTCTCTACATTGTACTGAATCAAGTTTTTTTACCTCTGGTCGACCCAATACTTCATTCTTTGATCTAAAATTCCCTTGAGTGGGTGCATACATTTTATTCCTTTCAAAAAGAACCAAAGAAGGTTTTGGTGTTGGCATGGTTTTCTTCTTGTCTCTCATTCTTTTCAAATAATCACCAAACTTCTTAGTAATCGACAAGATTGACTCCTCACCAAGATCAGATTCATTTGCCTCTTGAATTAGGCTGTTCATTGAGTCATCAGTAGATTGTAATGCAATTGTCTTCCCTTTATTTCTTTTATGTAGGTCCAGATTCATCTCAAATGTCCGGAGTGAGCTGATCAAGTCTTCCAAGTTAAGTGTAGATGTGTCCTTAGACTCGTCAATAGCACATATTTTGATGTTGAAACGTTCTGGGAGGGATCTCAGGACTTTGCTAACCAGTCTTTCATTCGACATAGGGTCACCGAGGCTAAAAGCCACATTTGCAATGTCAAGCAATCTTCGATCATATTCCACAATAGTCTCGTTCTCCTCCATTCTGAAGCTTTCAAATTTGGAAGTTAACATCTCGAGTTTGGTTCTGCGCACACTTTCAGAACCTTCGCAATGCTTCTGAAGAATATCCCACGCTTCTTTGGCAGATATGCAGTTGGTGATAAGGCTGAACATGTTGACATCAACAGAAGTGAATAAAGCATTGAGTGCCTTCGAGTTAAAATTCGAGGTTTGAACTTCATCATTAGACCATGAACTCTCAGGTTTAACTCTACTATCCCCATCATCATCAACAGTTTTCGGTGGAGACCAACCATCTAAGACTCGTTGCCATGCCCTTTCTTCGATAGATTTAATGTACATTCTCATCTTGACTTTCCAGAGGACATAGTTTGATCCATCCAAGACTGGTGGTCTTAAAGCAGTGTGATATGGGTGGATTTTACTTGTTTTTCATATCGTATTATGTCTCGTTGTGTTGCATTTATCATTAGATTGCATATTATTTTAGCATAATTTATGTTTTATTGTTGCTCATGCGTTCAGTTGGTGAAAATGCATGTGAGTCGTGCATAAACTGAAAACTAAAAAAAAAAGTCGAAAGCCATTAGCCCGGGCGCACATTCACATCCGCCCGGGCGCCTCCAAGGCGTGAGAGAAGGATATTTTGCGAAGGTCATCCGCCCGGGCGGAAACTTAGGTCCGCCTGGGCGCGTCAAAGAAAAATAAAAATACAAGACTTGCGAAGGTCATTCGCCTGGGCGGACATATTTGTAATTTTGGGAAGATTTTTTGGACGATTTCTTCCCTTAATTCTGAATGTGCATGATATGGAGGGGATATTGGACGTTTTTGACATCATTCATCATCATTCAGCAGCCACCACAAGCCTTGGAGAGGATTTCACGCTTGGATTGAAGATTCAAAGATTTCCGGGCATCGTCTTTGCGTTTTTCGTCAAATCTCGTATTTCTGATTTAGTTTTCAATCCTTTAAACATTGTGTTATCTTTATTTCTACCATGAATTCTAGTAGCTAAACCAAAATATTTGTTGGGATTTAAGGGGATCCTACCCCAAACTTTGATTTAATTAATTTATATTTCGATTATCGCTTTGTTCTTGAATGTGCTACTATTTTTCATTATGTTGTTAGAGCGTAGTTAACTTTAACAACGTTTTTATATTGCGAGTGAGTTCGAGAGAATAGCTTGTGATAGGAACGAGTAGCATAGTCCGTGGATCTACAATTTACATAGATATATGAAATTGGATACGCGCCAATAGTCATAGTCCGGTAGGGCGAAAACTAGGGGATTTCAGAGATCGACATGTGATTCACTCTTGATAAATAATTAAAGACATTTAATTACTTCACTGAGTAGAATTATTTTGGCATAGCACGAGAGAGTATGTTCAATCAAATAGAAAAACCTGTCAGAAGCATACAATCACTATCAAACGAATTAGTTAATTAACGAGGGGTAGGTGAACTGAAATTCTCAACAAATTCATTTCTTATTGAATTTTAACCAACCATTTTAGACTTTATATTTCATTATTCAAGTCTTGAATCTTTTTTATTTGCATGTTTATTTGAGCATAGTAGTAATAAACAACCATCCAAATTTCGTTACTAAAGATTTAATAACTGAAAATAATAATTGTCAAATACAGTCTTCAGTGGCATGATATTCGTACTCACGTACATTATACTACTACTTGACATCATGCACTTGCTATTAACTTTTGAGCACACAAAACCACATTTTTATTGAGGATTCCACAGTGCAAGTTTTGCTCGATCACAGTGTTAGAGACTAACGGATCCATCAAGCTATTTGTGTGTTTCTTGTAAAAACAGCAGAAGACCAGAATCAATCACTTAGTGTATTAAGCGTTGGCTCTGATACCACTTGAAAGGGCTGTCGCTCATAAACTTACAGGAAATATTTAATAACGAATATATCAGAATTAGGTGTTGTGACCAGGTGTTGCCAACACCAATACACAACACTGCAGCGGAAAATAATTTTTAACACAAGCGTAAATTTTAATAAATGAACACCATAATTTAATCATGCATAAGTACGAATACTTGTGCGATGTCTAATGGCAAAAATTCACTATAAAAATATGTAAACTACTTTTACCAAAACACTAAAACTAAATTCCTTGACACTCCAAGAAATTAAATTTCATCAAAATCCACCAAATTAAATCTAGATGCATAAATTAAAAACGTATTGCTTAAAAACCAAACACAGTCACTCTTCGATCAACACTCTGCGTCAGTGTTGTTCTTCGAGTGTTGTCAACACTGGATAGCAACACGGTGAATACGTGAGTCAATCACTCAAACTCTTCATGCGAATCTTCAATACTGAATTTGATCAGGTTCGTCAAAGCTCCAGAAGCCGCAAACAATTCTTCTCTCGTCGCCTCTCTATCTCAATATTCGATCATCATATTTATATCATTTCTTGATCTAGATCTCCGTAGATACTCCATACTTATAAACGAGGAAACAAGAGTTTAATTAGAATCAAACTCTACATGAGGTTGGTATATTATATCTTATGGATAATTTCTCAAATTATATTGAATAATTCCCAAAAATAAGATTAAATATACCTAGGAAAATAAATCATAGATTATTATATAAATGCAAAATAAGATATTAATTGATTTGGAATCTAAGATTCTTTTCAGAGACGTGTAAAATCCGACAACAGAGAATCACTTCTCAACACGATCAACTCATTCAATACTTCAGCAAGCAATTCACGAAGACATAAAACACTTAATTTGCCCAGAAAAGGTCCCCAAAAAATTTAAGAACTTCTGAATTCGAGCAACCATGAAAAATAAGAACTTTACATGTGACAACCAATCAATGATCAACCACAAAAAATAAGAACTTCACATGCGACGTCGATCTTTTTGGATACTTCAAGCACACAAGCATCGCCTACTTTTAAATTATTGTACTCGAAATTTTTTTTTCATCCAGTAGTGAATGAAACTTGTTGTTTTCTACAAATGCACCTTACAAGCCATGTCTTCCCTTCGAAAACAAGGAGGATCGAGCTATTTCCGGTGCCAACCAAGATTTATTTGCGGAATTCTCGCGGTATATGCTTGCAACAAAAATAAAATTATTAAGCGATTTTAATTCATGGGCTTGAAGCCTTGAACTAAGGAATCATGAAAAGTAGCATATATAATAATAGAAACAATAATAATTACTCATGATATCTATTGATGAATTACCAAAACCGATCTTTCAGTGCAGATATAAGATGGATGCATCACAACTATGGTAAACCGGTTTTCGGTTGGCTTCTCAGACATGAAATCTAACGCCCTCGTATAGGCTTTGAATCTGTCATCCCCATACCTTGCATGCTGTTTCACTTGGTATGATGAAGACAGCAGGCAAGGTATGATGACGACAGATTCAAAGCCTATACGAGGGCGTTAGATTTCATGTCTGAGAAGCCAACCGAAAACCATTTTACCATAGTTGTGATGCATCCATCTTATATCTGCACTGGAAGATCGGTTTTGGTAATTCATCAATAGATATCTTGAGTAATTATTATTGTTTATATTATTATGTATGCTACTTTTCAGCATTCCTTAGTTTAAGGCTTCAAACCCATGAATTAAAATCGCTTAATAATTTTATTTTTGTTGAAATCATATACCGCGAGAATTCCGCAAAGAAATCTTGGTTGGCACGGGAAATAGCTCGATCCTCCTTGTTTTCAAAGGGAAGACGTGGCTTGTAAGGTGTATTTGTAGAAAACGACAAGTTTTATTCAATACTGGATGGAGAAAATTTGTTGAGAACAATAATTTAAAAGTAGGCGATGCTTGTGTGCTTGAAGTATCCAAAAAGATCGACGTCGCATGTGAAGTTCTTATTTTTCGTGGTTGATCATTGATTGGTTGTCGCATGTAAAGTTCTTATTTTTCATGGTTGCTAGAATTCAGAAGTTCTTAAATTTGTTGGGGACCTTTTCTGGGCAAATTAAGTGTTTTATGTCTTCGTGAATTGCTTGCTGAAGTGTTGAATGAGTTGACCGTGTTGAGAAGTGATTCTCTGTTGTGGGATTTTACTCGTCTCTGAAAAGTATCTTGGATTCCAAATCAATTAATATTTTATTTTGCATTTCTATATTAATCTCATGATTTATTTCCTTAGATATACTTAATCTTATTTTTGAGAATTATTAAATATAATTTGAGAAATTATCCATAAGATATAATATACCAACCTTGTGTAGAGTTTGATTCTAATTAAACTCTTGTTTCCTTGTTTATAGGTATGAAGTATCTATGAAGATCTAGGTCAAGAAATGATATAAATATGATGATCTAATGTTGAGATAGAGAGACGACAGGAGAAGAATTGCTTGCGGCTTCTGGAGCTTTGACGAACCTGATCAAATTCAGTATTGAAGATTCGCATGAAGAGTTTGAGTGATTGACTCACATACTCACCGTGTTGCTATCCAGTGTTGACAACACTCGAAGAACAACACTGACGCAGAGTGTTGATCGAAGAGTGACCGTGTTTGGTTTTTAAGTAATACATTTTTATTTTATGCATCTAGCTTTAATTTGGTGGATTTTGATGCAATTTAATTTCTTGGAGTGTCAATGAATTTAGTTTTAATGTTCTCACTAGTATTGTTTTAGTATAAATGATTTACATATTTTTATAGTGAATTTTTATCATGAGGCATCGCACAAGTATTCGTACTTGTGCATGATTAAATTTCGGTGTTCATTTATTAAAATTTACGCTTGTGTTAAAAATTATTTTCCACTACAGTGTTGTATATTGGTGTTGCCAACACCTGATCACAATACCTAATTTTGATATATTCGTTATAAAATATTTCCTGTAAGTTTATGAGCGACAGTCCTTTCAAGTGGTATCAGAGCCAATGCATGATACACTAAATGATTGATTCTGGTCTTCTACCGTTTTTACAGGAAACACACTAATAGCTTGATGGATCCGTTAGTCTCTAACACTGCTTTTAGACCACTAGTCTTGGATGGATCAAACTATGTTCTCTGGAAAGTCAAGACGAGAATGTACATTAAATCTATCGAAGAAAGGGCATGGCAACGAGTCTTAGATGGTTGGTCTCCACCGAGAACTGTTGATGATGATGGGGATAGTAGAGTTAAACCTGAGAGTTCATGGTCTAATGATGAAGTTCAAACCTCAAACTTTAACTCGAAAGCGTTCAATGCTATATCCACCTCTGTTGATGTCAACATATTCAGCCTTATCATCAACTGCATCTCTGCCAAATAAGCGTGAGATAATCTTCAGAAGCATTGCGAAAGATCTGAAAGTGTATGCAGGACCAAACTCAGGATGTTAACTTCCAAATTTGAAAGCTTGAGAATGGAGGAGAACGAGACTACTGTAGAATATGATCGAAGATTGCGTGATATTGCAAATGAGGCTTTTAGTCTTGGTGATCCTATGTCGAATGAAAGACTGGTTAGCAAGTTCCTGAGATCCCTCCCAGAACGCTTCAACATCAAAATTTGTGCTATTGACGAGTCTAAGGAAACCTCTACACTTAACTTGGAAGATTTGATCAGCTCACTCCGGACATTTGAGATGAATCTGGACCTACAGAAAAGAAATAAAGGGAAGGCAATTGCATTACAATCTGCCTATGACTCAATGAACAGCCTAATTCAAGAGGCAAACGAATCTAATCTTGGTGAGGAGTCAATTTCGTGGATTACTAAGAAGTTTGGTGACTATTTGAAAAGAATGAGAGACAAGAAGAAAATCATGCCAACACCAAAACCTTATTTTGTTCCTTTTGAAAGGAATAAAATGCATACACTTACTCAAGGAAATTTTAGATCAAAGAATGAAGTATTGGGTCGACCAGAGGTAAATAAACTTGATTCAGTACAATGTAGAGAATGCTCCGGATTTAGTCATTATGCAAATGAGTGTGCCAACCGACTTCGCAGAAATAAAAACATGGCAGCTTTCTTAAGTGATGAAGACAGTGATGAATAACGTGACTCCAAGGAAAGAGACGATTGTATCTCCTTATCTGCCATATATATATATATATATATATATATATATATATATATATATATATATATATATATATATATAAACTGCAGATGAATCGCTTTGGTGTTGCCTCTGGTGTTGCAACACCAGGCCGCAACACTGAGTCAATGTCACTATGCCTTAATGCTAAATATCTGGAAAATTCAGATCTTGATAAAATTCAGGGATCTGACCAAGAAGAGCTTACAGTGGAGATTGTCCAGATGGTGTACGAAGAACTTATGATGATTGGCTTAATCGAAATGAGACAAATTCCATACTTTCTAAAGAAAACACTTATTTAAAGAGTAACTTGTCTCGTCTTGAAGTCTTGCTGAGTAGGAATGACCTTGAACTATGTAAAACCAAGGATGATCTTGAGAAGGCATCAAAGACTCTTGTTAAATTCAACTCAAGCTCATCAAAACTTGACTCAATGCTAACCATGGGAAAGGACGGCAGAACTGGTCTTGGATACGTTGAAAGTGTGTATGAACATGCTGAGTCGTTTAACTCTAGTTCAAAGACCACAGTGTTTGTGAAGGGTGCTGAAGACTATGCTGATCCCTTGACAGTAAATCCACTTATGAAGACAGTGCCAAGTTCAAAGCTGGTTCCTGAACAAAAACTGAAAACATCCAGCTCCTCTTCCTCACCTTCAAAATTTCACTCCTTAATAAAGATGTCACAAACCAAGAATCCAATGTCAACCTCAAAACCCAAGCAAAGAAAGCGTCATTTCATATGTCACTACTGTTATAAGCATGGGCACATCAAACCCTTATGCTACAAATTAAGAAATGACTACCTGAATTGGCATTCGAATCGCGTGTTGCACAAAGTGTTGTCCAACAACAAGTCCAACATCGCAGTAAAAAATTCTTCCACTAAGAAAGTTTGGGTACCAAAATTTGTAAACCGATGCAATGTCATTTATACTTCTTTAAAAACTAAAATTGCAGGTGTATGGTACTTTGATAGTGGGTGCTCACGCCACATGACCGGATCTAAAGAACACCTCACGGATTATGTTGAGGTAAAAAGTGGGCGTGTAACCTATGGTGATGGTGCCAAAGAGATAATTGTAGGCAAAGGAACCCTGATCGTTGATGGACTTCCTGAACTTCACAATGTTGTACATGTAGAAGGATTTAATTCAAACTTAATAAGAATAAGTCAACTTTGTGATGATGATTTACATGTTAGGTTCAACAAAAATAACTGTGAAGTTTTTAATGATGCTAATATCTGTGTTATGTTGAAAATAATGAATAATACATGGTATTTAAAAATGTGTGCACAGCAAATAATTACCTTAATTTCGAAATACAACACAAAATATACCCATTAAATTCGAAATTTAGGATGGATACCCGTATATTTAGATATTATTGCATACAAGGCAGCTGTCTCAACAAGGAAGCTAGCAAATTTGCAATACAGTTCAGATACATCACGAACCTGTACAAGAAAGCAGTCTACGTTCATCAATCCAGTCCAGAAGCCATAAATTCGAATTTTTCAATGTATTTACATGTTTTTGTTTATTTGGCAAAATTTAGGTATGTAATATATATTTAGATATTTAAGGAATAATTATCTCGCAATTCGGGAAGTAAAATCAATCGGTTTATGGTAGGATTCTCACCCAGCGCCTATAAATACTCCCCTAAGTCAATTCGAAATTTCACCCCTCATTCCAGCAACCAAATTTCGAAATTTTGCTCCCAAGATGCTCCCAAATTTTTGAGACTTTCATCCGCAATTTCTGTCGAGTAGCGAAGCTCTGCACCAGTCCAAACCCGGAAAGAAGTTCGATCACTCAGCACAGCAACCCTTCACGTTTTTAGCACCCAAATTATATTGTAAGTGGGCTTGTTTTAAATCCTTAATTTCGGTTATGTGTTTTCTTGTTTTCGAAAAATTCGATCGAGCACCGTCATTCTGTCTCTACATTTTTTGTGCGATTTTTGTACGTTTACGTGTTGGCACTATGAGGATTCACTGAAAATGGTTGAGAATCCCAACACGGTGGAATAGAACCGTTTTATGGCCTCGCCCCCTTAGAGTATCAAAAATTAGGGACTGATATCAGTAAACCATAGAAGGTAGAAAAATCGCATTGATGTTACGATATGAATATGATGTTACGTTATGAAAAGCATGATGTTTTTATGTGTTATTTTCGAAAAATGGTGTAAATATTTTTATGTTTTGCTGGAATGGCCCCCACTTGCTGAGTATTTTCCAAAATACTCACCACACTTACTCTCTCCTCCCAGATAAATTCGAAGAACAAGTTGAGTAAGAGGAGTCAGACCAGTTCTGGGGCTGGTGAAATTCGAGACTTCAAAATTTTAGATTAAGTTGAACTTTTAAATTTAGTTTTTACGTTTCCGCATCGTACTCTGTCATTTTGGGGTTTTTGAGTTGTTAAGACATGGTGTTATCTATTCGAAATTATGATATATAGTTTATACTGTGCCATGAGGCTGGTTGTTTGCGATTGTGTGATTGTTAAACAACGTCGGCATAACCCTGAGTTTCGGGGCGTGACAAAAATCGTCGCAATTTTTAAATTAGCGACTGTTATTCTAGCGGCGGTTTTGTTAAAATCGTCGCTAAATATGGCAAAAGTTTAAAAGAACCGTTGTTGTTTGTCCAAAAAACAAGCTAATCGACAACGGTTTTCTGTTTTGATTCTCCAAAAAAACACGTTAATAGACAACGGTTTATAGACAACGTTTTTTAGAAAACCGTTGTCTTTGACCCCCAAAAAAACACCAAAAGACAACGGTTTTGCTTAAAAAACGCACCTATGACAACGGTTTTCCCTAAAATCGTTGTTAAAAAGTATACGAAAACGGTTTTAGTGAAAACTCGTTGCCGTAGGTGCGTTGTTGATTTGGTTTTTTCTTGTAGTGTGTGTCCCGTTAGAACAAGTCGCATTTTAAAACGACGAAGAAAATTGTTTCATTCATGATTTTGCGTCAAATTAAATCAGGGTCATTTTGGAAAGTCCCGTCTTGACTGTAGATAATTCGACGGCATACACAAAATTCACACTTTTCATTACTCGAATACTCCTAAAGATAAAATATGTGAGGATTTAGGAACTCACCAAGCATGACCATTGGGTTGATGAACTGCAAGGGAGTATTGATGGGCCCCCATCAAGATTAATGATACCCCTATAAGGATATGGGTTTGTTCATCTGGTACCCATGGATACAGCCCGGGGTACCGGGTAGTTTTATGGATGCCCGGGTAAATCTTTCCTTCCCGGGTGTGGTCGTTTCATCCGCAGTCCTTTACCAGTAGCTCGGGTCCTCATAGAGTTGTCCGGGTAATGCTCCCGGTTGGATACCCACTTGGGCGACCTCGAGAATAGCGCTACCTCGATAAATGAGCCACACTCAATTGTAATCATTACAGGCAGTCTAATCCGCCAGAGCAACTTGAGTTTGGAGTGTCCGAGAAGTCATCAGAAGCTAGTATGGTAAACCGACTTAGTAGGTGACGCGGGAATCGAGGTAACTACCCATTCCTCTTCTATAAATAGCAGGTATTAATGTCATTAAATGATTCGGAAAAAACCTTTGAACTTTAAGCATTCTACGTATTTCTCCTCAAATATTGTTCAAAGTTCATCATCATATAACCTGCTGACTTTATCATAGGAGTGGCTACGTCGGAAACCCCTCCGGCGCCCATTCACGAGTTCTTTTCATTGTTTGCAGGTGTCATTCAAGCCATTGTCTTCGTTCAAAATTCCCAAAACATTATAAATTGTTGATTTGATCCGATTGGAGCTCCTTACCCGGCTCACCCATTTCAAGCGGATCTCATCATTGGCGCCGTATGTGGGAAATTATATTGAGCTCGAGGCGTTGATATGGCTCGTACCAGGAGAACAAACCAAGATAACTCCCGGGCCCAGGGGGACGGGGGACAATCTTCAAGACAAGTAAATGTTAATAATACCGACCAGAATCTTGTAACCATGACCCGAGAGGAATTGAAAAAAATGATGGCTGATGCAATGGTTCATGCTATGGCCCGGAAATAGGTTTCTCGACGTGACACACCACCAGAGCAGGAGCAGGAACAAGAGCAGGAGCAGGGGCGGAAGGAGGAGGAGGAAGGGAGGGAAGAGAATGTAGATTATAGTGCCGGGTCGAAGGCTCCGACTACAGCAGAGGAGTTGAAAGATTTAAAGCAGAAAATGAAGGTCCTAGAGGGACAGCTGGAAAGTCGCAGCTCTGCCCGGGCCGCGGCAAAGGGATGTCCATTTGCTGATATCATTGTTCAGGAACCTCTTCCTGGAAACTTCAAGTCTGCCAAAATAAAAGATTATGATGGCAACGCGGACCCGGAAGAACATCTAGCCAGGTTCGAGAATATGGCCATGTTACACTGCTACACGGATAGAATCAAATGCAAGGTGTTCTTGACAACTCTGGTGGATTCCGCTCAGAGATGGTTTGAGGGTTTGTCCCCCCAAAGCGTGCAGTCGTTCCGAGATTTCCAAAAGGTATTCCTACACCATTTTAGTAGTAGTAAGAAGTACAAAAAGACCGCCTTCAGTCTTTTTGAAGTAAAGCAGAGCCCTGAGGAGAGTTTGCGGGCTTACATCAGAAGATTCAATAGAGTGGCTCTAGACGTCCCGTCTTGTGCCACCGAAACCAAGACTACTGCCTTCACCCAAGGTTTGAGAGAGGGTGAATTCTTCAAATCACTAACCAAAAAGGTGGCCGGGGATTTTGAGGACCTGTTATCCCGGGCAGAGAAATACATAAATATGGAGGAAGCCCAGAAACAAAAGAGAGAAGCGGTGAAGAAAGAAAGAGGAGACCGGGTATCTAAGCCCGAGGAGAGGGGACAAAAGAGGGGCAATTCGGGGCATTTCTCTCATCATGTGCCTCTGAAGATTGCCCGAGAGAGGGAGGTGCAGGAATGTAGTAGGGATTTGGCCCCGGATCATCAACTGGCCCGGCCAGAGAAAAAGGGATTCTGTGCGCTTCACAATTTAGGCTACCATAACACTGAGGATTGCAAAGTTCTGAAGGGAAATTATGTTGTGCCTTCCCTCCCAAGGCCCATTATCAATACCCAGATGTCTAGGGTGCCGCCATGGACATCCCGGCAGCCCGAATCTAGTTCTCGGGGAGGGGGTGTGAGAAACAATCCTAGAATCGAGCCCGGAAGGAGAAGGGGGCCTGAACCCGAGCAAAGAAAGAAGTCGCCCCCGGTTGTAGGGACGATTAAAATGATATCCGGAGGCTCTACTGATGGAGACTCCAATCGGGCGAGGAAGTCAAGGAGTAGGAGAGAATGTTTGGAGGTGGAAGGATCGAGGAAGAGTGAGGCAATCATCAGTTTCGGCCCGGAGGACCTGAGAGGGGTGAATCTACCCCACAACGATGCCTTGGTGATCCAAGCCCGAGTGGCGAATTATGACATTCTGCGGGTCTTCGTGGATTCAGGCAGTTCTGTGAATGTAATTTTCAAAGATGCTTTTGAGCAGATGGATTTACAGGGCTATCACCTTGAAACAGTGGAAACTGCTCTTTTTGGTTTCGTCGGGCACGTGGTTTATCCGGAAGGGGAGATTATATTACCTCTGACCCTGGGCTCTCACGATCTCAAGAAAACAGTGATGACTTCCTTCACTATGGTGGACTCCCCATCATCGTATAACATCATCCTTGGGAGGCCGGCCATGAATGAGTTGAGGGCTGTAGCGTCTACCTACCACCAGAAAATAAAATTTCTTGTGGGAGCAAGGGTAGGAGAAGTCTGGGGAGATCAACCCTCTTCTCGAAAGTGTTATGTGGAAGCGGTCCGGACGGATCAGAACAGATCTAAGAAAGAGGGGAAGAGGGCTAAGATAGGTGAGACAGGAGGAAGGATAGTGGAGGAAGGAGAGATACACTTTGTGGCCGAGGAAGAGCAGGAGGCGGTGGAGATTGGGCCAGGACAGCAAATCCGGGTGGCTCAGGATCTCAGCACGACCACCCGGGTAAGTTTAATTAAATGTTTAAAAACTAACATTCATGTGTTTGCCTGGTCCCAGCAGGAGCTTACGGGGATTTCCCCCTTTATATCGGAGCATCATTTAAACATCCTCCCGGGGTCTCACCCCGCGAAGCAGAAAAAAAGGCACTTTGGTCCTGAAAAGGACAAAGTCATATCAGAGCAAGTCAAGGAGCTCCTAAAGGCGGGGCATATTCGGGAAATTCAATTCCCTACCTGGCTTTCCAATGTGGTTTTAGTACCTAAATCCACTGGCAAATGGCGCATGTGCGTAGACTTCCGCGATCTAAACAAAGCGTGTCCCAAAGATCATTATCCGCTGCCCCGGATTGACCAGCTGGTAGATTCCACCTCGGGTTATGAGCTGTTGAGCTTTATGGATGCATACTAGGGGTATCATCAGATTCCCTTGGCCAAAAAAGATCAAGATAAAGCTAGCTTCGTCACCTCGGGAGGTACATTTTGTTATATTGTAATGCCTTTCGGGTTGAAGAATGCAGGGGCCACTTATCAGCGTCTTATGGACAAAGTGTTTGAGAAACAGTTGGGGCGGAACGTGGAGGTCTATGTGGATTATATCTTAAGCAAGACCCGGGAGGTCGCTACTTTTATTGATGATCTACAGGAAACTTTTGCCACCCTCATACAACATGGGATCAAGCTTAACCCGGCCAAATGTATTTTTGGCGTAAAGAGTGGCAAATTCCTGGGATTCATGGTTACAGATCGGGGAATTGAGGTAAACCCGGAGAAGGTGAAGTCTGTCTTATGTATGCCCTCTCCCCAGTCTGTAAAAGAGGTGCAAAAGCTGACGGGAAGGATTGCTTCCCTTTCTCGATTTATATCCAGATCAGCACACAGAAGTTATCCTTTCTTTCAAGTCTTGAGAAAGGCCCAGCACTTCGGATGGGACGATAAATGTGAACAAGCCTTCCAGGACTTGAAAGCCCATCTTGCAGAGCTCCCGGTATTAGTAAAGCCCGAGCCCAGGGAGCGATTATTCCTGTATTTATCCTCTACAGAGCATGCTGTCAGTTCAGTGTTGATCAAAGAAGAAGGCTCTGATCAGAAGCCTGTCTATTATGTCAGTCACGCTTTAAGAGGGCCCGAGCTCCGGTATACAGAAGTAGAAAAGATTGCATTGGCTTTGATTGTGACCGCTCGGAAGCTAAGACCTTACTTCTTATCGCATCAAATAGTGGTTCTTACCAACGGCCCTCTTGGTAGAATCATGACCCATGCTGAGGTATCCGGTCGAATGATTAAGTGGACGGTAGAATTGGGGGAATAAGATATTGAATACAAACCACGAGTGGCTATCAAAGCACAAGCTTTATCAGACTTTTTATCTGAGATGATCCAGCCTAGTAGAGAGGAAGTGTGGAGAGTTTTTGTAGATGGGGCGTCTAGCCTTGCGGGATGCGGAGTAGGGGTCGTGATGATATCTCCCCCGGGAGGAAAGATCAAATTGGCAATAAGGATTGATTCCCGAGTAACTAATAATGAGGCCGAGTACGAGGCTGTGCTAGCTGGAATACGAACTGCTCGGAAAGTCGGGGCTTCCCGGATAATTTTATATTCTGATTCACAACTCGTAACTCAGCAGATAAAGGGAGTATATGAAGCTAAAGATGATAGGATGCTGAAATATCTACAGCTTATCAGAGCTCGAGCAGAGGGCTTTTTGGATTGGAGTATCGAGCAAATCCCCCGAGAAGAAAACGGCGAGGCAGATATTCTAGCAAAAATGGCAGCATCCCTAAGTGAAGTAAGCACCCGGGAGGTATTGCATGTCTCCCGCTTGATCCTCTCGACGGACGAAGAAGGGACACCCGATCCAGAAAACTCCTGGATGACGCCCTTAATCAGATTTATTGAAAAGGGTGTACTACCCGAGGACAGAGGGCAAGCTCGGAAAATTAAGAGACAAGCTCCCAGGTTTGTTCTCTTAAACGCAATCTTGTATAAAAGATCATTTCAAGGGCCTCTTTTAAAATGCTTGCCTAAGAAGGAGGTAGATTATGTACTCCGGGAAATTCATGAAGGATGTTGCGCGGAGCACCTCGGAGGAATGTCTCTAGCTCGAAAAACCATGCTTGCAGGATTTTGGTGGCCAACCCTTGGTCAAGATGCAGCTCGGGTGGTTCAAACCTGCGAAGGCTGTCAGCATCATGCAAATTTCAAACACAGCCCGGCTGCTCTTATGAAGCCTATTTGGGCATCCTGCCCTTTTGATCAATGGGGCATGGACATTGTAGGTCCTTTCTTGCTTGCCCGAGCTCAGAAGAAATTCTTATTAGTGGCAGTCGATTACTTTTCCAAGTGGGTGGAAGCTGAGCCTTTGGCAAGAATTACTGAAACGGAGGTATTGAAATTTCTATGGAAAAATATTGTATGCCGATTTGGAGTGCCCCGGAGATTAATCTCAGATAATGGCAGACAATTTCAAGGCAAAGGAATTATTTCATGGTGCCAAGAAATGAAGATCACTCAATCCTTCACCTCTGTGGCTTATCCTCAAGCAAATGGCCAAACAGAAGTTGTCAATAGGATCATTGTACAGGCGTTAAAGACGAGACTTCAAGGTAAGGGGAAGGATTGGGTTGAAGAATTACCCAGTGTTCTTTGGGCCTACAGAACTACTCCGTGGATACCGACTCAGGAAACCCCTTTCAGCCTCGTATACGGCTCTAAAGCAGTTCTCCCAGTTGAGATTGGAGAGACTTCTCCTCGGGTAGAATCTTACCCACATGATAATGATGAAAGCAGAGCCAGGGAATTGGATTTAGTCGAGGAAAAGAGAGACCGGGCATTTATCCGCATGGAAGCATACAGAGGTCGAGTGATGAAATCTTACAATAAGAGGGTCAGAAGCCGAGACTTTCAAATTGGAGATTTAGTCATGAAAAATGTCAATCCAGCGGGAGAAGTGGGAAAATTAGAGGCAAAATGGGAAGGGCCTTACAAAATCACTCGGAGAGTCAGCTTTGGATCTTTTTATCTAGAAGATGCACAAGGACGCCCTCTCAAAAGACCTTGGAATGTATTTAATTTAAAGCAATATTATACTTGACAGATGTAATCTATTCGCCAAAAGATGTAAATGAAAGATTTGTTTTTCTCAGAAGTGTTTTATTATCATCTCTCACATTCCGGAAGAAAACAAAAGCCCAGGACACTACACCCTGGCTCGGGGCCACACACCTCGACCATTTCCAAGTCCCGGGACATGCTCCCCGGCCCAAGGCTCCGTACCTTGGTTCTAAAAAGCCCAGGGCACTACACCTGTAGTAGCCCGAATTCCAAATTGGGTAATTAACGGATTAATGGTGATTAAGAAGGTTTAATGTGTAATTTTGACCGTGGTCATGATCGGACGGACCGAAGATGGTTCGGTAGCACCGACGAGTTCGGACGATCCGAAGTGGGTTCGGTGGATCCGATCGTGAGGTGTCAAGAGCTGATGGACACGTGGGAGTTCGGACGTTCCGAAGTGTAGGTTCGGTGGATCCGATCATGAGGTGTCAAGAGCCGATGGACACGTGGGAGTTCGGACGTTCCGAAGTGGGTTCGGTGGATCCGAACATAGCCTATAAATAGTGCTCGGATTTCCTCATTTTGTATTAACAATCCTTGAGTTGTGTCTCATATTTGAGAGATTTGGAAGGTTTCTAGGGTTAGTTGCCGGTCGAGCGATAGCCAAGAGCTGCCAGGATTGGTAGTGTAGCGACGCCTGAGTTACGAGGCAATCGACATCAAAGGGCTGTCGACGGACGAAGGTAAACCCTAAACCTTTGGTAGTACTGGTTTTGCTAGTTGAGCATGGTAGTATTGTTCATTGGGTATGCTTTTGATGCGTAGGCTTGTTCTAGACCTGATTAGCGGTGTTGCGTAAGGCTAGGCTTGCTGTGATAGAGGTACGAAAGTACTATCCGAGATATCCTGGTTGAGTATACATTCTTATATGTGTTGCATGATTATGTGGTGCATTGATATATGTCATATGATGCATGCTATTATGTCACGTTTATTACTGCACGTTGCATTTCATGTTGAGCCGTATCTCCTTCGAGATAGCCTTTACTGTTGAGCTGTATCTCTTTCGAGATAAGCTATATCTTGTGGGACCGCTCAGCCCTGTCTTGTCTTGTGGACGCATGGACACCGAGAGTACACAGTGGCCGACGGGTCGGGAGGGCTTCGGTGGTCCGGGACATTTTAGGTCCACGTCTGTTCTTGCAGTGGATGCAGTGACCCAGAGGTTGGACCGCGCGGCACTATCCACTTGGCGCCTCTAGACTGAGCATTTTGAGATCTTTTGTGACTCCTGTTTCTTGACTACCCTGGTATCATATCATAGCATGTGCATTTCATATAGGTTTGTATACTCATGCTTTTGTACTGGGCGTTCTTATCGCTCACGTCCTCGGTTTTTGTTTATCTTGGACACCCCATTCCCACGGGGCAGGCCTCAGGTTGGACAGCTCGGGAAGAGCAGGAGGAGGACAGTGAGTATCTGGTTGGTTTAGTTTTCAGTACTATTCTATTTCGATATGGTTGTACCGAATATATTTTGAGTTGTTCTGATTTCGATTGGGTTGTATAACTATCATTTGTTGGTATTTTCCGCTGTTATCTCTGATTGTTATTAATTAAGTTAATTGCATGCTTAGTTCTCAACTAGTAGGTGATTCTGGAACGGGTCACTACAACACCCTGGCTCGGGGCCACACACATCGACCATTCCCAAGTCCCGGGACATGCTCTCCGGCCCAAGGCTCCGTACCTTGGTTCTAAAAAGCCCAGGGCACTACACCCTGGCTCGGGGCCACACACCTCGACCATTCCCAAGTCCCGGGACATGCTCCCCGGCCCAAGGCTCCGTACCTTGGTTCTAAAAAGCCCAGGGCACTATACCCTGGCTCGGGGCCACACACCTCGACCATTCCCAAGTCCCGGGACATGCTCCCCGGCCCAAGGCTCCGTACCTTGGTTCTAAAAAGCCCAAGGAGTTACACCCGTGCTCAAGACTCCGTATATTAGCAAGGTTCGCGTTCTTTAATTTCCTATCAAATATAAAATATTTGGTCCGCTAGAGATCAAGATATTGCACAAGGAAAAAGGATTTTTATAACCAGAGCCCGGGGGCAAGAATTACACAAGGAGGTGTGGAAATCTAAAGAAACAATCTTAAACTAAAAATACGGCAGCAGACTCCTCCCCGGTCTTTTCAGGAGCCTTTTCGGTCTCCTTGTCGGCATCATCATCCTTGGGAAGAGAGTCAATGGCTCGATCTATGTCCGGAAAGCCCTCCTTGTTTGCCGGAATAAAGCCCTCCTCCTCAAATTGCTCCCGGCATTTCGCAAAGCCAACTTTGAAGTAGTTGTACGATCTATCTTCAACAGCCGCTTGGAAATCCGAGGATTGGAGGAAGATAGTCTTCCATTCCTCATGAGTAAGCTGGAAAAGCTTGAGTTTTTCTTCAGCAGCCACAACCCGGTGTTGTTGAAGAGTGGCTTCCTCTTCAAGAAATCGAGCTCGGGATTCCAGAAAAGCAATTTGCCTTTGAGAGGCTTCTTCTCGAGCCAAACTCTCATCCCGAGCGCGTTGAGTTGAAGCCAATTGTTGATTGGCTCTTTCCAAAGAAGCCAGGAGCCCGGCAACTTTCTCCTCGTGCAGCTTCTCGGCCCGGGCGATCTCCCCTCGGAGCTGGTCATGAACTTCTTGAGACGCCCGAGCCTGCCTGTTCGTCCTGGTGGCCACTGCCGCCACTTCTTCAAAGGCCGAGACCATCATATGAGCCGCCTGGACAGAGACAAAAGTCAGGAAAAATTGGTCTGTATCAGTATTAAGCCGTAAGACGAAGAGCTTACCGAGAGAAGCCGGTTTGATCCTTCTAAAAATCTGTTAGGGGCAGGGATGCTCTTCAAGAATATTGCTTTAGTAGGACTGAGCATCTGCTTGAAGCGTTTAGCACCACTGACCGTAGCTCCCTCGAAAAAAATATTGTTGGAAGGGAGCTCGGAGGATGAAGCCCCAGTAGTTTGGGGGGGGGGGGGACGGGGTTGTGCAGGTGGAGAAGTACAGGGATCACCCTCAGAAGGGCCTTCCAGAACAACCAGCTCGGGCTCTGCCACCGCTTTTCTTTTCCTCTGGCTTAGAGGAATAAGATCTTCAGTTTCTCCTGAAGTCTCAGCCGTCCCCCGAGGGGAGTCCTCCCGAGGAAGATCTTCCCGGGCAATTTCAACTCCCTGAGATGCATTCTCGGCCGCTCGTTTCTTTTCCGCTTCAACGGCTGCACGACGAGCTGCAAGTTCCTTCTCTTGGGCATTTTTCTCAGCTGCCCTTCTTTTAGCAAAAGCAGCCTGCATATCGGAAGTATCTGCATGGAGAAGGAATAATGTTAAAAAAAAAAAAAATCAAGGAGGGAAAAAGGAGGAAGAGCAATAGGGCAAAAAGGGTGAATTACCGGGTTGAGAGCCCGAGCCCGCCACCTCATCGATAATGTGGTCTTCGAGATCCTCAGGCTGGGGACTCAACCCGTAGGTAGTCAAATTTTCATCCGAGATAAGGGTGGAGGATGAATATTTACGTCCCTCTACCAAATCTTGACTGATAAGGAAGGGCTCTTCAAATTTATAAGTACTAGGAAAGGAGGGTTGTGTGGGAAGAGAGGAGAGAAAGCCCGTTAGACAGGGGAGATCCCCTGAGAGTCGAATAAAAAAGTATCTTCCTTTCCAACCTTTCTGCGAAGAGGGTAGATCATCAAGGAAACGGGTGTTCTGCCGGGCAGACAAGGAGAAGGCATTATCCCCAAACCGACAAGAGAAATAGTAATGAAGGATGAGAGGAGTAATGAGAAAATCGTTCATTCGGAAAAGGACGAAAGTAGCAGTCATTATTCTAAAGGAGTTGGGATGAAATTGGTGAACTGGTACACCAAAAAATTTGGCGACTGCAATAAAGAAAGGATGAACAGGAAATCGGAGACCATTCTTAATCTGATCTCGAAAGAAAGTGGTATATCCGGGAGGGGGGTTGTTGGCTCTATCAGAAGGCCCGGGTATCAGAATAGAAAGAGCGGAAGGAATGTGACCCAATCCTAAGTTCCCCATCCGCCCCTGAGCGCAGGGTGCTGCTCAAAGAGGAGAACCAGGGAACTCCCGGGACCTCGGCAGGAGGAGGGCCCGCGACCCGAGCTTTACCCTTACCTTTCTTTTGGGCAAGAACTCGGGAGTGGCTAGGAAGGGAGGGTTTAGAAGAAGAGGGTCTGATTGGAGAGGCTACTGGTTTCTTAGCGGGTTGGGTGATAGAGCGACGGGGTGGGGGAGATTGAGAAGCATCGGAGCGTAACGCAGCAGATTCGTCGCTAGGCGAGCCGCGCGCGTTGGCCCCCGACGTAGAAGAGGTAGAATTAGACATTTTGAAAGAAGAGTACTTACGAGTAAATAAGAGAGACAGTGGGGAGGTCGCCGGAGGAAAATGGTTGTACACGCCGGAGAAGGAGAGAAAACCGAGCGCAAGAGTTCCGCTGAAATTTGAATTCAAAAATGATTTTGGGCAAAAGAGTATACCACTATTTATAAAGGGAGGGGCTTGATCTCTACCGTTGATTTGCATCTAAACGGATGGTCGAGATGACCCTCGGGAATCGGATAGTACATGAAGGGATACGCGCAATCATTAAAGTGTCAGGCCTACTGTTCCTCGGAATACGAGACGTTACTGACCGTTGGAATAGAGTAACACGTGTCATTATGATGTTATGTTGATAGGCCGGGAGGTTTTAAAAACCTCGATGGGTGTGTTTCGTAGCTCGGGAAGCTTAAAGACCCGGGATGGTGATTTCTAGGACCGGGTAGTTAGATACCCCGGTATGTTATTACAAATTCAAAAATTGACTAGCCCGGGAGTATGTTCTGAGTGCAAGAAATACCAGACCCTGGGACCATATTTTCACCAGGTATGTCACAGGGGTAACTTCAGTTTTAAAGATTGTGTTATTACAATTTATGGTACGCCTGTTGTTTCAGTCCGCATAAATTTGTACAAGATTTATTTGCAGAGGAATAGGGAAACAATATAAATCAATAAAATTTCTATTACATGAAATAGCGGCGAAAAGTTATGGGATCCATTATATTAGATACAGAATCCTGCCACTCTGTCATCCAATTAGTTAACTCGTGAATGCGGAGGTTGATGAAGGATTCATCCTTCATTATCTTGTCCAAAGCATGTCACTCCTTCCACAGCATCATATGTAGCAGAATTTCATCATCAACCAGATTTGTCACCCGATCTACTGCGAACTCTCGGGTATACTTCCTCGCTCTTGCTCTTTGTGCTCGAGTAGTGGCGAGGCGATTGCGGTAGGTATAGTCCAGGTCATAAACCTTGTCCCGCACGGCCATGACCTTCGCCCATATGCATTTTTCAATTCTTCCCTTCAGCTCCTCCACATGGGGACGCATTTCCGGAGTCACCAGGACATGTGTACTGCTGCAAGCACTGGAACCACTTGAGCTCGACATTTTGGATGGATGTTCATTTTGCATCTGTGCCCTTTTATTTATAGGCAAGTGTCCTTAAATGTGGAGGAAGTCCAAGAATCTCAGCCAGTTGAAGAGTCTCCTTTATTATTTGAAGGCAAGATTTGATTGAAACCATCGAATCTGGACAGGTGGACGATCGGGATGCCCCTCGTAAATTGCGCGGGGCAGACGAAAGGGTCTGACAGTTATCAAAACATCAAATCCGATGTACCTCGGAATACAGAACGTTTTCATTTGGCAGGATTTAATAAATCGCATATCATTATGACACCACGTCAGCAGACCGGAGGATTCTTGGTCCCGGCTTATTCTTTTTCCCGGACTACAAATTCGGGACTCGGGCATATTGATTGATAGGCCGGGATTTCAAAAAACTCAAGCATTTTGTTTTAAGTCTGAGGAGTATTAGTCATGTTAATCTTCGTTATTTACTTATCGTTAATTTGGTTTTGACGTTCTACCAAGTACATGCAATAACAAAGCGAAAAATATATTTTATTGATTAGAAGAAATGAGCAGAGAGTACACGAAGATGTTCCTTTTCAACAAACATCTTCCATTTGTGCAACCAGCCACTGAGATTCCCGGTAGCGGTCTTGCTAAAGCTATCTGACCCGGCTATATCCTCCAGGATCTTCAGCTCCCTTTGTAGCATTAGTGCGTAGACACCATGGTGAGTAAAGATGTCCACGTACTCCGCAACACCGAGGCGTCGGCGATATTTCCGCATAAGAGCCACGTTCTCAGGAGTAGGAACCCCCTCTACATATTGAGAGGATTCCAGCTGGTATAATTTCTCCCAGAAGTGAAGTATTTTGTGAAAGGCTCATTCCTCCATAGCCGTTTTTCTTTTCTCTATTGCAGATGCCATAAGCTCCTCAGCCATGTCCGGAATTTTCGAATTGCTTGAACCTGCCATTGTACTGATGAGACGGAAGAATAAGTAAGGTTATTATTTATAGGGGAGAGAATTAATCTCCGCCCTCGATTCAAATCTAATCGGACGATCACAGAACGCCTAAGAAATCGTGCGTACAAGTGAAGAGACGTGTGCGGTTATCGAGGGCACAGACTCATCATTACCTTGAAAAGTGAGTAATTTGCAGTAGCATCCTCGTTAGTGCATAGGTAATGATATGTTCGATCGATTCTCTCGTGAGTAGTAATTATCAGATGTCGAGGAGTCGGGGGTCTGAGATACAAGACGCCTAGGAAGTTCCCTCACTTGGTATTTATTCACAATTGCAATTCGGGAGAGAGCAGGAAAGATTGAATCGGGACAGCGAGTCAAGCTCTAGCCCGACTATTTTATGGATGGGTGGTGATACCCCTATAAGGATATGGGTTTGTTCATCTGGTACCCATGGATACAGCCCGGGGTACCGGGTAGTTTTATGGATGCCCGGGTAAATCTTTCCTTCCCGGGTGTGGTCGTTTCATCCGCAGTCCTTTACCAGTAGCTCGGGTCCTCATAGAGTTGTCCGGGTAATGCTCCCGGTTGGATACCCACTTGGGCGACCTCGAGAATAGCGCTACCTCGATAAATGAGCCACACTCAATTGTAATCATTACAGGCAGTCTAATCCGCCAGAGCAACTTGAGTTTGGAGTGTCCGAGAAGTCATCAGAAGCTAGTATGGTAAACCGACTTAGTAGGTGACGCGGGAATCGAGATAACTACCCATTCCTCTCCTATAAATAGCAGGTATTAATGTCATTAAATGATTCGGAAAAAACCTTTGAACTTTAAGCATTCTACGTATTTCTCCTCAAATATTGTTCAAAGTTCATCATCATATAACCTGCTGACTTTATCATCGGAGTGGCTACGTCGGAAACCCCTCCGGCGCCCATTCACGAGTTCTTTTCATTGTTTGCAGGTGTCATTCAAGCCATTGTCTTCGTTCAAAATTCCCAAAACATTATAAATTGTTGATTTGATCCGATTGGAGCTCCTTACCCGGCTCACCCATTTCAAGCGGATCTCATCAATTAACTTTTCATCGACTTTCAACAAAGAGAGATAAGGCTCCAATGGGTGGAAGTGTGGAACACCGGTATGGTGTCAATTACGTAGTCCAGGGAATCGACAACCTCTTGCATTCGAGCTGCATCTGAGCTAACCAAGTAATCATCTGCGCATAGGTGTTCCAGCGCCTCTTGTCTCTTCATTTTGGAAGAGCTTATCACGGTAATGTGATGCCCCCTCCCCTGGCTTTCGCAATCTTCACACCCATGTGTCCAACACCTCCAAGCCCCATGATACCCTCTCTTAGGCCGCTTCGTTTGAGCCCGAAATGGTTGAGGGGACTGTAAATTGTCACCCCTGCACATAGTAGTGGTGCTGCCTGTTCTGGTTCCATACCATCAGGAATTTTAACCACAAATATATCAAAAGAAAAACGGCTCATTCGTATGAAGATAATAAAAATTGGAGCCAAAATTCAAACTCAAATCCAATTTTTGTGAAAGGGATCAAGTTTGGGGAGTCTTTTTTGAGGACATGTTTATCATATCGACATGTCGGATTTAACGTTCCTATTGAAAACAAAAACCAAAGTCGCCCCTCCATATTTAAGGGACAGTGATTCGAAACCCATTCAAAGAAGACGAGAGTACAAATTAGCAACTCGTTGGACTTCTAGTGAACTGGTTCACTTTACTATCATGAAATGAAGCCAGACAGTAACAAATTTGATATATTCACACTATCAAATATTACTTGATAAAATCAAGAAGACTAAATTAGTTTCGACCATGCTTTCTTGAAATTTTCCTGTGAATGAATATAAACGAAGAGGATGAAATATATATATATATATATATATATATATATATATATATAGACACACACACACACACACACCCTGGAACCATTGGGTAATTGGACATGCCGAGATCATTTTTAACCTTGTGAACATCCGTATGACAAATCCCGCTGCGTATCACCTTCACATAAACATCTTCAGCACCTGTATTTCTGCACATGCAAATCATTTTTTACCCAAAAAAACCTACAAAAAATGGCCAAGAGAAAACGGAAGAAGAACAAAAAACAAGAGGAAAATGGAACAAAACAACCAAAGATTACCTCAGAGTGTACGTATACGGTGAGAGGACTCCAGAGGAGTCTCTTGCAGCCCATCCCACTATTTTTTTCTCAATTTCTAGACTGCCCATTTATTACCTCAAGTATCTGAAAATTTCAAGTTCTGTGGTTTACAGGTAAAAAGTAGAAGAAAGAGTTAGACGATGAGGATGATAATATACAGAAATATACAATAATATATATAGGGACCCCAGAGGGGTGTTTTTTTAAAATATTATTATTTTAAAAATAAGTTATTAAAATATTGCTAACTTTTAATGCAAAGAACCAAAGTTAAGCTGAAAAACACAATCTTTGAGATGATCAGTAGCACAGTAAAGTACACAGTATTTCCTAACTTTTAATGCTTCATAAAAGGACTGCAGAAGTCCGAAGAGACACTAAAAGAAAAGTGGGTTTCCGTAGCGTGCAATATGCGCTGCGGAAAGGTATCCACAGCGTGCAATGCACGCTACGACGCACGCTGTAAAGTTGAAAGCCGTCTTAAGTTCGACACTATTGGCGGCGTGCGATTTATGCTGCGGTTTAGTCTAATAACGGCGTGCAGAGTATGCTGTTGATAGTTAAACTATTGGCAGCGTGCATATGTCCGCTGTTAATACAACTTTCTGCAGCGTGCACATATACGCCGTTAATAGTCATAAAACAAAAAAATATTAGCGACGGTTTTGGCAAAACCGTCGCCAAATGGTGACGCTGTAAAACCGTTGCTAATTTAGCGACGGTCTTAAAATGTAGCGACGGTGTTATAATTTCGCGACAGTTCCAAAACCGTCGCTAAATTTTGCGTAAATTTAAAAAAAAAAACTACTTTTATAATTTAATACATTTTTATAAAAATACAATACAAACAATTAAAAAATACTCATGATCTTAATTAAAAATTAAAAAATTAACCAAAAATTGAAACAAAAACAGGTATTTAAATCGAAACTTAAATCATGTAAGTAGAGAAAATTTTGAAGTGTTGTGAAGAAAAATGGAACGGTTGCTCAAGAAACGTAGTAAACATTTGATTTTTCTGAATTTTATTTGATTGTAGTTGTTTTTTAGACAAACTTGGTAGACAATCCGAATAAGTGGTGGGTTGATACGGGTGCTATCTGTCACAATGACAATTGCCTCTCAAGATACGACTTCCAATTTGTGATAGTAGAGCACTATAAATCACGAGTGACATAACCAAAAAAATGAAGTAAACACTCTTTTGAGAAGAAAGAAAAAGAAGAAGTTCAACATAAATGCAAATACTCTTCTTTTGTTTGATCAACTGAAAGTTAGTGTTATTTTTTCTCTAAAGTATGTTGATTCATTTATATGAATTGATATTTAAGCTACAAATCTCGAAAATATAACCAAAAGACAGTTTTTGATGGCAAAAATCCGTGAAAACTAGCAACTCTTGTCGAACAGCACCACCAAGCACCTAGGTGCTTCCCTCACAGCCATGGAAAATTCCAGGGCAAAGAGGGGGTGCCCACCAAATGCGGCATGGAACAATCCAGGCCGTAGAGGGAGGCACCTATTCGCCCAGAGGTCCTGATTGACAATAGAATATACTCATATTGCTCCTTCTCTGTTCTTTCTTTTCCAATAGAGTATACTCTATTTTTCTACTAATTCTACTTGCAAATTATTGTGTTGCATTTTAGAGAGGAGTTGTACGTTGGAGAAGAATTACCATAAACTAACGCACCAGGACGGATCAAAATTCTTCTAAAGAAGAAAACGTTGACATTTGCTTCAACGCTCAACTTCTTCTTATCCGAGATTTCAGGTACCACCCAACAAACACATACATCATTCACTCATATCCAGAACAACTAAGCGTAGTTGGAATAGATCTAATAAATTAGAGTGAGTCTCATGTGAGACCGTCTCACGGATCATAATCTGTGAGACCGGTCAACAATATAATACTCATATTCACAATAAAAAATAGTACTCTTAGCATAAAAAGTAATACTCTTTTATGGATGATCCAAATAAAAGATTCGTCTCACAAATAATACCCGTGAAACCGTCTCACATAAGTTTTTGCCAATAAATTATAGTTCTTCACCTTTTCCAACAGGAGCCCATCTCCTATTAATCGCCACTGCCTTAACGTTTGCATACTCGTTTCAAGACTTAAATTGGGATCTTGGAACAACTTAAGATGCGAGAACTGGCAGTCCATCGAACATGCAAAATTTTAGAGGACGCCGCAATATTGTTTGTACCAGACAACAGTCACCAAATCTGAATAAGTCATGGTGCGAACTAGATGCTGATCAGAAAGCCAATACAAAATTCGTAAACAAGAAACCAAAAGCTAATTGCTCCATCCATCAAACCTTATATCTTGTTGTCATATTTTCGCAGAGGAATCAGGAATGGTCCGCATAACAATTTACTATCCAAATATTCAAAGAATACTAAAAATATCTCCTAAAACCTCTGTTATTGCTCCACTAGAATCACAGTTGGTGAAACAACATTGAACCATAAAACAAAAAATACGCACCCACCAAACGAGATCGAGAAATCTTACACGAAAGATGAATCTGTCAAGGAAGAACCTCGCAGCAACAAATGCAAAAACGAAATAGATAGCAACGACAAACTGAGAAGCACTGGGGACGTTTTCAAACTGTTTCATTTATCCGTCATTTTTTTCCCATACAACGTATTTATATTAACATTTTATATAAAATATAATTATTTTTAAAATAATTTTAGTCGAATATAATTTGTTATATTTTATTTATTACAATAGAAATAAATTTATTGTGGAGATTTTGATATTTTGTAGGAAAAAATGGATTTTTTTTTCGGACATCAAACGTATGAATCATGTTTTATGATATAGTTTATATTGTAAAAATTTCAATCTCAATGTATTATAGCTAAATAAATTAGTAAGAAATTTTAAAGAATTCGTACATTTTACAAAACGAGAAGATGCAATTTTCATCATGTATTTTTATTTTTTGAATTTTGATATTTTATAATATCAAAGTAGTGTTAGTTTCGTATCTTTCGATATTTTATAATTTTAGTCAATTTTTTTTTTGGAAGTGTTGACTTGGTGTGTTATACATATTAGTGTCGTATCGATATTACATTAGTGTCACATTATTAAAAAGAATCAAATAGAAATAAAATAAAATAAAATAAATAAAAATACTGACTAAAATTAAAATTTGATGACATAGATCAAATAAAAAAGTTTGAAAATACAGTTTTCCCTAAAAAAATATTATTTGCACATCATTTTATGTTATATTTCTAAATATAATCAGTCGCTTCGCTTCGCTTCGATTCGATCCGATCAGATCGACTAATGCTAAACCCTAGGAATGGCTATGGCTCGTGGGCATAATATCATAATTTTTTTAGAATGTGTTTCATAACACTTGGTATGAGTTAACAAATCTTATAAACAAATAGCACAAAAGTTAAAGCTATTTCGTTCCTTATCACATATATCAATCAAAAGCAGAAGTCACTTGAATCAATCTTCACTTTCTTCCCTTTCTCTAGGAACTGCGCCAAACCTTTCCACCAACAAATCCACAACCAATGGGACCAAATCATCACAAGGCACGCCCTTCTTATAAACATCTCCCAAATGTGAATCACTCCCAATCCTCCCACCAAGGAAAACATCGGCACCCTCGACTATTTTCCCCTCTTTGTTCCTGGTCATGCATCCCATGAACCCGATATCAGCCACCTGCACTTGCCCGCACGTGTTTGGACAACCGGTCCAATGCATCCTCACTGGTCTCATGACAGAGACCAGCCTTTGAACCTCCTCGGTTACCTTTAGTGCACGTGCTTTCGTCTCGATTATGGCTTGCCCGCAAAATTGGTTCCCAGTGCAAGCCACCAAGCCTTTCATTAAAAGGGGAGGCTCAGGGGAGAACCTGTCCCGAAGGAGGGGTTCATTGAGCAGTGCCTCTATTTTCGAGTTCTCTACATTTGGGATTATTATGTTTTGTTCAACCGTGAGACGGAGTTCTCCTGATCCATATAAGTCTGCTAGCCGTGCGAGTTCGTCCATGTCATCAGCTTGGACCCGGCCAACAGGTATGTGTATGCCGACGAAGCTATAACCTTCTTGCTTTTGAGGGTGGACTCCGAAGTAGTCTCTTCTCTCCCAGTTGCTTTGGACAAGATCTTCCGATGATGCTCTCTCTAAATGCAACTGAGGCATCCTCTTCACAACTTCTTCTCTAAATCCTTCAATCCCCTGTGTCATCAAGAAAGTGGAAGTTCAATATTAAGAGACTCATTCTCCTAAACCTATATTCTGGAGAGGATTAAAAATATGACACCCCTGGCTCGTGGCCTGGTTAAGTTGGTTCGTGCCATTTTAACCAGCCAACTAGTGCAAGTGGACTCGACTAAAGCTCATTACCTAATCTTTTCGTATTAGAAGAGAAATTACAAGAAAAGCGAGAATTACTTACAAGTTCATCAATAAGCCACATCATTCTTGTTTTCTGCCTGTTTCCTCTAAACCCAACATCTCTAAAAGTTTCGAGTATAGCTTTGCAGATTGGTAGTATATCATCACCCGGAACCCAAGCATCAAGAGGGATCGCCTCAGCACATCTCTTTGGGCTAAAGAACCCGCCAACGAGAATGTTAAATCCGAATTGACCATTTTTCGTGGCTGGCATGTATGCAAGGTCGTTAATGTGCGGATGCTCGTACAAATCGTGTGAGCCTATAACACACACATTCCACTTTCTCGGCCTGCAGAAGTTGCACCAACAGATATTTTAGCCTAGAAAACCAAATCCCCTGTACATTTTCGATAAAATCTTTCCAGATGCATTGAATTATGCTTCGAACTAGTACAAACTTACAGGTTGGTAAACGCCGGATTGCCCCGCGAATTAGCAGTGATGAATTGTGAGAGCAGATTGTTATAAGACCTCGTGTCGACGATTTCATGTGGATCAATTCCAGCAAGAGGATTCCCGACCGGGTTCCTCACATTGTCCATTCCACTCTGCAGACTAGTCAATCCAACTGCTTCCAGCCCTTTAAGAATCTCCGGTACATCAGGCAAAACAACGCCACGAATCTGCCAGTTCTGCCTCGTGGTGACGTCCGCACAACCATCCTTCCCATATTTCCTGATAACACTCGCCAGATATCGGACTTGGGCAGTTGTTGATACCCCATTAGGGAGCTTAAGTCTCATCATGAACCGGCCATCTGGTCATCAAGAACAGCGAATTTACAGTTCAAGAAACAGGAACATAGTTTCATTTTTTAAGATATTTTCAGCAATAGATAATTTTTAGCAGATAGATATAGAGATCAAGGGAAACAACACTTCGATTCAGCGAAAATTAATTCAATGGATGAATCTGAATGTTTCGAGGCATAGTCAACAGATGCAAAAGAAACAAACTTTAGATCTCATAAAGATAAAGTAATCAAAGGGGATCAAGAAACAAATAATGTCTCCACAAATCATAAGCTTTTATAAAGAATTTCATAGCTACATATACTCCCGCCAAGAAATTCATAAATTCTCTAAAACGGTCCGCCGATCTTCATCTTATCCACAGATTTATAACATGTAAGATGATTGCTCAAGGAAAACAAAATATCTTGCACCATTATCTACTTAAATTTAAAATCTTAATTATCTAAGTTTTCCAAACAAATTTCTTGGTTGGTCATGATGGAAACAGTACGGAATCAGAACTTACACTGATGCTTTCTCCTGTGAAAGAGACCGAGCCACTTGAGCCTAATATCAATGTCATCCTTACTGATCTTCGATTTTTCGATTTCTTCAAGTGGGATTTTCGCAAGCTCTTCAATTCCATTCTCCATGAACAATTTCATCGGCTCCTTCTCGATCTTCGCTTTCTCCTGTGGAGATAACCCTTGCCTGAACTTCTCCTTCAGCACAAAATATCCATCCTTCTCT
Source organism: Primulina eburnea (assembly GCF_022965805.1). Taxonomy (NCBI): domain Eukaryota; kingdom Viridiplantae; phylum Streptophyta; class Magnoliopsida; order Lamiales; family Gesneriaceae; genus Primulina; species Primulina eburnea. Next base: position 2,554,362 of record NC_133115.1, on the reverse strand, counting down.
TCGACTCTAGGCTCCAACCTCTCGGAACCGATATCAGCTGCCGATACTGGTGGAGCCACCGTCTGCGGCGGGATAGCATGAAGCTTAATGCTCTTGAACCTATTATTGCAGCTTGGCAGCGAAGTAACCAAGAATTTGACAGAAAGTGATTCCATAACGTAATGAATATCCAAGAAAAGTAAGAAAATGAATGAAGCTTATAGAGGCGGCAGCTGCAGCTGCGGCTGTGGCGGAGGCGGTGGTGGTGGGGGTAGTGTGTCTGTGGTGGTGGGAGGAAGAGGGGAGTGAGGCCATTTTGTAGGATGGGGGCAATGCGGGTGAGTTGGACTCTTGAACATTGCTAAGGGTCATTTTTCTATTCTTAGCTGACAGTTATTGTTATATGACCAAAATGCCCACGCTGTTCCCGTTTGTTCGAGCCGTTGTGCCCACGTGTCAGTACCACAATTTTGGGGGGTATTCTGGACCTTCCAGGCCTATTAATTTAGGTAATAATTAACTAATGAGAAGATGATTATACAGGTCTCGGGTAAATATAAATTATGATATTTTTTTATTATTTCAACTTCATCCTATTTTTTAATTCAAATAACAAAAAAAAAATTTCAAATAAACATAAATGATTGAAATTATAACATAAATTTATGACTTTTCAGATATCAATAAATTTTAATTATATATATTATTTATTTCATATATAAGACATTAAACTAAAACAATAAATATAGACAAATTTTAAATATCAATTAAATCAAATTAGATATATATTTATAATTTTTAGGTATAAAATGTTAACGTTTTTTTAAGACAATAAGTTACGTATTGCTTACAATAAAGTACAAATGTATACATTTCATGTATCAAGTGACTTAAACTAACCCAATGAACTTAAATTAGATATGTGTAATATAATATTCACAATCTTAATTTCAAGGAGTTGAAAAGATTCGTATGATCGAGGACTACGTCGACGATATAGTGGTGAAATCAGGCAAAGGGGAGAATCACATTGCAGTACTGGATCGTCTCACAAGAGACCTACTCAAATTAAATATATAATACATAATCTTATTGATGAGCATATAGTGACTAGTGAGCCTATTATCGAATGTGTGAAATAAACCATTTGACAAGTCGTCGTTTCAAAGGGGCACGAGATTTGGAGGATATCGGCTTGTGGTGGTGGCGGGGCAACGGCGCTTGGAGATAAGAAAACTCCATCGATTGTTATAAATATATATTTCCATATAATTCTGATTTTAAATTTAATTTTCTATGACTTTATATAATATTTAAATTACTTTACTCTGGATAATTTTTTTGAATTCACAAATTAATGATAATATTCAAATTTATATGGGTTATGTTGGATTGATGGATTTGAGATTCCCGAAATTCAATTCTTTTTATTTAGAGTAGGTGACGGTCTCATGAATATTTATCTGTGATACGAATCAAACATACTGATATTCACAGTAAAAATTAAAAATCTTTGCATAAAAAAAATATTTTTTCCATGGATGACACAAATAAAAGATTTGTCTCACAAAATACGACCCGTGAGATCGTCTCATACAAGTTTTTGTCTTTTATTTATTGGATGAAAAAAAATCAAGCAAAATTCATATGAAGTTATGCCATTTCAATAGTAATTGGCGTAGATTTCAAATACATACAATACGAGTGTATTTCAAATACGCGTCTCAAATCTTTCTCCAAATCAAATTCATCAGTTCAAACACAACGTCGGTGAAATCCATGTGAGCTTAGTTTTTCTACGTTGACCTCATCTTTATAAATCTTGATTTGGTTCACTTATCATATTGTACTCAATTTTTAAATGTTTAGATCAAATAGTCAAGTCTCCTTCTTCTGGCTTTAAAATGAATAACAAATGAAGAAGCCGAGGGGGTGACCTCACTTAAAAGTGAAAGGGCAAGAGCCAACCTCGAGACGCCTCATTTCCTAAATCAGAAACCAAATTCTAACAACTCCAAAACATATGGCGCCTATGTTTATTTACATTTTGTTTATTATATATGGACTCAAATTATTCTTTTGCTACGGTTGAAATCATATTCTAAAAATATATTTTTTTAAACTTCAACAAATAAAGCAAACTTATGAGTATTTCTTTTGAAGTAAAAACTTGTGTAAGACGGTCTCACGAGTCGTAATTTGTGATACGAGTCTTTTATTTGGGTCATTTATGAAAATGGGATTTTCTAATTGGTTAATTAACTAATTTTTTTCTGCATGGGATTTATGTCCCATTTCAACAAATGTAAATGGGCCAGCTCCGTTTACAGTAATTCAGGCCCGTTACAATAATGATCAAAAAGCTAAAATATAATATAGTGCTTTACTGATAAATTGTTCGTTGTGATAAATGTTTCTGTTGGTAGAACAAGAACGATTGAAACATATTGTTTGAGTTATTGTACGGTTTTAAAATATTTGAATTGTACCATTAATATCAGTTATAGCTCTTGGTAAAACGACAACTCATCGATCTTACAATTGGTACAAAGCCAATGTCACATGTTCAATTATCATTAATTGCAATGAATGCAATTATTGGGAGAGAAATTATCGGTTATAATAATTGTCTCTGTTGGGTAGAGCAATCGAGACGTGATTCTTGAGCTGTTGCATGATTTAAAAAATTTAAATTACACGGTTACCATCAACTACAGTTCTTAGTATAGCGACAAACGCTCAATTCTATAAAGGAAAAATACAAAAATTGAATAATGGTTTGAAGATTATTCACTCGTTTCATAAATCATAAAAGAATTGACAAAATGAAAACTTGTCCAATATAAAAATTCAAAATATAGTGTAATCTTAATTGTCTAACAACTTCTTAATTGTCTAACAACTTTACACTTTGTCAATTCTTTTATCATCTATGAAAGGAGCGAGTAATCTTCAAAAATAATATTAAAATTGTACAATTTTTGGGATCACTTTCCAATCATCCATTTAAAATAGAACGAGTATCATGTGAAACCGTCTCACGGATACTAATTTGTGAGACGGGTCAATCCTACACATATTCACAATAAAAAGTAATACTCTTAGCATAAAAAATTGTACTTTTTCATGGATGACCCAAATAAGAGATCTGTCTCACAAATTCGGTCCGTGAGACCGTCTCACACAAGTTTTTGCCTTTAAAATATCATAATATTTTTGTTTTTATGTACCAAATAAAAATAATAATTTCTAAATAATATAAATTTCACCAAAATTAAAAATAAATAGAGATCTAAAAATATATTTTAAAAGTGTCGATTTTTATGGCGGAACTAAAAAAGGAGCACTGAGGAAAAATGTAATTTATTTAATAATTCGTAATTTCGTATAGTGTAATTATCATCTACATTCAATTTATTATCCTCCTTTTTGACCCGATACATCGCATGTTTAACCCGGCCATATTCAATTAATGATACTAAATTAAAATGGAAACATTTTATCCCTTGTGATGTTCCTTCCATTTATTTTTTCTAATTTAGTATTCAAAATATAAAAATACTTATTTGATTGTTATATTCATACAAACTCATAATTTTGTTCCACTTTTATCATTTGGCAAAAACTTGTGAGACAGTCTCACGGGTCGTATTTTGTGAGATATATATCATATTTTGGTCTTTCATGAAAAAAATATTACTTTTTATGTTAAAAATATTACTTTTTATTGTGAATATCAGTATAATTAACTCGTTTCACAGATAAATATTCGTGAGAATGATATATTCAACTTTTTTTATTGGCATATCATCCCCATGGGAGCTGCCAGGAGCTTCGATTGGGGATGCTCTTATTCCTTTTACCCATCTGGAAAGATTCGTTTCCCCCCTTACTAAGAAAGAGCTGGCACGCAGCCTCCTATTGTCAATTTGGAGTGAGTCTCATGTGAGACCGTCTCACGGAATTTAATCTGTGAGACGGGTCAACCCTATCCATATTCACAATAAAAAGTAATACTCTTAGCATAAAAAGTAATACTTTTTCATGGATGACCCAAATAATAGATCCGTCTCACAAATACAACCCGTGAGACCGTCTCACTCAAGTTTTTGCCGTCAATTTGATAGCTATTGCCATTTGCTCACGCCTTCGTTCTCCACTACATTAGGGATGTATTTTTTGGATTATTCTACATTACATATGAAATATTTTTTCTCATATGATTTTGTCGAATGTCAGTATTTAGATTATCAATATAAATGTCAACTTTCATAAAATGTGAATGACGACTCATGTGATCTAATGATATCAGAATAGAGAGATAAACATTCTCGGTATAGTATATACTAACCTGTCATTCTCGGTATATTTTTATGCAAGATGTTTATATTACTCAAGTCTAATATTTTTTTTTAAAGAAAAAGACACGAAAATATCGATGAATTTTTTTACAATTAAAATTATTAAATTATTTTGAAAAATATACATTTTGTTGGCTAATTTAATTGGTTGGCTGAATTATCATGTGGGCAAAAACATGAGAACCCCACGAAATAAGACTTGCAATATGCATTTCTTTTGTCTCCCAATTAATTGTCCCATAAGGCACATTTGTGAACAGGTCAGATTTCAATTATATATGTCTATCTGATTTTTGATATCCACAATTTATTAATTCTAACTTCAATGAAAAAGTATTACTTTTATGTTAAGAGTATTATTTTTTATTGTGAATATCGGTAGGATTGACCCGTCTTACAGATAAAAATTTGTGAGACCGTCTCACAAGAAAACTATTTCATAATTGATTACTTCTAACGAGCCGAAGTCGGAAAATGGATTCCAATATTTATTTAGAATATAAATTATATTTAAAAAAAACGATACATGAATTTTTATTTTTATTTTATATTGAGAAAGACAATCAAGAATCATCATGTTGGTCCTGTTAGGTCATCCACCCTTCTCAATGGAGTGAATTGGTTCAACAGCTTAAATAATTTAATTGGTCCATGGTTATCTACATGCACGTCTCACGTATCATTTTTGTAAGACAGATCTCATATATGACTTAACTCATGAAAACAATTATTTTTTAATGTCAAAGTATTATTTTTCATTTCAAATATAAATTAAATAAACTCGTCTCACATAAAGTAATATGTGATACTCGCTAATTGTAAATTTGTAAACAGAGTTTATCATGATAATTTAAGAATGTATATTTATTAACATAAAATAGATTATGAGTAGGTCTCTTGTGAGACGGTTTCACGAACTTTTATCTGTGAGACGAGTCAATCCTACCTATATTCACAATAAAAAGTAATACTCTTATCATAAAAAATAATTTTTTTTAATAGATGACCCAAATAAGATATCCGTCTCACAAAATACGACCCATGAGAGCGACTCACACAAATTTTTCTCATAGATTATATAATTTGATCATATGAGAACTCATGCGTCGTGCAAAATAAAAAAAAATCTTTGTATTAATATCGTTACTGAGCAAAACCGCACGAGATAATTTGGAAAATGACTTTGATAAAGCATTCTTTCAGAACTGTTATCTTTGTTGTAATTTTTTTTTTTAATTTTTTGCAAAATGTCCTTAAACCAAACAAATGTTATTTTATTAAATATTTCACTCCCATAAAAGTCTGAAATATTCCTGTATGTTTAAAACAATGATTTTATTTTAATGGGAATTTACTCCAAACATAATCCAATGGGGATTGAGGTCAAACTTAGGAAAAAAAAATAGATTTAGGCCCTTCATCCTAATTAACCATTATAATATCATCTCTGATTATAATCATATTATATTCCAATATCTTGTTTGAAAATAAAAGAATATATTTAAAATATTTTCGTCAATAGATAGCTTGTGTGATTGATTCATTTCTTTGTATGGATGCCTGATTCTTCCTTCTACTCCAAATAACCATACAATATAAAGAAAATTTCATTGTTAATACCAATAAGTACAAATATATAATTCATCTCTTGAAATGAGATAATAAACGATATATAATAGAATAGGCTCTTATGAGACATTGTCACAAATTTTTATCTATAAGACGAATCAACCCTACCGATATTCATAATAAAAAATAATGATCTTAACATAAAAATTAATATTTTTTCATGAATGATTCAAATAAGAGATTTGTCTCACAAATTACGACTCGTGAGATCATCTCACACAAATTTTTACTTATGTAATGATAATTCTCATATTAAAAAAACATTCGCACCAAATAGTGTCTTATAGAGTAGTTAATTAAACTCGATTTCAAATTAGTTTATTTTCAAATTTCCAATTTGATAAATAAATTCATACCAAGATTCAAAAACTTTAAATAGCATTAAAATTCATCAAATAATACAAGCGGTCGAAATAATGGTATCAAATTTCAAAATGGTACGAAGTTTAATGTAAAAACTTACGTGAGACGATCTCAAAGATCGTGTTTTGTGAGACAGATCTCATATTTAGATAATCCATGAAAAAATATTATTTTGTATGTTAAAAAAATTCGTAAGACCGTCTTTCATGAGACATACTCTCCTGCATGAGCACTGACTTCTACCTCGCTATCTTTCCGAATTTGGGAGAGAAGTTCAAAATGTGAAAATTTAGGGTTCCAAAAAGAAAATAGGGAAAAATGTAATCACATGAGTAACCCTGATTTTGGCAAAATTATTCAACAATTCTTGTTAATTGTTGAAATAAACCCCAAAGTTCCAGCAGTTATGTACAATTGAAGCGAGGATTATCCAGGGAGGGAAAAAAGTAGGGAAAGAAGAAAAATAGAGAAATTAATTTACAAAAATTAGACGAACATCACGAAGATTTTTCACAGAATCCCGATTGATCGATTATTAGATTCGGTGAGGATTGACGCACCGAACACGCCACCAACTGCGCCCACTGCCTCAACCTTATCTTCACCATCTCCGGACTTTCACCTGTTTTGAGAGGAGAATCTTCAGCTTTCGCAACAGAGATCGAGTGCTTAACTCAGTAAATAAGTTAAATGATTGAATTTTACCTGGATCAATAAAGCTAGAGCTGCCTCCGACGGATGAGAGAGGCGAATCGGAGTCGGAAAACGAGGCAGAGGAAGACCGGGAGAGAGAACTGCGGAACTGCCTGTTCACGGCGTGGTAAAACCCGAGCGCCGGAAAGGTGGACGTGAGTTTCGGATCCAAATCCGGGGAAAATCCCAAGTCGAAGCAAGCGCGGAGCTCGTCCAGGTCATCGTCCGTGACGCTGCGGCCGCGTCTGTGTCGATGATTCCTGCGGCGGTTGTTCCACACTTCGTCGCGGATGATATCCGGGGACCATGAATTCTGCTTGTGCAAAGAAGGAGGAGCTCCGCGACTGAGACGTGACGGCTCGGATTGCGACATTGGGGGGAGGGGGCGGGGGGACGCCGCCGTGCGGAGCGGAGAAGGGGTCGGGGAATTTATACGGGAATATTTTATTTGGGGCGGAGCGGGAATAACGGGGATAGGGGATTTGTGGTTATATATAATGGGAAAGGGTAATCAGCCCTCGCTGAGTTGTAATCTGATTAGATCTTACGAGGATTGTGGGTCCCTTTTTTATTTTTCTATAATATTTAATAATTTGTGACAATTTAGTTTGCAAATTTTAAGATTTTGCATTCAATCGGAGGAAGATTTGAGTCGGAATCACTACAAATTTAAAGAATAAATCTCTTATGAAATAGTTTCATCAATTTTTATCTGTAATACAGATTAATTCTATCGATATTTACAATAAAAAATAATATTTTTTGCAAAAACTTGTGTGAGACGGTCTCACAAGTCGTATTTGTGAGACATATCTTTTATTTGGGTCACCCATGAAAAAATATTACTTTTATTGCTAAGAGTATTACTTTTTATTGTGAATATGAATAAGATTGACCCGTCTCACAGATTATGATCCGTGAGACGGTCTCACATGAGATCCACTCAATATTTTTAGCATAAAAAGTAATAATTTTTAATAGATCACCCAAATAAGAGATCCGTCTCACAAAATACGACTCGTGAGATCGTCTCACACAATTTTTTGCCAAACAGGCAGAATAAAAACAAATAATATTGCTGACTACAAAATATAATTTGTCGGTTAACATATCCAATAATTAATATCATCAATTTTGATTAAATCAAGATTCAAATTCAAATTTCAATTGAAATTTAGTAGTTTCAAACTTTGGTGCATTTACAATTCAGAAAAAATTTCCAATTGCAATTAAAAATTAAATTTTGTTGTCTCCCTCTCGAATAATATATTAATGATGATGAAAAGGTATTAATTATAATACTTAATAGAATCTTTGCTTATCTGGCGCCTTTGATAGGGCTTTGAATTTAATACCTTGAATATTAATTTCAATAAAATAAAATAAAAAATTGTAGGCTAATTGTACCTTTCGATAAAAAAAATAAAATTATATATATAAGTTTTAATCATTGCTACATAAATTGGGATATTAAATCGATTAATTGTCAGCACGTAATTTCAAGATGTTTAATATAAAAATAGCCTGCATGAATGTTAAAAAAAATAATGTATTAAATAATGTTGGTATGAAACTGTCTTAAGACTATATTAAAATTAAAAAGTTTAAAAATATTTATTTTTATAATATTTTTTTTTTTATGTTTCAAAATTATAGATTAAAATAAAATAAATAATATATATTGTTGTTCATCTACCAATGTTCGGATTTCTTGATTTTCATTTATAAAACGGGGGTGAGAAGATTTATATTACCATAAGCTAACTAAACATCTGGCCAACTCGATGAGATTTAAATACAAGTTCACTGAAATCTTGTACAGATAATTGATATGATATAATAATGATGGAGTAGGTCTCTTGTGAGACGGTCTCACGAATCTTTATCTGTGAGACGGGTCAAACCTACTGATATTCACAATAAAAAGTAATACTCTTAGCATAAAAAGTAATACTTTTTCATATATTACCCAAATAAAAGATCTGTCTCACAAAATATGATCTGTGAGACCGTGTAACACAAGTTTTTCTCTGTCAAAGTGATTTATATTAATAAATTTGTTTTTTCACTGTAATCTTGTACAAATGATAGATCTGAAAGCTAATTAAATATCTTGTGAAATCGAGGAGATCTAAAAAAAAAAAAGTGATGTATGTGACATCACACATAAAAGTAGTGCAATTGATGCAACATATTATGAGATTTACATAATACAACAAGTACAAATAATAGATCTAATATATCATATAATCATCGATTCTTAGCTTACATACATTTTCTTTGAGTTGTACTCTGTTGAATACGAGAGATCAATTAGAGATAATAACGGGACGGGGGCGGATTTATCATCTTTATCCCAGCTCTGAATTGTATTATCACGCGATCTCATTTTTTTTCGGTTCAGAGACGGGGCGGAGGAGGGTTGTCATCCCCATCCCGCCCCCAAATTGTATCATTGTTCTTATCTCCAAATCATCATCATCATCATCATCATCATCCGTGTGGGTTTGAGATAAGAATAACATCCACATATCCATCTCGAATTATTTTAGATATTCAAAAAAATCTCTGAACTTGAACTCTTACTTTGGGTTTTACCACAAAACCTCCACCCATGAGGAATATTATCATCCCACTTTGAATCTCACAAACTGGTTAATGTTTTCCGGGTTTATTTCATCTTATCTATGTGGGCATTGTCTCCATGATAGGATGGATGACCATGATTTGTCCATGCATATATAAGACCCACTTTTTTTTGAAATTATATTTGTGACAAGATCTTACCCATTGAAATAAAGTGAGGGTAATACCCACATAGGTAATATCTCATTAACCTATTTTCCGTGTGTAAGTTACTTATGATTATGTTAAATTTGCGATACACATGTCATGCAGTATAAGTTTCATATTATATATTAACTAATTATTCGACTCTTACATAAATCGACGTGTGACGCATATATATTTTATAATCCAAAGTCCTACACGATAGAATATATATTTAATCTGGAATTATTTAGCGTATTAATCTGGAGAATTTTTGTTTTAAAGTACACACACGCATAGACAATTTTTTGAGTCATGTAACATTTTTCAATGTAGGGACGTCAATTTGGATGGGTTGGGTAGGGTTGAGCAATAATACTATTAAAAAATTGCTCGAACCAAACCCAAGCCAACCGGAAAACTCTCAACCCGAATCCGAACTCGAATCAACCCGATTTTGGAATTTTAATTTTTTTTAAAGAAAATTCAAAAAAAAATATTTTAATTGAAACACATAGTAACAAAATCTCCTTCATATATATTATATAAATGTGAAAGTCTAATTGTAGAAAAATAAAGTATATTTACTAAATCAAATAAACAGTTGTTTGAAAAATAAAAAATGTTCAAAATAAAATATTAAGTTATGAAAATTTATGATATAAATATATAATAAATATTTTTCAAACATACAATATATAAAAATATAGTCAATATTTATTAATTATATATTTTTTTAAAAAATTAAAATTTCCGGGTCAATCCGGGTTGCCCCGAATCCAACCCAACCCAATCATTTTTCTTTCGGCTCAGCTATCAGGTCCAACCTGATCTGACCTAAATCCGAAAACCTCAACGGTTATTATTTTACTCCATTTATTTAAAATGCATTTCATGTTTCTTTCTTTTACTCTAAAACACCTAATACGCCATCAAATGATTTTTTAAAATATTGATTTAAATATACCATGTCTTTTATACATTTTTCTTTTATTAAATATAAGAAAATATTAAAATTATTCAGAAAACTCTCGTGAGAGGTTTCATGAGTCAATTTGTTAGATGAATCTTCCACCAACCCGACTCATAAAAAAAAGATATTTGTTTTATGTCAAAATTTTGATCAAGTTGGCTCGTCCCATAAACATAGATCCGTGAGACTGTTTCATAACAGACTCACTCAGACTAATTTAGGTATTTTTTTCAACCTTTGAGTAATTTTTCGTAAATATTTTTGACAAACAATTTAACTAATCTATTATATTCTAACAGTTTTTTTTACCATCGTAACACATTATTATAAAATAATATTTTTTCGCTTAAAAATATATTGTAGCATACTAGTCCTTCATTTTTTTTTAATATGATATGAACTTTATTTAAATATAAATCAAAGTAATCGTAAAAAAGACAGTACAAACATGCAATTCCTGTCAAACGTCACCTCCTTAGTAATTAATAATTCAATTCCACTGTTTTTACTTTTGGGCTGATTTGGGAAGAGCTTTTTTAAAAGCATCATTTTTGGGCCTCTTAAGTGAACAACTTTTCGAATAACTTTTCGAATAAGGCCCAATCTCAACTTCTCAAAAATTTTCAAGATAATGTAAAATAAAGTAAGTTATGTGTGAGACGGTCTCACGGATCTTATTTATGAGACGGATATCTTATTTGGGTCATCTATAAAAAAGTATTACTTTTTATGCTAAGAGTATTACTTTTTATTGTGAATATAGGTAGGGTTGACCCGTCTCACAGATTATGATCCGTAAGACAGTCTCACATGTGACTCAATCATATTTATATATATATATATATATATATATATATATATATATATATATATAATCATTTTTTATTTTATTTCAGAAAAAGAGAGAAATTGATGAGACAAAGAATGCACAAGGCTCGATGTCGAAAATTTTAAACTTGGAGGCAGATAGATAGCATGTGAAACCTGCAGCAAACTCGACTTAGCACAGTTCTCTAAACTAATTGCTTCCTTAATTGAGTTAGGACCATGTATAACTTGATACATAATAATCGACGAGCATCAATTTTATACATATACTTAGGACATAACAAAGTATCTGTAGTAACCCGAATCCTATTTATTTAAATAAACATGATTAAGTATCTTTAATTAAGTAAATCATGTGTATTTTGGCTTTAGAGTTCGTGTGAGTAAGCCGAGGTGTAGCCCAGAAAGGGAAGAGCAGCCCGGGAAGGGAAGATCAGTCGGGAAGGGAAGAGCAGCTCGGGAAGGGAAGATCAGCCCGGGAAGGGAAGAGCAGCCGGGAAGGGAAGATCAGCCCGGGAAGGGAAGAGCAGCCCGGGAATAGTATTTGGTTGACACGCCTGCCGGGCAGGTGTCAAGTGCATGGTAACTGTTGGACACATTCATGCATGTAAGGTGAGGTGTCTTTGTGCATGTTTGTCCGGATGTATGGGATTTGGTTGACACGTTCATGCATGTAAGGTGAGGTGTCTTTGTGCATGCTGCCTAGCGACAGATGTCCGGATGCATGGGATTTGGTTGACACGTTCATGCAAGCTGAGGTCTATAAATAGGCCATGGGATTTCTCATTGTGGAGGGGGCACTGTGTGTTTAAATGCAAGATTTAGCTCTCTAGAGCAGCCCAGAAAGGGAAGAGCAGCCAGGAAAGGAAGAGCAGCCCGGGAAGGGAAGATCAGCCCGGGAAGGGAAGAGCAGCCAGAAAGGGAAGAGCAGCCCGGGAAGGACAGAGCAGCCCGGACAGAGCAGCCGGGCATAGCCGACGGTCCGAGAAAGTCAGTCAGGGAGCTCAATATCGTCAGGGCTGACAACGGACTAGACCCGATTGATAGGATTTCCTGTGGACTAGGATTGCTTTACTAGAGGTACGAAAGTACTATCCGAGATATCCTGGTCGAGTATACATTCTTATATGTGTTGCATGATTATTTGCTGCATTGATATATGTCATATGATGCATGCTATTATGTCACGCTTATTACTGCATGTTGCATTTCATCTCGAGCCGTATCTCTTTCGAGATAGCCTTTATTGTTGAGCTGTATCTCTTTCGAGATAAGTATATCTTGTGGGGCCGCTCAGCCCTGTCTTGTGGACGCATGGACACCGAGAGTACACAGTGGCCGACGGGTCCGGAGGGCTTCGGTGATCCGGGATATTTTAGGTCCACGTCTAATCTTGTAGTGGATGTATTGACCCAGAGGAGTACCGCGCGGCACTATCCACTTGGCGCCTCTAGACTGAGCATATTGAGATCCTTTGTGACTCCTGTTTCTTGACTACCCTGGTATCATATCATAGCATGTGCATTTCATATAGGCTTGTATATTCATGCTTTTGTGCTGGGCGTTCTTATCGCTCACGTCCTCGGTTTTGTTTATCTTGGACACCCCATTCCCACGGGGCAGGCCTCGGGTTGGATGGCTCAGGAGGAGGATGAGGAGGACGTTGAGTAGCCGGTTGTTTTAGTTCTTCAATACTGTTTTGTTTCGATATGATTGTACCGCATATTTTCATTTTAGTTTGAGTTGTTCTGGACTTCGATTGGGTTGTATAACTATCGTTTGTTGACCTTTTCCGCCATTATCTCTGATTGTAATTAATTAAGTTAATTGCATGCTTAAATCTTGATTAGTAGGTGATTCTGGAACGGGTCACTACATTTATGGTATCAGAGCATGCTTATGATTTTGGGATATAGATTCTGTTTTGGGATTTCCATTGACCATTTTACCATTTTTTCCCCATTCTATCTTGTAGCAATGGCTGACCACCTTGGTGATGAGAGTAGTCAGGGGAGTGTAGGTCGTTGGGGTGACCAGGACGATCGTAGGCGTCATCATCGTCATCGTCGTGATGGGCCTAGGCGTTTTGAGATGCACTGTTTCATTCAGATGGGGCCTAAGCCTTTAGTCGGTGGTGAGACTCCTGATGTTGCTGAGGATTGGTTAGAGCGCATGGAGAGTTGTTTCCGTGCATTCCAGTGCACCGAAGAGCAGCAGATGGAGACCCTTAGTTTTCTTCTCAAGGGCCGTGCGCGTAAGTGGTGGCGATCGACTTCTGCGCCGATTGTCCAGGCTCAGGGTAGGGTGACTTGGGCCGAATTCCGTGCAGCTTTCATGCAGCTATATTTTCCTCTAGCTCTTCGCCAGGCAAAGACGATTGAACTTCTGAATCTTAAGCAGGGTAGTATGTCTGTTGATGCATATCAGCAGAAGTTCTTCGAGTTGTTACCCTTTGCTCCTCATATTAGTGGCAGTTCTGAGGCCAAGTATGACCATTTCCTTCAGGGTCTTAACCAGGAGATCTTTGATCGAGTCACTGTCTGCGATAATCCTACTTCTTATGATGGGTTAGTGAACCGGTGTCGCCAGGCAGAGATCAGTCTCCAGCGTGGTAGGTCTATTCTTTCTTCTAGACCTCCGAATACTTTGAGCCCTCGATCTCAGTCTTTCAAGAAGTCAGGTTCTTCTTCTTCTGGATCTGGATCTCGGTCTAGCGGTATTTTTCGCTTTGGTAAGAAGAAGGTTTCTTGTGTGCATTGTGGGAAGAACCATCCATCGGAGCAGTGCCGATCAGCCGCGGGAGCTTGTTTTCAGTGCGGAGAGATGGGTCATCTTAAGAAGAATTGTCCTCAGTTGCGAGGTGGGGCAGGATCTGGTTCCAGATCTCAGACGACTGTTCAGCAGAGGACACAAGGTCAGGCAGTGGGCGGTTCAAATCTTCGACCTCGTGCCCAAGGTCAGGTATTTGCACTGAACCAGGATCAGGCTGCAGATGAGACAGGGAGAGTCATAGCAGGTAATTTTTGTTTATGCGGTATTCCTGCTTTTGTTCTTATTGATACCGGAGCATCACATTCATTCATTTCTGCACGATTTGTTAAGCGTCATAAGTTACCGTATGTTTCTCTAGACGTCATTCTTTCCGTTTTTACTCCGATGGGTCATTCGGTGTTAGCAAAGCGTCTAGTGATGGGTTGTCCTTTAGATTTTGAGGGCAACGAGTTGACTGCGAATCTTATGATCCTAGAGATGGAAAATTTTGATTGTATTCTGGGTATAGACCTGTTGACTACCTACCGAGCTACTGTGGATTGTTACCAGAAGCTTGTTCAGTTTCGTACGACTGAGAGCTCTAGTTGGTTTTTTTATGGTGAGGGAGCGCGACCGCCGATGCCAGTGGTATCTGCTCTGAAAGCCTGTCGTGCTTTAGAGTCGGGCGGGGAAGGCTACCTCATCTATGCGATTGATTCATCCACAAGTAGTGTTGATACATATGATATTCCAGTGGTTTGTGAGTTTCCTGATGTTTTCCCAGAAGAGATTCCTGGTTTTCCTCCGATTAGAGATGTGGAATTTGGCATCGAATTAATGCCAGGGACTACACCGATTTCTCGTGCCCCCTATCGTCTGGCTCCGTCAGAGATGAGGGAATTGAAGCAGCAATTGCAGGATCTTCTTGATAAAGGTTATATTCGCCCGAGTGTTTCACCTTGGGGAGCTCCGGTCTTGTTTGTCAAGAAAAAAGATGGATCGATGCGATTGTGTATTGATTATCGCCAGCTGAATCGTGTGACAATCAAAAATAAGTATCCATTACCTCGTATTGATGACTTGTTCGATCAGCTTCAGGATACCTCTATTTACTCCAAGATTGACTTGCGATCGGGTTATCATCAGATGAGAGTCAGAGATGATGATATTTCCAAGACTGCATTTCGTACTCGATATGGGCATTACGAGTTTCTAGTTATGCCATTCGGATTGACAAATGCGCCAGCGGTGTTCATGGATCTGATGAACCGAGTCTTTCGGGATTTTCTAGATCAGTTTGTTGTGGTTTTCATCGACGATATCTTGATTTATTCTCACAGTGTGGAAGAGCATACCCATCACTTGAGGATTGTGTTGCAGATTCTTCGCGAGAAGCAATTGTATGCTAAGCTGAGTAAGTGCGAGTTCTGGATTAATCGTGTAGTATTCCTTGGTCATGTGATTTCCAAGGAAGGAGTTTCTGTGGATCCTAGCAAGATTGAGGCAGTGCTGAATTGGTCACGTCCGACGACAGTGGCCGAGATCCGTAGTTTTCTAGGTCTGGCAGGGTATTATCGTCGCTTCATCGTGAATTTCTCTCAGGTAGCTAGACCATTGACGCAACTTACTCGGAAGGATGTTCCATTTGAGTGGTCATCTGAGTGCAAAGATAGTTTCAGAGAGCTTCGTCGACTTCTGACTTCTGCACCTGTTTTGGCGTTACCGTCAGGATCTGATGGTTTCAGGGTTTACACCGATGCCTCCTTTCAAGGCTTAGGGTGTGTGTTGACGCAGAATGGTCATGTGATCGCTTATGCTTCCAGACAGTTAAAATCTCACGAGGAGAAGTACCCTATTCATGATCTAGAATTAGCTGCTATTGTGTTTGCGCTAAAGATCTGGCGTCATTATTTGTACGGTGTTCAGTTTGAAATCTTTACTGACCATAAGAGTCTTAAGTATCTGTTCACTCAGGCTGAGTTGAACATGAGACAACGTCGTTGGATGGATCTACTAAAAGATTATGACTGTGTGATCAAGTACCATCCAGGTTCTGCGAATCTCACAACCGATGCTCTTAGTCGCAAGGTGAGAGCCTCTGCACTTCAGACCAATGCTATGTCTAGTGTTGTCCAGGATTGTTGTTCGTTGGGGTTTAAATTCAAACATCGGAAAGGTATTGAGAGCATTCGTGTTGCTACTATTTTATCTGAGCCAACTTTGTTCACTCGGATTCGAGATGCTCAGATGTCTGATCTCAAGACTCAGAGATTAGCTCGGTTGGTTGGTGGAGATAGCAATTTCCATTATCAGTCTAATGGTCTTCTGTGTTTGTCTAATCGGGTTGTAGTACCAGAGGATGATACTTTGAGAGAAGAGATCTTGTTTCAGGCTCATCGAAGCAAGTTGAGTGTTCATCCGGGAAGCACCAAGATGTATAAAGATTTGAGGACACGATTTTGGTGGAAAGGGATGAAGCGCAGCATTTATCAGTTTGTCTCCAAGTGTCTAGTTTGTCAGCAGGTTAAGGCAGAGCACCGTCGACCGGGAGGATTATTGTTGAACTTACCTATTCCTGAATGGAAGTGGGAGCATATCGCGATGGACTTCATTACTCACTTGCCATTGTCTTCGAGGAACAGTGATGCTATTTGGGTAGTGGTGGATCGACTCACCAAGTCTGCTCATTTTCTGCCATATAACCGTGATTTCACTTTCGATCGTATGGCTCGATTGTATATTTAAGAGATTTTACGTTTGCATGGAGTGCCAGTCAGTATTGTTAGTGACAGAGATCCTCGTTTTACCTCACGATTTTGGGGTAGTTTCCAGTCAGCATTGGGTACTTCATTAAGTTTGAGTACGGCTTATCATCCAGAGACCGACGATCAGTCAGAGAGGACTATCCGTACACTTGAGGATATGTTGCGAGCTTGTGTTATGGATTTCGGACCCGCTTGGCAAGAGCAGTTGCCTTTGATTGAGTTCGCATACAACAACAGCTATCATCGTAGTATTGGTATGGCACCATTTGAGGCGTTGTATGGGCGACGTTGTCGTACTCCATTATTCTGGGACGAAGTTGGGGAACGACATGTTGAGGGACCAGAGTTAGTCCAGCAGGCTATTGATAAGGTTGCAGTAATCAAGAAGCGGATTAAGACTGCTCAGGATCGACAGGCTAGTTATGCGAACACCAAGCGTCGACCTCTTCAATTTCAGCCAGGTGAGAAAGTGTTTCTCCGAGTTTCGCCTTTTCGCAGGATTTTGAGATTTGGTCTCAAGGGTAAGCTGTCTCCAAGATTTATTGGTCCATTTGAGATATTGGAAAGCGTGGGAAATTTGGCTTACAGACTTGCATTGCCGCCGTACCTATCAAGTATTCATGATGTGTTCCATGTATCTTTCTTGAGATGATATGTAGCAGATGAGTCTCACATCTTACATCCCTCTGAAGTTCAACTTGATTCGGATTTGTCATACGTGGAACGACCAGTTCGGATTCTCGATCGCAAAGACAAGGTGTTGCGGAATAAGATAATTCCTCTTGTCTTAATTCAGTGGCAGCGCAGAGGCACTGAAGAAGCCACTTGGGAGTTAGAGAGCCGTATGCGTTCAGAGCATCCAGAGCTCTTTTGAGTTGTACTGTAGTTGTACTATGGATGTATGTGTGTTTTTCCGTTGTAAACCAAACATCGGTTGTATTCAACAGTATTTGAGCTGTTTTTTCGATGCTGTGATTTCGTTTCGTTCTTCTTCTAGCCTGATTTCGAGGACGAAATCTTTTTTAAGTGGGGGAGAATGTAGTAACCCGAATCCTATTTATTTAAATAAACATGATTAAGTATCTTTAATTAAGTAAATCATGTGTATTTTGGCTTTAGAGTTCGTGTGAGTAAGCCGAGGTGTAGCCCAGAAAGGGAAGAGCAGCCCGGGAAGGGAAGATCAGTCGGGAAGGGAAGAGCAGCCCGGGAAGGGAAGATCAGCCGGGAAGGGAAGAGCAGCCCAGGAAGGGAAGATCAGCCCGGAAGGGAAGAGCAGCACGGGAATAGTATTTGATTGACACGCCTGCCGGGCAGGTGTCAAGTGCATGGTAACTGTTGGACACGTTCATGCATGTAAGGTGAGGTGTCTTTGTGCATGTTGCCTAGCGACAGATGTCCGGATGCATGGGATTTGGTTGACACGTTCATGCATGTAAGGTGAGGTGTCTTTGTGCATGCTGTCTAGCGACAGATGTCCGGATGCATGGGATTTGGTTGACACGTTCATGCAGGCTGAGGTCTATAAATAGGCCATGGGATTTCTCATTGTGGAGGGGGCACTGTGTGTTTAAATGCAAGATTTAGCTCTCTAGAGCAGCCCAGAAAGGGAAGAGCAGCCAGGAAGGGAAGATCAGCCCGGGAAGGGAAGAGCAGCCCGGGAAGGGAAGAGCAGCCCGGGAAGGACAGAGCAGCCCGGACAGAGCAGCCGGGCATAGCCGACGGTCCGAGAAGGTCAGTCAGGGAGCTCAATATCGTCAGGGCTGACAACGGACTAGACCCGATTGATAGGATTTCCTGTGGACTAGGATTGCTTTACTAGAGGTACGAAAGTACTATCCGAGATATCCTGGTCGAGTATACATTCTTATATGTGTTGCATGATTATTTGCTGCATTGATATATGTCATATGATGCATGCTATTATGTCACGCTTATTACTGCATGTTGCATTTCATCTCGAGCCGTATCTCTTTCGAGATAGCCTTTATTGTTGAGCTGTATCTCTTTCGAGATAAGCTATATCTTGTGGGGCCGCTCAGCCCTGTCTTGTGGACGCATGGACACCGAGAGTACACAGTGGCCGACGGGTCCGGAGGGCTTCGGTGATCCGGGACATTTTAGGTCCACGTCTGATCTTGTAGTGGATGTAGTGACCCAGAGGAGTACCGCGCGGCACTATCCAGTTGGCGCCTCTAGACTGAGCATATTGAGATCCTTTGTGACTCCTGTTTCTTGACTACCCTGGTATCATATCATAGCATGTGCATTTCATATAGTCTTGTATACTCATGCTTTTGTGCTGGGCGTTCTTATCGCTCACGTCCTCGGTTTTGTTTATCTTGGACACCCCATTCCCACGGGGCAGGCCTCAGGTTGGATGGCTCAGGAGGAGGATGAGGAGGACGTTGAGTAGCCGGTTGTTTTAGTTCTTCAATACTGTTTTGTTTCGATATGGTTGTACCGCATATTTTCATTTTAGTTTGAGTTGTTCTGGACTTCGATTGGGTTGTATAACTATCGTTTGTTGACCTTTTCCGCCATTATCTCTGATTGTAATTAATTAAGTTAATTGCATGCTTAAATCTTGATTAGTAGGTGATTCTGGAACGGGTCACTACAGTATCCATGATGTGATCTTAGTGAAATGGATGAGTCGGGTATATGGCTCTACTTGATCAAATCAATAATTTAGTGTTTAGGAATTTTAGTGAAGATAATGGCTTCGATAACACATGCAAACAAGAAAGTAACTCGTGAATGGGCGTCGGAGGAGTGTCCGGCGTAGCCACTCAGATGCTTAAGTCAACAGGTTGAATACAAAGAACACAAGCGATATATGTGAGGATATATGTGTGCTTCAGAGTTCAAGAATTTTCCGAATTTGTAAATGACATTAATACATGTTATTTATAGTAGAAAATGAGGATATGTACCTCGTTTCCAGTGCCGCTTACTAAGTATGGCAAATCGGCTGCCCATACTATAGCTTCTAATGACTTTTAGAACACTCCAAACATATGTTGCTCTGACAGATTAGACAGCCTGTATCAATCATACTCGAGTATGGTGCAATTCTCGAGGTAGTCCGGGTGGTAAAGTACCCGAGTACTCATATGAAGGTCCGGGCTCTCGATTGCCCGGGAAGAGAAGAAATGTCCAGCTGACGTCGAGAATATCCGGCATATTGACTCTGCAGATATGTGCTATCCACTTAATATCCCGGATCATCCATGACCCGGTTCTTTATGAGGATATCAATCCACTTGATTTATTCCGTAATCTATGGACTTTTGGATATTGATAAACGCTTGGTCAAAATTTTGAGTAATAATGCATTGAATCACTCGATTTTCAATACATGACCACGGCTTTATACAAGTTCTATAAATCTGTATAATTGGATAATCTTTTCTAATCATTTAATGTATCTTTTCAACACTGTCTAATAAGAAATTTGATTTACCTCAAGTGACGGTCAGGATTGGTGGAGTAGATGAGCATTCTATCAATAATTATGAGTTTGATTCCTCTCACAAATATTTTTTCGTACGAGCTTGTCGGACAAAGTTTACCCGATACGATTTATTTGACTAACATGACTTGCAGACTACTGTATTGACAGTAGGTTTGTCTAGCACACACCAAAAATAGTAAAATACAGACTAGTGGTGCCATCTTCGTAAAAGAACACGTTAATTTGAAAACTTCAAATGCAAAGCCTAAGGCCTCACGTGGACAGTGAACTCGATAATTTTGTCGATGGATCACAATTAAGAATATATTTAAATTTTTCATGCACAATCAAAAGAGTGAGTTTTATGTGAGATTGTCTCACAGACCCTAATATGTGAGACGGATCAACCCTACCAATATTCACGATAAAAAGTAATACTCTTAGTATAAAAAGTAATACTTTTTCATGGATTATCCAAATAAAGCTCCGTCTCACAAAATACGACCCGTAAGACCGTCTCACACAAGTTTTTACCCAATCAAAAAGCTTTAGTCCCCCACCTTCAAAATAATTGGGATTAGTTAATTAAAATAAACAAAACAAAAAGCATTATTGTGACACAAAGCAAATCAAAAGTTGGACAAGGTTTATATATTCACCTTACACTATCCTTATGTTGAAGCAGGTGCTTGGGTAATATTGAATCGGATTCAATGGGAGTAACTAGTAAGTACTTCCCCACTCTTTCTCAAGTATAAGGAATTCTTTTAAAAGACATTATATGTTTTTAAAAAAAAAATTAAAATATATCATTTCAAAATTTTCAATTTTTTTTTGCATAGTATATGAATTTTTGTACCTCACATCCTAATTGTTAATTTAATTTTGGACCATATAATATAAAAGATAAATTGTGGTGAAATAAATACAAAGCTAATAAAACAATCAAAACATGATGTTTGACTAACATTTGTATATGACGTTTGACTAACATTTGATAAAGTGACAAGATTCGGTCTCACTTGAATGTTGTGCATCAGTTGGACATATTCAACTTAATAATAAATAAATAAACAAAAAATGACATGATCGGAGCCAAAACAATAAGGCCCTAAATTAGTTGAGAAATTAATGAAAAGTAAAACTTACAGAGAAAGCAGCGCACAATTACGATATTAAAAATATTTATACGGATATTGTATCGAAAATTTCGATATAAAGAGACTCAGTAAAATCGGTATGTATAATTAGTATATCGATTAAACCGAAATATGCGGTAAACCGAAATTTTGGTATGATATTGATATATGATATATATTTTTTAAAACGAAAGAATACCTTATAATTTTGAATTTATTATTTAAAATAATATATATTTTTTCATTTAATATATATTATTTCTTTATTTCAATACATATAAAAAAAATTTAAATTTTATACCGTTATCGTATCGAAAATTTCGATTAATTCTATATTTTTCGGTATCATAATCTCAAGATACCCAAAATTTGTTATTTGTTTTCACCTTTTTTTTTTTTTTTTGAAATGAAAATTTCATAAATCAAACGTTTTCCTCACAATCGTAGGAAATGAAGTTACATAAGATTTCTGGCGTTTCAATCATAATAAAAGGATTTGCATAAGCTATGGCATTCCGAGCAAGAGTATGAGCCACCATATTTGCTTGTCTTCGAACATGTTGAATCTTGAAAGAGGGATGCCCGTCGAGAAGTGTACGGCAGCCTGAGATTATTGAGCCAAACTCTGTGTGGTCAGCATTCTTTGAGGTGATCGCCTTTACCACCGTCAATGAGTCGGTTTCAAATATAATATCTTGGAGTTCAAGAGAGATTGTCCAAGCGATCGCGTCAAATAGGGCGAGTGCTTCGGCCTCTTTAACGTCACACATACCTTACTTCACACTTGTTTTGCTCACCATGAATTCCCCTGTCGAGTCTCGCACCACAGCACCGAAGCCAACAGCTTGGTGTTCATGAAACATTGCTGCATCGAAATTGCACTTCACATATGGATCCGGAGGTTTCGTCCATCGATCGTCTGTGTCCCTTCGAGAGCTTGGGGCTTGTCCTCTGGTATAGGTTTTGTGAGTTTGAGTCCAGTTCCACACCATATCATGGCCGAGTGAAACGGTGATTTGCGGAGGTCTAGACACACTGTTCCATAATTTCTCATTTCGGTAGCGCCATATGCTCCATAATGTAGCCGAAAGGACTGTTAGTGCCGCCTTGGGGAATTTATTCAGACTTTCAAATAACCAGTGTGTGAAGGATACTGCTTCTTTGGCACAATTCATCACTAAGCGATCAAGCTTTGCAATTTTCCAACACTCCTTTGCATATGGGCAGTCAATGAATACATGCCAATTGTTTTCCAACCCTGATTCGCATATCACGCAGCAGGATGGCACATGTATATTCCTTGATTGAAGTTTCAATCGGCAAGGTAGGAAATCACGCGCTGCTCTCCACAAGAATGATCTTAATTTCGGAGGTGTGGGTAGCTTCCATATCTTGGCCCATTCCCCATTCAGTCGATGTACCTGCTCCTGGTTTGTAATAGTTTCCATAACGATTCGGTAACCTGATTTCACTGTATAGCTTCCGTTCCTGCTAAAGTGCCATATACAGTCATCATTTGAGGCCATCGGATTTAATGGGATCTTCATAATTTCCTGAACATCTCTTGGGGCAAAGATTTCGTTGAGTTTTCCGAAATTCCACTGCCTAGTTTCCGGCATCAGCAGCTCCTTTACATATTCCAACTCCTCCTGTGGGTTATGCGGTGTTTGAATATAGAAGTTTCTTGAGTCTCTTAGCCATGGTTGTGTCCAGATTTTTATACGCTGCCCATCTCCTACTTTCCATCTTAATCCACGAGCCAATATTTCTTTTGACAACCAAATACTTCGCCATATGAAACTAGGATTCGCTCCTAGGCTTGTATCCATGAAGTCTTTTTTCGGAAAATATTTTGCTTTGAGTAATCTTGATGACAAAGTATTTGGTGTTGAGATGAGCTTCCACCCTTGCTTAGCAAGCATGGCTAGATTATAGGTTTCGAGATTTCGGAAACCAAGTCCTCCGCTTTCCTTTCGAGTGCAGATTCTGTTCCAATTTGTCCAGTGTATACCTCTTGAATTTTGCGTTGCCGTTCCCCACCAAAAGGAATTCATCATCTTCTGAAGTTCATCAAGGAGCGATGTAGGTAACAAGAAAACATTCATGCAATAAGCCGGTAATGCATGGGCCACCGATTTCAACAATACTTCTTTACCTGCTTTCGAAAGGCCATTTCCCCGCCAATTTTGTATACGATTCCAGAGCCTGTCTCTCAAATACCTGAAGACCTCCTTTTTCTTCCTACCGATCAGTGATGGGAGCCCAAGATATCGTCCCGTGTCTAGCGGCTGTGTCACTCCAAGAATCAATGAGAGCTCATCTTGATTGTTGGTATCGACATTTTTGCTAAAGAATATTCCAGATTTTCCAAAGTTTATAGCTTGCCCACTAGCCCGCTCATATGTGGTTATTATCTTTCTGAATTCTGTGCATTCTTCCTTTGTTGCTCTGAAAAATATAAACGAATCATCGGCAAAAAAGAGATGAGATATGATCGAGGCCCGTCGGCAGATTTTAACTCCATGCAGCGTGCCTCTGCCTTCCGCTCTCTCAATCAGCGTGGATAGCCCTTGTGTGCAAATGATAAATAGATAGGGTGACAGAGGGTATCCTTGTCGCAAACCTCTTTTTGGAGTTATCGGTCCAACCAAGCTTCCATTTACCTTTACTTGGTACTGCACCGTTGTAACGCACAACATCATAATGTCCACCCATTTATCATCAAATCCTAGCTTGAGCATCATAAATTTTAAGAAACCCCAATCAATGCGATCGTATGCTTTACTAATGTCAATTTTCATTGCCACATCCCCGTGCTTGCCTCGGTGTTTTCGCTTCATGTGATGGATAATCTCAAAAGCTACTATCACATTATCAATGATTGAACGGCCATGGACAAAAGCTGCTTGTGTCTCTGAAATTATTTTTGGCAATATCAATCTTAATCTGTTTGCCATCACCTTAGCTAGCACTCTATACATAACATTGCATAGGGATATAGACCGGAGGTCTTTCATTGTTTTTGGGTTTGCACACTTCGGAATGAGAGTGATAATAGTGTCATTGAACTTCGTAGGGAAATTTACCTGGTTCACCCATTGCACTCCTTGCTGGAAGAAATCTTCACCCACAATATGCCAACATTTCTGGAAAAATCCAGGATTATACCCATCCGGTCCCGGTGCTTTGTTTGGGTTCATTTGGAACAGCGCTTCTCGGAATTCATCAATGGTGAAGGGGGACAAGAGTGTATTATTATCAGCTGCTGAGAGTTTTGGTTCAATCTGGTTTATTACCTCATCATACACTGCGTTTCCTGATGAGAAGAGCTAACTGAAGTATTCACCCGCAATGCGTTCCAGATTTCGGGGATCATTGAATTCCTTGCCCGTGTCATCAACCAGGCTTTGGATTCTATTATGCGCCTTCCTCCTTGTTGCCATTGAGTGAAAAAATTTTGTGTTAAGGTCTCCTTCCTTGAGCCAAAATTGTTTTGCTCGTTGTTTCCAGTATATGTCATGTTGTATCATCAATTGATTTAGTCTCTGCTTCATATCTTCCACTGTTGACATCGATTTCTTATCTGTGAACGATCGCATCTTATTAATCGTGGTTTTGAGTTCCTCAATGTTCTTCGATTCACTTGTGGGTGTTTCTTGCTCCAATTCATTAGATCAGTAGATAGCACTTGGAGTTTGTTTGTTATAGTTTCAGGATTTGTTGTAGCCTCCCACCTATCCTTCACAATGCTAACGAAGTACTCTTCCTCCATCCACCTGTTTTCGAAGCGGAAAGATATGCTACCCGACTTCGGTACTTGGCCTTCAGTGTTCAAGAGTATAGGTGAGTGATCTGAGCATGTAGCCACCGTGTTCGCTACTGATGCCTCTGGGAATCGTGTTGTCCAAGATGTGGATGCGAGTGCTCTATCAAGTTTTTCCTCCACAAAGTGTGGTTTGCCCCTTCCCTTTTCCCACGTAAACTGGTGCCCTTTCATCTGTATATCTTGTAAATTACATTGCATTATTGCCTCTCTAAAGCCGTGGATCATCCATGTTGGCCGTTCGACTCGGCCTCGTTTTTCACTTGCGTCAAGTATATCGTTGAAGTCACCAATGATACACCAGGGAAGATGACTAATACGAGAGAGGGCCTGGAGGAACTTCCATGCTTCACGTCGTTTTCGTTGTTCCGGGAAGCCATAATACCCTGTTAATCTCCATTCCTCTTTTCCAGGTTTCGTGATTCTCACGTCGATATGGTTCCGTGAGTACCCTGTGACCTCACATTGATTCGAAAATTTCCACAAAACTGCTATACCGCCACTGCGCCCCTCTCTGTCAACTGAGAACGCAACATCAAAGCCAAGAGAAATTCTAAGTTCTTCAATCTTATTTGAGTGTGTCAAGGTTTCGTAGAGAAATATTACCACCGGCCTGTGAGCTCGCACTAGCTCACGCATATTTGGAACCGCTCGAGTATGGCCCAATCCTCGGCAGTTCCAGCTTAGGATAATCATGGTTGTCGGCAGGCCTGGAGTCCAGGCCCTGCCGTTAAAAAATGCACCATGGTGGTGTTGTTGTTGGTTTCTTTTTCATCCTTCTTGTCCTCATAATTTCTGCCATATTCATCGGCGTCTGATTCTGTAGCGGGTTCCTTGTCCCTATCCATGTTTCCGTATTTTCCATCTGTATTGCGGCATGCCCTTCTTCTTTTCCTGTCTTCGTTTAAGGTAAGCTCAATTTCCTCATCATTTACATCTTCCTGGATGGGGGTTGATTTTGGATTTGATAAGTTTCCTTCTATCCGCCTGAAATCATGCATGACAATTTCTTTATTTGTGCTGCCACCAATTGCTCCTGATTTATCGGAAAATATGAGATTACGGAATATTGTCAAATCTTCCATATTTGTCTTGTTCTCCCCTTCGCCGGAGAAACTTCCCTCCGCCGTGGTTGGGCTTTCTCGTAACCATTTAGATGGTGTTGATGTTGTTGATCCTCTCCTCTCCGGTGCCCGTAGCCAAGGTCCCCACTCTCTTTTAATATTCTTGTCATTTGATGAGAACATGACTTCACAGAATCGCTCGGTGTGTCCAAGGCAGCCACACACAAAACAGTACGAGCCTAGCTTCTCGTATTTAAATTTAACGATAAACCAATTTCCATCTGGCTTTCGGATTTTCTTACATCTCTTGAGGGGTTTGCGTACATCCACATCCACCCTTATACGCATATATGTGCGCCAGAACCCCGCATTGTTCGAGCTATCGTATGTAATGAATCGTCCAGCAAAATCTCCCAGTTGTTTTCCGATAGCTTCCGAAATATAGCCGATTGGTAGTTCATAGATTTGAATCCAGAAAGGGATGGTATATAGATCAACATGAGTTGGTACCTCACCTTGTTTTAGATGTTTTAGTATCAGGAATTGGTTGTCATACGTCCAAGGTCCTCCTTCCAGCACCCGCTCCATGTCAAATTCATGGAAGAAATGGAACAAGTAGCGTTGATCTCCAATCTCGCGTATAAAAACTCCTTTTACCGGTCGCCAAATTTCTGCCATTCTGTTTTGCATGGATTGGAAATGAATATGTTTTGTATTCAAGATTCTGCCAACCAGACATGTCTCAGAGGATTCACTGTGATGTTCAATGTTTGATGGATCAATTTGTAGATCTTCCTCCTCTTCCACAGAGAGTGATAGATCTGCCAGCGAGCTCTCCATTTTGGTTTCTATTTTGCTGTCACAATTAACAGCAGGAAGGACTGTGCAGACTCTCAACGGAGGAGAGAAAGGACCAAGCTCTCAACGAGGGTATTAAGATTAAAATATCTCAATAATCTTTTATTTCTAGAATATGTATATTCTGTATATATATATATATCTGATTTGTAGCCATAATATTAGCCATATCTCTGATTTGTAGCCATAATATTAGCCATAATTTAAATTTGTAAAGATTATATATATTACCTACGGGTGAATGAATAAGAGCAAGGAATACCAATTCTATCATGGTATCAGAGCCCTAGCAGCCTAGCAAGCTCTTACCAATTTTTTTTTTCCTCTTTTTCGATTTCTTCAGCTATCATACTCAGCCTCTTTCTCCGATTCTTCTCATCATGGACGATGACGGCAAAATCGATCCCAACTCTCCCTATTATCTTGGGTCTGGAGATCAACCTGGAAATATGATCACACACGTGATCCTCTCTACTGAAAATTATATTGCCTGGGCTCGTGCAATTAAGCTGTCTTTGAAAGCTCGTCGAAAGTTTGTGTTTGTTGATGGGACAATCACCAAACCGACGGAGAAGAAGAAACAACTCGATTGGGACACTGTCAATTCTATGCTTGTCTCATGGATCACGCGGACTCTTGATCCGAAATTGGCCGCCTCCATTCCTTTTCATGATGAAGCAAAACGCCTTTGGGATTATCTTGAGAAGCGTTTTTGCGTGGCCAACGGTCCTCGTCTTCAAAAATTGAGGGCCTATATTACCAACTGTAGGCAAATTTCGAATATGTCTATTGATGATTATTATACTCGTTAGATGGGATTGTATGATGAATTGGATCGTCTCAAGCCTCTCCATGCGTGTGAATGTGGTAATTGTACCTGTGATGTTGCTGGTCGATTCGCTGCGGATCGGGAGGAGAAGAAACTCCATCAATTTCTCATTGGCATTAACGATGAGTTATATGCAACGGTACGCTCGAATTTGTTGTCCACCTCTCCTTTACCTGATCTCGATCGTGTGTATCAAGCATGCCTACAGGAAGAAAAGTCTCGGGGTATTGCTCGAGATAGAGCGGACAAGGAGGAAATCCATGCATTTGCTCTCCAAACTGCACAACCCAAGGCTCGTTTTACCCGTCTTGATAAATCCAAATTGTATTGCTCTGCTTGTAAGCGATCGGGTCATGATAACGATTCTTGTTTCAAAATTCATGGATATCCGGATTGGTGGGAAGATCGGAACCGTGGAGTCCAAGGCCGTGCACGGCCCAATGCACAACCATCTCTTGCGGCTCCTCCAAATGCTCCTCGTGGTCGACCTAAAGCCGCGGCTGCCATGGTCGTGGCTTCCAATGATGTGACAGGTGGGGGGAGCGTTCCAGTGGATTCATCTCATGAGTCTCCTGGCCTCTCTATGCATGATTTAAAACCGGAACAGGTTCAGATTTTATTAAATATGATAAATACTCGCCAGCATGATCAGATGATGGGTGAGCTCTCTTCCTTTTCTTGGATTATTGATACTGGTGCTTCTCACCATGTTACTGGCATTGAATCATGTTTGACAGACACTCATCATATTCCACAATGTTCTGTTGGGTTACCTAACGGCGCACATGCCATTGCTACTAAGGCGGGCCGCGTTTTGTTGACTGATGGGTTGATACTTGAGAATGTTTTATTTGTACCACAGTTCCATTTCAACTTAATCTCGGTGTCACAACTAATTGATGATTCTAAATGTATTTTACAATTCACTGCTTCTTTATGTGCTATACAGGACCTACGCTCGGGGAGTGTGATTGGAGCCGGTGAACGTAAGGATGGACTCTATTATTTTCGGCGGATTCCTACAGTGTGTGTGGTAACGGTTCCAGAGATTTCGGATTTTGAGTTGTGGCATCGTCGTCTGGGGCATCCGTCAGATAGAGTAGTCAAGTTAGTTCCGGCTATTTCTTCCAGTACATCTAGAAAGAAATTGAATAAAGCATGTGATGTTTGTCCTCAAGCAAAACATAAACGTGATAGTTTCCCTGTTAGTGATAGTAAAGCCAGCCGAATTTTTGAACTCATTCACTGTGATTTATGGGGCCCGAACACTATATCCTCTTCATGTGGAGCACGTTATTTTTTGACTTTGGTGGATGATTTTTCAAGAGCTGTATGGGTTTATTTATTGCATTCAAAAACACAAGTTTATCAAGTTTTTTGTTCGTTTCTTTCTATGATTGCCCGCCAGTTTGAAACACATGTCAAATTAATACGCAGTGACAATGGTACGGAGTTTAAATGTATGTTGGATTATTTTGATACACATGGCATTATTTTTCAAACATCTTACGTTGGGACTCCTCAACAAAATGGTCGTGTGGAACGCAAACATCAACATATTCTTAATGTGGGTCGTGCTTTGATGTTTCAAGGCAATCTTCCTATTACTTTTTGGGGGGAATGTGTGCTTGGTGCGGTGTATCTCATTAACAGAACTCCGTCTGGCTTGCTCCAAAATAAAACTCCTTTTGAAATTCTCTTTGGCAAGGCACCCGATTTTGATGAACTTAAGGTTTTTGGTTGTTTAGCTTTTGCACACAATCAAAAGGCCAAAGGTAATAAATTTGCTCCTCGAAGTAGGAAGTGTATTTTTATTGGTTATCCACATGGGAAGAAAGGGTGGAAACTGTATGACATTCAGACAGGTAACATCTTTGTTTCCAGATATGTAAAGTTTCATGAAAATGAATTTCCCTACCAGACTGTCTCTACTTCTCAAGTGTCTGCTTCTTCCTCGTCGCCGCCTGATTCTAATGTGGGGATTGATGTTGCTCTTTTGGATGACTTGGAATCTGTTTTGGTTGATGACCCCACAGCCCCTGCGATTGGGACTGATACTGTATTGGAACCCACATTGCCTCCCGTGCCCCCTGCACTTTCGTCTCCTCCTACATGTGCCGATGCCTTGGGGCGCGGGTTGCGGGATAAGCGTCCCTCTGTTCTTCTTCGTGACTTTGTTACCCACACTGTTCAAACTTCGAGTCCATCTAGTGTTCACCGTCCTCTACTAGCTCCTCAGGTACCTCTTATCCTATAGCACATTATGTGAATTGTAATAAGTTTTCTCCACGACACCGTGCTTTCCTTGCAGCTATCACTGAGGGCATTGAGCCACGTTCTTTTAAAGAAGCTATGCAACATGAAGGTTGGCGCTAGGCTATGCAGAAAGAAATTGATGCTTTAGAATCTAATGGCACTTGGGAAATGGCAGTTTTGCCTCCTCATAAAAAGGCTCTTGGTTCTAAATGGGTATACAAAATTAAATACCATGCAGATGGGCAAATAGAGCGTCTTAAGGCCCGTCTGGTTGTTTTCGGCAACCGTCAAGTTGAGGGGTTGATTATAACGAAACTTTTGCTCCAGTTGCGAAAATGGTCACTGTTCGTGCCTTCTTAGCAGTTGCAGCGGTAAAGAATTGGACTTTGCATCAGATGGATGTTCATAATGCGTTTCTGCATGGTGATCTTGATGAAGAAGTTTACATGAAACTTCCTCCTGGCTTCAACGTTCGCACTCCTGGCTTAGTGTGTCGTCTTAAGAAGTCTTTGTATGGTCTACGACAGGCTCCGCGGTGTTGGTTTGCTAAGCTAGCTGCTTCTTTGAAGACCTATGGTTTCCTTCAATCTTATTCAGATTATTCTCTGTTTACTCTACATCAAGGATCGGTTCAACTTAATGTTCTTGTGTACGTTGATGATCTCATCATTTCTGGTAATGATGCTTCCGCTATTGACCATTTCAAGGCATATTTGCATGAGTGTTTCCATATGAAAGATTTGGGTGTCCTAAAGTATTTTCTTGGTATTGAGGTTGCTCGTAATTCAGAGGGCATCTTCTTGTGTCAACGAAAATACACTCTTGATATTATTGCTGAAATTGACTTATTGGGGTCACGTCCCGTTGGCTTTCCAATCGAGCAGAATCACACATTGGCTCTCGCCAAAGGCCCTTTGCTCGTCGATCCTGAACGGTATAGACGACTTGTGGGTCGTCTCATTTACTTATCCTCCACCCGTCCTGACTTGGTTTATACAGTTCATATCTTGGCTCAGTTTATGCAACACCCTCGTCAGGATCATTGGGATGCGGCGCTCCGTACGGTCCGTTACTTAAAAGGGTGTCCGGGTCAAGGCATTCTTCTTCGCACCGATTGTGAGTTATCTCTAACAGGTTGGTGTGATTCAGATTGGGCTACGTGTCCTTTGACTAGACGGTCTCTTACTGGTTGGATAGTGTTTCTCGGATCTTCTCCGATTTCTTGGAAAACCAAGAAACAACATACGGTGTCCCGGTCTTCTGCAGAAGCCGAGTATCGCTCCATGGCCGCAGTCGCTTCAGAGTTGAAATGGCTCAAAGCTTTGCTTTCAAGTTTGGTGTCACGCATTCGCCAGCCATGCGCTTATACTGTGATAGTCAGTCGGCACTCTACATTGCTCAAAATCCCGTCTTCCATGAGCGTACAAAGCATATTGAAGTTGATTGTCATTATGTCCGTGATGCTATCCGCGACGGTATTATTTCTACGTATCATGTGTCTACTGAGGATCGGCTTGCCGACATATTCACCAAGGCTCTTGGAAAACGCCAGTTCTTGTATCTACTTGGCAAGTTGGGCATTTGTGATCTTCATGCTCCAACTTGATGGGGGTGTTAAGATTAAAATATCCCAATAATCTTTTATTTCTAGAATATGTATATTCTGTATATATATATATCTGATTTGTAGCCATAATATTAGCTGATTTGTAGCCATAATATTAGCCATAATTTTAGTTTGTAAAGATTATATATATTACCTATGGGTGAATGAATAAGAGCAAGGAATACCAATTCTATCATAGGGAGAGAAAAAATTTTTCCTCTTTTTTTGTTTTCACCTTTTGTAGACCTGATATTTTCCATATATTTAATGTATCTTCCAAACGTTAATTATTGAACTAAAGCAGATAACTTTCTTTTCACCTCAAACGTACCCAAATGAATGTTCCATTATGTTTGTTTGGAAACAATACAGACATGAAATCTCGTGTTTGATTTCTTTGTTTGAAATGGGAATATATATATATATATATATATATATATATATAAGAGATGGTCCCTCCCACGTACGTCGACTAAGGCAATTTTTATGCATATTAGACTACACCTGGAATAGAATTCATTTACCATAATAAATACCATTTCATTTAAATATCATTGGAAATTGTGTAAAATTAATTCTTCATAGTTTTTTTATATTTAAAAAATATTTTTTGGGATACAATAAATAAATACGATGCTAGTATAATTTCCTAGTACTGATGTGGCTTAGCTGGAGAGCACGTGCGAAGGAGCAGTGACTTTCACGTGCGCCATTGGGAGCCAAAAGAAAAGGCTAATAAGCTGTGGTGGCAATATCTTACCGGGTTGACTACCGACAAAACCATGCCTTCCGCCTTCCCTAAATTTGAGAGCATCTCGAGATTCACTAATTGACATCAAATATGGGAAGATTTATTCCTACTTTGTAGGACCGTGTTTCTACGAAAAGATCAAAGATATACACATATACATGTGATCCATCAATTTTTTTAAAATCAACGACCCAAATCCTATGGAGGCACTACCTCAAAAATAGTGTCGAACCTTCTCCAAATATGACTTAGTTTGATCTCTCGGACTCTGCATTTTCTTTTACCATTTGAACTTCATGATATATATTTTTGTCCAAATAGGTACAAATAGTTGAAATTGTGACATAATTTATGAGTTTTGGATATCAATAAATTTTAATTGAGTATATCATTTATGTCATATGCAAGACACAAAAATAAAAACAATAAATATATATAAATAATTGAGATTATAAAGCACATATATACAAATTTTCAGTATCAACTGAATCAAATGATGTACGTAATTCTGACACGGTGACCGAATCATAACACATGTTTGGACTTAGAGGTTGAGTCCTAATTAACCCAAAATTTAAAAGTCTAAGGTCCTTCATTCAAATCAGTATTACTCCAATTAAGTAATAGGACTGTCCGAATTGGTGAAATTAATAGTTGAACATAGATTTTATAATTCCTATCCACTTTTTCTCATACATGGTTTGTATGTTATTCCGTTAATCTGATAGTTTATCATCGCCACAAAAAGTAACTCCAATTAAATAATAATTTTTCAGTTACCATTTTTGTTCTTATACTAAAAATTATAATCTATTGAAGTCTGGTAGGTTTTGTTTTCAACTTATTAATGGCGTTGGTCATACCATACATAGATTAGTTATTATATTTGTAACATGCAATTAAATATGTACAATAGTTGAATAGTACACCCCACTCACAGGTCAAAGAACAGTCCTAATAACATCAGAAATTGGGTCATTTTCAGCCTCACGAGTCACAACCTTGACCACCGGTATTTTATCTAACCACATTCAATAATTGTGCCGTGCTTGAGTTTAGAGTAGGTCTCTTGTGAGACGGTCTCACGAATGTTTATCTGTAAGACGAGTCAATCCTACCGATAATGACAATAAAAAGTAATATTCTCAGCATAAAACTAATATTTTTTCATGTATGACTAAAATAAAAGATATGTCTCACAAAATACGATCAGTGAGAACGTCTTACACAAGTTTTTGTCGTGAGTTTAATGGCTGCCTATATGATATTAGGTAGTTCATGCAGAAGGTGGAGTGGGTAAGGTGAATAATCGTTTACCTAATATGAAAAAATTCTAACCACTTGGCTTCCATCTCCATGAATTGAAATGTGGGAACAAGAAGAATACAGCAAAATGGGCCAACCAAACCAGGCAAGAACAGAAGAGGTAACACAATCAACCTCAAAACGATAAAATTCCATTTTATTTATAACCATTTCAATCAGTGTACATGCAAACAGGAGTTAGAGAGGTGGAGCCGGAGGCCACACACCCACCCAGTCCCCACTCACCAAATTCCCTTTGACCAGCCCTACCCCACCCGACCTTAAACCAACCATGGCAGAGTAAAGAACCACACGTGTGGTGGATGGATACATGTAGTACAAATTGGTCAGAATAAAAACTGAGAAAATGTCCCTTTGTCCCAATTTCTTTATAAAATATATAATCAAAATCCAATAGTCCCACCACCCAACAAAGACGAAAGAGAATTTGGAGCCCCCCACTCATTTTTAGCATTAATTCTTCTCTCGCTGCCTCTCTACTTCTTGTCCATCTTTATATTTCTTGATTTGTGATTTTTTTTTTTGGTCGAAGAGAAATTTGGTTTAGTACACAAAACAGTATAGCAGAGAAGAGACATGCCTGTGGGTTTGGAGCCATTGAATGTAGGCGTGCAGATTCCGTCTTACTTCAGGTGCCCGATTTCTTTAGAGCTGATGAGTGACCCGGTTACCGTTTGTACAGGTCAGACGTACGACCGTTCCAGCATCGAATCATGGGTGGCGACCGGTAATACCACGTGTCCGGTTACCCGGGTCCTGCTCACGGATTTCACGCTTATCCCGAATCATACTCTCCGGCGGTTGATTCAGGATTGGTGCGTGGCGAACCGATCCTTTGGGGTGGAACGGATACCCACGCCGAAGCAGCCGGCGGACCCGGATTTGGTTCGATCTTTGCTGAAACAGGCGTCGTCTGGATCGGCGTTGTTTGGGGTGAGGGTTTCTGCTTTGAGGAAGCTCGGAGGACTGGCTTGTGACTCGGATAAGAACCGGGCGGTCATTGCTGCTGCTAATGCTCGAGAGGTTTTGCTTTATATGGTGTTTGCTAATCTTCGGTCGGATTTATCCGATTTGAGTCACGAATCGCTCGCGGTTCTATCGATGTTCACGCTATCCGAGGCTGAGTGCACGTACGTAGCAGCCGATTCTAGTCGGATGGGATATCTGGTGAATTTACTGTTCCATTCATCGATTGAAATTCGAGTAAACTCGGCGGCCATTATAGAGAATGTTGTGACAGGGGTAAGGTCGCCGGAGCTCCGATCGCAGATCAGCGATTCAGGAGAGGTGTTCGAAGGTATGATCTCTATCTTAACTCATCCACGAGCGTATCCTAGGGCGCTTAAAATCGGAATCAAAGCGTTGTTCGCTCTGTGCCTGGTGAAGCAGCACCGCCACAAGGCGTTGGCAGCTGGTGCAGTGGACGTCCTGGTAGACAAGCTGGCAGTGTTCGATAAATGCGACGCGGAGAGAGCGCTGGCGACGGTGGAGCTCCTCTGCCGTGTTCCATCCGGTTGTGCCGCGTTTGCATCAAATGAGATGGCGGTGCAATTGCTGGTGAAGATTATACTGAAGATCTCTGGCCGTGCCACGGAGTACGCCACCGGGGCACTTCTGTCGCTGTGCACGGCGTCGGAGAGTGCTCAAAACGACGCCGTTGCCGCCGGCGTGTTGAGTCAGATGGTGCTGCTGGTTCAGAGTGATTGCACGGCGAGGGCGAAGCGTAAAGCTCAGACGCTGCTGAAGTTACTGCGGGACTCATGGCCTGATGACTCCATTGCCAATTCGGATACTTTCCCCTGAAGCGACGTCGCACAACTATGAGTCAACTGTATATGTATTTATTTTATTATTTTTGTATTTATGAATTTTAAACATTATTATGCCTATTTTATCTTTTATGGTAAATATTTTTGAGTTGTGAAAATAATTGTAATAATCAATTTAAGATTTCTTCAAACTTCACATTTTGAGTTGACGTCTTATGCTAGGAGACATGGATTTGTTCATTTACTCTTTTTTTTCCCATTCTAAAGTTGAGTAAACATAAGATATAACGTATATCTATACCTTGATAAAATAAAATGCTTGTGTGGAGGTGCTTGTTCGGCCAAATTATGAGAGCGCCGACTCGAAGTGATTCCTCGATAAAGAGCATGTCAAGCAGTTTAGTTCGTGATAACCGATCCACCGTTCCAAATATGTACCAACCCGAACTCAGACAAGTATGACGGTGAATAAAGTCATAGACATATAAAACTCTTGAATTAATCTTCTGTGATAAGAAAAGAATCTAGAGAAAGTGGAGATATATCTAGGGGTGGACGTCGGTCGGTTCGGTCTGGTTTTTCTCTATAATAGTTCGGTTTTTCGGTTTTCGATTTTGAATATATCTGGACCAAAACCAAACCATTTTATTACGGTTCGGTCCGTTTTTTTTTTTGTAATATGATTCGGTTATATGGTCGATTATATGCGGTTTTATAATATTTTTTTAAGAAATAAAACTCTAGAATAAATCTTATGTGATAAGAAAAGAATCTAAAAGAAGTGGGGATATACCTAGGGGTGGGCGTCGGTCGGTTCGGTCCGATTTTTCTCTATAATAGTTCGGTTTTTTGGTTTTCGATTTTGAATATATCTGGTCCAAACCCAAACCATTTTATTACGGTTCGGTCAGGTTTTTTTTGTAATACGGTTCAGTTATATACGGTTTTATAATATTTTGTTAAGAAATAAAATTATGCATCACTTGATGCTTAACACATATAAAAGAAACAATGATAGTAGATGAGTAGAACATATACGATTACAATACACTTATGACTTAACAATCTAAGTTTCAATAACAATTTGAAATACAATTTCAAACCGTAGCTCTTCAATAAAAGGATACACAGTCATTAAATTTCAATTTTCAACTCCAAAATGCACATAGATTTTGCATCTCAAATCTCAATACATTTAATAATACGAGCTTCAATAACAATTTGAAATTTCAATTGTCAATATTGGGTTTGTCACATGACTAAGGCCCATTTATTAGCCCATTATACAAAAAGCCCTATATTTAAATATAATATGACCGATTCGGTTATTTCGATTTTCTGGGAATCAAAACCGTAAACCGAACCGAAAAACCGATTTTTTTAATTTTGAAACCGTAACCGGCCGAAAAACCGATAAAAACCGAACCATTTAAATCGAATTTTTCGGTTCTGTCGGTTATTTTGGTTTTAACCAAACTATACCCACCCCTAGATATACCGTTCAAATTCATAAATTGTTAGAAACACTTACGGTGTCTTCTAATGTTTGTTCGTCTATAATTAACTCGGTCATATTCAGATTAGTAACCTCCTGACCCAGACGTCTATGCTTTGATAACCTAAAACTTCCAGGAACATTATAATATTTTACTCATCATATCGAACCCAAAATACATGAAATTTTTTATATCATCAATAAATTCACGGGTTGTGTAATAATTAGAATAGGAACATCAGATGAGAGGATTGATTAGGCAAATATTTTTATGGCTGAGCTTGCTTTGACCAGAATAATGTTGTTGGGGTATGGGGGCGCATGCGCACAAACGGACTATTAGGAATACGATGACATGTTCTCAACCAAGTGTGGCCCATGGTTTATATATTTACATAAATATACATACATATCATATATATTATTAAATGACACCATCATGTGCTTAGTTGTGTCTATATGTGAGCAACGAAATGAAAATAAGTATCTGAATCATGACAAAAATTTGTCTGAGACGATTTTATGGATAACATTTTGTGAGACATATCTCTTATTTGAGTCATCCATGAAAAATTATTGATTTTTATGTTAAGAGTATTACTTTTTATTGTGAATATCGGTAGAATTGACCTGTCTCACAGATAAAGATTCGTGAGACCGTCTCAGAAGAGACCTATCATGAATCAATGTATTTGATTTGAAAGAAGAGACTTCATTTGTTGAAATAATTGAATGACTTATTTCAAATGAAACAATTATTATTGAAATTAGATAATTTGAGATGAAATTCACTTCAATTTTGTCCATTAAAAAAAATCCATGTATTTGAAATTCATCGATCCAAGCACTACGTAGGTGAATATTGTTCTCAAGTACTGATACCCCAATAAAGATCCGGGTCCTCGTCAACCCGATTTTTACTTGGATAGCCCAGATCAAATCTCGATAAGCCACTTACTTTCCTGAGGACCCGGGTAAATCTTCTCTTCCCGGGCGCTGCGGCTTTTCCCGGGCAATCATCATAAACCCGGGCTCTCTACCAACCACCCGGGAACTCTACTACCCGGACTACCTCGAGAATTGCACCATACTCGAGTATGATTGATACATGCCGTCTAAATCTGCCAGAAAAACTTGGGCTTGGAGTGTCCTAGAAGCCATTTGAAG
Source organism: Primulina eburnea (assembly GCF_022965805.1). NCBI lineage: Eukaryota > Viridiplantae > Streptophyta > Magnoliopsida > Lamiales > Gesneriaceae > Primulina > Primulina eburnea. Next base: position 2,515,714 of record NC_133115.1, on the reverse strand, counting down.
CTAGAGTATGGGCAACCGACTTCCCATACTTAGTAGGTGGCACTGGAATCGAGGTATCTACCTCATTTTCTACTATAAATAACAGGTATACTTGTCATTTACTGATTCTGAAATCTTTGAACTTTAAGCATTATACATATTTTCTCTCAAATATTGCTTGTGTTCATCTTCAACCTGCTGACTTTAGCATCGGAGTGGCTACGTCAAACACCCTTCCGACACCCATTCACAAGTCCTTTTGATTGTTTGCAGGTGTTATCACAGCCATTATCTTCACTCAAAGTTCTCAAAAACTATAAATTGTTGATTTGATCCGTTGAAGCTCCTGATCTAGTTCACCCAGTTCAGCGAGATCACATCAAGTACGATTTAATATATTCGCGAGAAAATATTTTAAGATTTAATCAGCAATATTTTCAAGAGTTATTGATTTCTTTGTTGCCAACCTATGGATGTCTTATGTGTTTTGGAGTGTTATATTATTTAAGATACCTCTAAAATATTAAATGTCTTGGTGGTTGGTAGAGTCATCGGGTCTCCTATTTACTAAATCTCAATAATTATCTCAAGGTTGATTCATCGAATTTTACATGCAAAATCCAAACTGTGCTTATTTTGAGCCGCGAGACTATGCAAGAGAAGAGGGCAATTGAGTGCTTGAAACGAAAAAAAGAGATTAGTTATTATGGAAAAAAAAACTATACATACAATTGCAATCTTTTGAAGATTACATAAATTTGAAACCTGCATAATTAAACTCAAATTTAATAATATAAATAATTAAACTTGTAAAAAAATAAACATTGCGATTTTAAATAAACATTGCGATTTTAATTACTATTAAAAAGTATAGAAGTTGGAAACTTACATGAGCATGAAACACGTACATGCACTATGGGAAGCGTCTGGGTCATCGAATCATCCTAAAACTCGGGACGAGGATGTGTGGAAAAGATAAAGGAAGTCGAGGTAAGAATCAACACATAGGAAGGAAGTGCTATTTTATAAACCATCATTGGGTTTGTGATGCCAAAGAAGCTGATCAAACCAGCACATGCTTGAGTTTACTCGGACTCTCAGCTTAACCCGAGCAATGTAATTGGATTTAGAGGATAAGGGGTTCTGTCCGTGTTCTTGCACCAATATCATCTGCCCATATACCTCGTTACACGTGTCGATTTCGGGTCCGTAATTATGGAATGCCATGATTTGAAATCGTTGGAATGTCATTCTGCAATATATCTCAGTCTATGAGATAAAATTGTTAGTGCTAACATCTCTCCAACTTCATCTCACTTCTTAACATGTTTGTACTATTATCATATCAAACTCGAGGACTTTTTAAATGAATGAAGACGGGCTGAATATTTGACTAAAATTTTGGGCCCAAACTAATATTCTTAAAGGGCCAATATATTTGATCCATCAATATAAGGCCCAAATATAAGTATTTCACACAATGAATAAAACCCTAGTGGACACTTCCATTTGTTAGACCACCACCACCACTGAATTTCCCTCCGCCGCAGCTAGAGAGTAGCTAGTAGATTCTCTGTCTAAACCATGGCGGCGCCAACCGAATCCGTCCAGTGCTTCGGCCGTAAGAAAACAGCTGTAGCAGTCACACACTGCAAGCGCGGCCGCGGCTTGATCAAGATCAACGGTGTTCCGATCGAGCTCGTCCAACCAGAAATACTCCGCTACAAGGCGTTCGAACCGGTCCTTCTACTCGGGCGCCAGCGCTTCGCCGGTGTCGACATGCGCATCCGCGTTAAAGGAGGCGGCCACACTTCTCAGATTTACGCCATACGCCAGTCCATCGCGAAAGCGCTTGTTGCATTCTATCAGAAGTACGTGGACGAGCAGTCAAAGAAGGAGATCAAGGATATTCTCGTGAGGTACGACAGGACTTTACTTGTGGCTGATCCAAGGCGCTGTGAGCCGAAGAAGTTTGGTGGACGCGGTGCTCGTGCGAGGTTCCAGAAATCCTACCGTTGAAATGTTGGTAGTTCTTATGCATTTTACATCATAATATTCTGTTACTGCGTTACTTTTGCGATGAAATTGAGATATTGCTCTTGTCATGTTTTGGGTATTTTACAGTTTGTTTTATTTTTACGAGAAAGGATTGTATGGGTGTTGTTTTAAGACGCCTTTAGTTCATAGTTTCTAATGAAGTCTCCTGTTTGTCTTATATCCTTGTTCTGTTAATTGTGTGTTTTGAATCTTTGATGTTTGGTCCATGGCCCCTCTGTTTCTATATGTTTTGGACTTTTGGGATTTGATGCTGAAATACTGATGTTGATTACCTTGGGTTCAAGGATTCGAGGAAAACCAAAGATAGGCAAAAGTTGTGTGGAGTTGTGGTGTTGTTCTGCATAACATTCCCTTCAAGTTATAGTATCGAATCCAATTGTCATCTGAACCTGTTGTGCTCTTTAATTATCTGCATTTTGTGGGTATTTAACATTGTAACTAGACTCTCAATGCTTAGAACTTCATTTCATATGTGAAATAGACCTTTCTAATATTTGCGAACTTTTATGAGGTAGCATATGGATAGGGTAATTTTAATCTCCTAGTGGTTTTCTCCTATCTTGACGAACCTGTGATAAATGCTTTTCTTCTCATGCTTGGAAAAAATCTTCAAATTTCGAAATTTAGGTTTTGCCAACTTGGAATTTGATTAGCTAAGCCCATCCCAACCCCCGGTTCTCTGCCTCCTTTGAATCGGGTTCCTTAAATTTGTTATGGTCTTTCACAGTATGGAGAATGTGTTGCCCACTTTCTTATTTTAAATTTCTTTGTAATCATTGAGAGTTTATCAAAGATGGTTTCTATTGATCAATAATCAATTTGTCCGTGAGAAAGATCTCCCACGTTTATTTTCACACAGAATAATACATTGCCCATTTGATCCTGGTTGATTTCGAAGTGCCGTGGATCTTATTTATCATTTTTGGGCTGTTATTCCTCTTTTTTGGGGTAGGCTTAGTTTTCTCACAATCTCTACCGTGCCATTGATACTTGGAAGTAGGGGGGATGTAAATGGGAAAACTCAGACGGAAACAGAATCAAGTAGCTAAAACTCCATATGCTATATATCCGAAATGTTTGGTAAAGAATTGATTAGAGCTAAATCATTCATCACGAGATTTTGTAAGACACACGGGGTATTAGTTTATTATTTTTTATTCGGAATTTCAGCAACAAATATCAAAATATATGAGATTTTTGGCTCAGTATCTCTGAAATGAATTGCTAGTGGTATAGAAGTCTAAATTACTTTGAGTTTGTCATAAGCTTCAGATTGGTTGAAATAACGTGGGTGAAACTCTGTTTCTGTTGGAGATCTCTGTCGAATATGGTTTTGTGGCTTTGGGTGTTTGGGTTTGGATACACCATATGTCTAGGTAGAGGTCAATTTTCTGCCTGTCGTAATGTTTTTTGTACCCGACTATCAGATACCTAATAAATTTTGGTTGCAACGAGTTGGGCACTCGTTTCCTCTCTTCCACCCAATATATTTTCTCGTGTCGAGCTCGTCGACAAATGTTTGTTCTGGGTGTGCTACACTTGATGAAGTCCACACCAAATAAAACTTGGATGCTCACCAGATGGGGCATGTAAATTGTAATAATCCCTGTGACTGCGTCATCGATGCAATTAAATTTGGGTTACACACTCAGAAATAGAAAGCATGGTGGAGCTTACTACTATTTATATTTTTTATTGAACTTTTTTCTTGCTACACAAATTTTTAATATTGGGTTTTATCACCCGAACTTGATGTTTTTGAAAAAAAAGATAACCAATACGAATATATGCTTTCAGTTCTCAGATACAAAATCTATTCGGAATGGATCGGGGAAGTTACTATTATCAATCTCTTAAAAATAAGATGCCTAGTCCACAAGTCGAAATGTCCTATAGTTTTCATTCTGATTTTCGGAGTTTTTAAAATAGTGCAACCGATTGGATAAGAAAATACTACCCAAACTTTTTATATCGATTAGGTTTTTTTTGTGAGATGGTCTCACGAATCTTTATCTATGATACTGATCAACTCTATCGATATACACAATAAAAAGTAGTGCATAAAAAAGTAATTTATGGATGACTCAAATAAGAGATTATCTCACAAAATACGATCCGTGAGATCGTCTCACACAAGTTTTTGTCTTCTATATCGGGTTTGGGTATAATCCCAAACTCGATGTTTTTGAAAAAAAGAACCTAAAAAAATTGACCCCAACACCCAGCCGTACCTATCTTCAGCACCTTAAGCTTAATTGATTTAAAAAATTTAGATTTTGCTTTGACATGCAAATCGATCATGACTCACGAGCCATGGTGCAAGGATCGTGAGTTGCATTAACCAAGTTTAGCTTCGCTATTTTCTCTAAATGTTGGGTGCTAATCAAGTTATTTGAGGTCAAGACACATCTACTGTTTTTGGGGGTTATGTATAGTCTCTTTCTATGTCATAATTTGACCTCCAAACAGCTTTATGTGTACCTGATTCATTACTCTGTCGACTCCGGTTTGGTAATTGGATTATTATTGAAACAACAAAAAATTTAAACCCCTTTTGATTTTGTAGTTGAATTTTAAAACCTAAAATATGCTTTTTTTCTCTTTACTACAAAAAATGTAAGAGGAAACATTTCTATGGTTTTCCTCACAATTCTCGTAACGCTCGAACAAGAAAGTATAACACAAAGAAATCAAATGGTAGGTACTTAGTTGATTGGTCTATGCTAATGAGTAATATCGAGTGTTCCGCTTAAAAATTTGTAGTAATGGTGTATCAAATTTTAACTGCACTATGAACGGTTGGGGGACTCTCCTTCTAATAATTGTATTGAGAATGTGTGGTTACATTTGGACCTTTGATCTTTTCATGGGACAGTACCTCATGAGGTAGAGTGAAATATTCGCACAAAAGGGGTGAGATTTTTTATCCTTTTAAGTAGAATAGAGCCAGTGCAGCTCCCATGTTGGGAGATGTTTATGCCGCAAGGTTAATGTTTTGCTAAGTATTTTTGTATGAAAATTATATATCTAACAAATATAGAGTATTTATGATAATTTATGGTGACCAAACTAGTAATAGTACTTAGTAAATGCGTTTGGTGGAAAAATTTTGATTTGGAGGGAGAGATTTGAAAGTGAATTTGGAATAATATTTATGTTGGTGGATTTCAAAATTCATCATAAACATAATCGCATTTACATAAGTTAATGTAGTGATATATTTGAAATCCATTCGACATAAATTGTTTTAAACATTCAGATCCGTTTGAAATTCATGGATTTGAAGCCTAAAATAAATGGAAATTTTTTTTTGATTATGGTGTAATGCGGATACTAGAGTGCTGGATAAGAAATATTTTTTTATGAAAATATTTTTTAAGGATATAATTATATTTATATAGAGTACATTTTTTTTAGGCAAAAACTTGTGTGAGACGGTTTCACGGGTCGTATTTGTGAGACGGATATCTTATTTGGGTCACCCATGAAAATGTATTACTTTTTATGCTAATAGTATTACTTTTTATTGTGAATATGGGTAGGGTTGACCCGCCTCACAGATTAAGATCCGTAAGACGATCTCACATGAAACTCACTCTTTCTTTTGAAGGATATAATTATATTGATATAGAGTACAATTTTATTGATATATAGTACAATTTTTTTAAAAAAATTGGTAAGTACATTAATCACTAAATATCAATCATTCACCTATGCTACATTAATCAGTTATGCATTGCCAAATCAATGAATAATTTACTCACCGGCTAATTTTTTTTTTTAAAAGAATATTCAAATGTACGAATGTGAATTTATCATTCATTTGGTAGAGTCTAATAAAGTCAAATAATATATATTTAGCAATTAAAATATTTAATTGATCAGGCTCATACATTATCATTAAACAAATAAGGTATATCATGTCATAAAAATAGTTCATCAAATAATATGCTTACAATTTATTTAATATACCTTATAATTAAATAATTTAAGTGAAATATTTTAAAATCCTATTATTCATAATTTTAACTACTTTATTAGGGTTTTTGGTGAGAAAATAAGGTAAAAAGATGAACCAGAAAATAATAAACACAAGGTTCGAGCAACCAAGAAATAATAAGTTCATGTTGTAGTCCTTCTTCCTGCTTAGTCGAGAAATGACATTTAAGGCGTTTATGGATGATTTTTATGAATTTATGTTTTTAAGGTATCTCGGTAAAATCTTCTCTTGTTTAGTTTCTTTGGTATATTTTAATAAATCGTTTTATGTTTTGTAAAAGTTTCATATATGAACCTTATATTCATTATTATTCTGGAATTTAAATATTTCCTTCTCTTAGCTCAGTTTGTATTTGAAAATGATATATTGGCTGGAAACATTGCGTAACTGTATTTTCAAGATTATATGTCTTTAAGAACATACTCGATATGTCTAACAATGTCACATATCATATTCAATTTTATTCCAAAATTCATATGGTGATAATTTTCATTTATTTTAAAAAAAAATATCGTAGAATCTATATGAAAAGTACTTGACATGATAAGTTACCACTTTTAGGAGTATTAGCAAGTGCAGTTCACTTAATTTTTTTTCCTAAAATAATTAAATTCCCATTGGTTGACTCATATGGATTGAGTCCATGTAAAGAATAGAAAATTTCTCTTTTCAAAATTTTACTGAATAAAGTAATTAGTGCAGTAGTATCACTGCATAAAGAACGTGGCTCCCTGCTCCTGTGTATAAGATGTAGTCCATGAAGAGTAATTATGAGATCCTATTTTTATGGTAGTGGCATAGAGTTCACCGTATGTTTATTGTGAGATGGTCTTTTAAATCTTTATCTATGAGACGGATCAATCATACTCATATTCATAATAAAAATTAATACTTTTAGTATAAAATTAATATTTTTTCATTGATGACCCAAATAAAATATCCGTCTCACAAAAACGATCCGTGAGACCGTCTCACACAAGTTTTTGTCTAAAGTTTATTTATTGGTGAACATTTACAATAAATGTATATACTATTAAATATCAATCCTTAGATACACGTTTAGGGCAGTCCTGAAATTTTCGTCGATGAGAATTGGATCGTATGAGTTATCAACATCATTATATAAATAAACAAGAAAATTCTTTTGAAATTGTTTATAAGATAATTTTGTGAGACAGATCTGTGATATCACTCAATTCATGAAAAATATTACTTCTTATCGCAGATATGATTGGATCAACCGGTTGATTGATATAGATCTGTGAGACTGTCTCAAATGAAACTTCTTATAAATAATTTGATTCTGTCTCATTGTATGACCATGATAACATAAAGTTGAGGAAGCTTGAATTTAATGTGATAAATTATATGTTATTGTCAAAAAACTGCAATAAATTTTATATACAATATCTTTGGAAACCCTGTTGAGAATTTCATGAATTTAGAGTAATGATACATTTATAGGACTTGGAATTTTCATTTTTTTTTTCCAATGCTTATAATTTACTTTTGATCCGAATATTCTCATTCATTTGTTCTTGCAGATAGATAACGTTAAGCGGAGCTACATAGGAATAAGCCCGGGTAACCTAATTTTTTTAAAAAATTATATGTAAATTTTGTATAATTTTAAAATAATATGATATTAATTCGGATAGATCAATTTAAAATATTAAAAGATTTTAGAGTTTAAAAAATTCTATTTCGAACAGAGTCATATTTCTGACTCTACCATGTATATGGTGAAAATTAGAAGCAAATTATGGGATGTAAGGAAATTTAATAAAACCTAAACCTAACTGCATGTGTCCCATTTTTTCCCTTATAAAAAAATCAAAGCGAAGAGTTTTGTAAGCCTAAACACATGGAGCACTCTGTAGAAAGAGACCAGCCACTCACCCCTGCCGGCCGCCTCTTCCTCCAGCCCCAGCTCAACCAAATCATCAACTGCGCCATCGCCGGGAAACACCCAATCGACGTCGCCGCCGTGAAAGCTCAAGTCCAAAACTCAGTCATGCTGAAGCATCCCAGATTCTGTAGCATCATAGTAAGGGATTCCTTGGGCCGTGAACACTGGAGAAAAACGGAAGTCGATATTGATCGACACGTCGTTATTCGACTCCGTCCCGTCTCCGAGGATCCTTCTATCTCGGACGATGAAGCTGTCAACGACTACATGGCTGATCTCTCGGTCTCGTCGCCTCTCTCCGAGGATAAACCTCTGTGGGAGATTCACATACTCGCAGCTCACAGGACGGCGGTTTTCCGCGTGCACCATGCGCTCGGAGACGGGATTTCGTTGATGTCGCTGCTGCTGACGTGCTGCCGGAGGGTTGATGATCCAGAGCAGCTGCCGAGTATCGGCGGCGTTGGGACTTCGAGCTCGCCGCTGAGGAGAAGGTGGAGTGCTTGGAGTATTGTGAAGGTGGTTTGGTATACGTTGGTTTTTGTGATGGAGTTTGTGTTGAGAGGGTTGTGGCTCCGGGATAGGACCACCGCCTTGAGCGGTGGTTCCGGAGTGGAGGACTGGCCGCGGGGATTGGCGACGGCAAGGTTGCGGCTGGAAGATATGAAGACTGTGAAGCGAGCAGTTGCAGATGCAGTGAGTTTTCCCGTTCTTTTTCCATAAATTTTTGCTTCATTTCTTGAAAAACATTTTCACTTCAAAATTAATTTGCCATGTTATCCTCCCTAATTTTAATTAATTTTCAAAACTTACCATAAATTATTTTTCAACCTAAATATTATATATAATAATTATATTTTACAATTTAATCATAATTTTTGTCTTATATAATAATAATAATAATAAGCTCAATCTTTAATTATTTTAATCTGACGTGACTATAAATTGGATTTAATTTTAATAGTTGATTGAACCAGTTTAAGTTTGTTTAACTTTATATATTAATCACCAAGTATGTTAATTTATTTATTTAAAAAGCAAAATATGCCAAATATATTAAAGTTTTAAAATAAATATTTATGCTGTACAGATTTTAAATCTTTGGCTTTGTTATTTTGATTATTAGAATTAAAACTATTATATGTATTATTCAAATACTTCAAAAATAAGTAAATAAATATGTAGAAAAAACATTGTTTTTATCAACAAACAAAGTAGATCTCTTATGAAACGGTCTCACGAATCTTTATTTATGAGACGAGTCAACCTTACCGATATTCACAATAAAAATTAATATTTTTATCATAAAATTAATATTTTTTCACAGATGACCTAAATAAGATATCTGTATCACAAAATACGAACCGTAAAATCGTCTCATACAAAATTTTGCTCAATAAATAATAAAATAATATTCCTTTTTTTTATAGATGTAACTGTACTTCGTTATCTATCGTAAATATATAGGTAGCTATATTAAATTCTCATTTTCTTTTACATAATTTTTATCATGTCAAAATATCAAAATGGGACAAAACAAATATAGCACAATTATCAATCATTTTCAGACCATTAATGATGTCCTTTTCGGAGTAGTCTCATCGGGCCTTTCTATGTACATTAGCACCTGTCCGAAAGGTAATACTCAAATCTATTGATTCATATATATATATATATATATATATATATATATATATATATATATATATATATACACACACACACACACTCAATTCACAACCTTTGTTCATGAATATTGGACGATACGATAGCTCTTCCCGAAGGTCTGAAAATGACCGGTGTTGCTATGGTGAACCTCAGACCACAGCCAGGATTACAGGTAATTTTATTGTATATTATGACAGATTCAAATCGATTCGAGTTCGATAATTTTATATAATATTATTAGGTACAGTTTGGTACATAAGATATGATAAGTAAGGGATATACAATATAAGGATAAATCAAGGATAAATATAATGATAAGATAATATGTTGAATGTTTGGTATGATTTTAACAAGAGTGATTAAATTTATATATTGACATGTAATGACAAAATTAACCCTATCACAAAAACTTATATTTCATTGTTATCAAGATCTTGTAATTGCATATCTCAATTCTTAAATTACACTATATATATATATATATAGTTCTAAAGAATAATTTTCGTTTTTTTATCTTATTTTGGAAATTATTTAAACAATTTCTTTTCTTTTTTCAAAGGTGATCACCGATCAAATATAATTTGTGTCTTTTTCTTTATTATTTTTATAATTTTTTCATATCGAAGGGCCTAGTAACTATTTGTGTGTGTGTATATATATATCTATATATTTGTATATATGTATATATTTAATAAACATTTAACATTAACTTAAATGCATTTAAATAAATGGGGGTAATTAAGTAATTTGTAGTATATTTTATCATTAAATTAAAACTATCACACCTCTTACTAAATATATTTTATCCTTCTAAAAATGTAATTATCAAGGGCCCATGATATTATAATGGGCTTTTTAAAAACGTACCAAACGTGGGATAAGACGGATTATTTATCAATCTCACCTTTATCCCGTGTACCAAACAGTGCCTTACTGGATTCCTACGTATATATAGATTGTGGAAATGAAACCAACTAGTTGTGGTACCGTTGATATTAACTACAGGACCTAACGCAGCTGATGGGCGAAAAAAGTAGGCCTCAATGGGGTAACAAATTTGGTATACTTCTCCTCCCTGTCTACTATCACAAAGACAGGTCAAATCCTCTCCAATTTGTGAAGAGAGCCAAGGCAATGATCGACCAGAAAAAGCTCTCGTTCGAGGCTCCTTGCTCCTATAGAATCGGCAACTTGATCATGTCTCTTTTCGGCCCAAAGGTGAAGAAATTTTGGACATATATATATATATATATATATGAATTATATATATATATAAATATATATATATAATTCATTCAAAAAATTATTGCATGTTTTTCAAAACGTAATTAATAGGGGCTGAACTAGTAAAAAAGCTGGAAAATATTATACAAACCTGTATACTTTAGACAAAAAAAAAATAAATAAAAAAAAATGTCCTATATAACTCAAATGGAGGTGGTATATATGTGTGTGTGGATTTTTAAAAGTGTGAGAGCTTGAAATGTTTTTCTCCGTTAAAATTTAATTTGTTTGATATTCGGATTTTGGTATTTTATTTTGTCAAATTTTTGTTTTCGTGTTGCAAGTTAGATTTATTCAGTCCTATTTTATTGAGTTATTCATGTGACGTCATATAATGTTGGCACGATATGAAATTTAAAGAATCTAATAAGTTGTAGTTTATTACTTAAATGATCAAAATAAGGCAAAAACTTGTGTGAGACGGTCTCACGGGTCGTATTTGTGAGACGGATCTCTTATTTGGGTCATCCATGAAAAAGTATTATTTTTTATGCTAAAAGTATTACTTTTTATTGTGAAAATGGGTAGGGTTGACCCGTCTCACAGGTTAAGATCCGTGAGACGGTCTCACATGAGACCCACTCTCAAAATAAAAAGCAGGCTAACTTACAGGACATTGTCATAGTTTTTTCTTATGATATATATGCTAGATTAAAATATTTTATTTCTTTAAAATATTAGTTAAATTTAAGCAGTGGGAGGAGATATTTTTTTTTTAGTTTTTGAAATTCTTTAAAAAAATTAAAAGTCTTTATTCTAAATAATTTTGTTCAAAATAAAGAACGTGTCTTTTTAATCTTATATATATATATATATATGACAACAATTTTTTCTTCCAACTTTACCCTTGTATATTAATATTACACTTCTTTTATTATTTTTTTTAAAAAAATTCAATACACACTTTTATTTTTATTTAAAAAATTCAAATATCAATTTAGTCCCTTCATAATTTGTCAAATTTCACTTTAGTCTATCGATAATGATAAAAAAAATTGTACACAAGCACATCGCGTGTGCAGAATAACTAGTCTAAATAAAACTTTTTCGCCACGTTATTCTTGTTCTTTTCTTGCAGGTTGCGGGTATCCTCAATTACCGGATTATTTGTAATACCACATTTACTATATCGAACGTAGTTGGCCCTCGAGAAGAGATCACTTTAGGGGGCAACCCCGTGAAGCACATAAGAGCCACTTCCAGCAGCCTACCTCATGTAACATACATTTCCGATTTCTTTCGCTTCGCATTTTCTTCGAAGTTATATCTAATTAGCACATTTTTTCATTTTGGTGTTGACTGACATGGTGCTGGATGTTATATATTCGGCAACACGTCAGAACTCCAGATGTGATTTTACTTTTTCCCCCGATTGTGTGAGATCACGAGAAGCTTAACTTCCTTATAAAAGAAAATTTGTTGGTTTCTAATGATAGATAATTAATGCAGGCAATCACTTTGCATATGGTGAGTTACGCAGGAGTGGCTGACTTGCAAATTCTGGTGGCCAAAGATATAATCCCACAACCCAAACTTTTAGCCAAGTGTTTCGAAGATGCGTTGCACCAAATGAAGGAAGCTGCCGAGGCAATTACGTCCTCGAAACTCACTTGATATCGAAATATATTTGAACTTTGATCGAGAGAATCAAAGGATCATGTTATTTACTGCATCGGATTTGGGAATAAATCTTTCATGAATTCGGTTCAATTTAATGGGATTTAGAATTTAATTTCGGGAAAAAAATTAAAATGTTATTTAAGAATTGAATTTCACGGTTAAAAATGATATCATTGAAACAAACAAATTTTTAAATCGATAGTTTTTTAAAATATCTTGTTTATTAATAACATTCATAGGTGTGTGCAACGATCAGTTTGGTTCGGTTTTAATAAACCTCAGGTTTTTTGAATGCCTAATCTTTAAATCAAACCATTTTAATTCGGTCCGGTTTGGTTTTTTTGTATTACGGTTTGGTTATTACGGTCGGTTATTACAGTTTGTATAATAAATTTAGTTATAGATGAAGTTGTACGTTATAAATTTTAAAAAAATATAATAAAAAACCACAATCAAATTAATTTTCATTATTTTACAAAAATAAAAATAAAGTAATAAAAAACAGACCTAGCTATAATTCTTCTAACTAATTTGTTAAGTATATCACATAATCAAAATAAAATAATAAAAAATATAGCTATGACAATGGTAAGCAATTTGGAATTTGGATATGTTGATAGTGAATAATTCCAGCATTGGATTCATCAGCTCTTGCAACAAAAATCTTCATATATAGAGAAATTAAAATATAAACCTATTATAAAAAAAATAAGTTCATATTAATGGCAAAAACTTGTGTGAGACGGTCTCACGGATCGAAGTTGTGAGACGGATTTCTTATTTGGGTTATCCATGAAAAAGCATAATTTTTTATGCTAAGAGTATTACTTTTTATTGTGAATATTGGTAGAGTTGACTCGTCTTGTCGTGGAGAAATCCGTGCTTTGTAAACAATTGCGATGTGCAGCATCCGTGCTTACAAAGTACGGGTTAAAGTAATTTGTAAAAAAATTTATTTTAAATTATTTTGAAATATTTTTTTATTTTTAAATTAATTATAAAAAAACCCTTTAGCCCATAAACCCCCATTACCTGGAGTTGTTGAAAACCCTGCCTCCTGGAAAGTCGAATTTCCCCACCTTCAACTTCAAGACGAAGCAATATTCTTGCCTTAAACCTTCAGGTGGAGAAACAAGCAGCAAAAATCAGTTTGGGTCGATTGTGAATAAGCAAGGTAACGAAGTAAATGATGGATATGGCTTCTCGATGTATTGCTTTGATTTTAATGGGTGTTAATCGATCGAATTTCGTGTCAAAGTGATTTGAATATAGTAGAATTGTTGTTCCGGTTTTTGTTCTGAATCCACATCAAAATTCTTGATAAACCCTATTGAGCATCTCTAGTTAATGTATATCCTTTCACAGAATGGCATTTGGAGAGGAAATTGGCGGCTTGTCTGATGATGAACGTAAAGCAAAGCTTATTCTCTCTCTGTTGAGAAAGTATGTCCCCGATGTCAAACACCCTTTTCTCGACCCTTCAGACCTGTCATACGTTGTGACGACTGTCAAAACTCACAAATTGCTGCTCGAGCGTGGTCTAGCCAAACAAGAGGTGATGGATTGCTGGAAAAAGGCCGTGGATTCCTGGGACCATCGAGTGCGTTCTCTTTTGGCTGGCGATATGGTAAGACAAAGCTGTATTTTTCGTCATATTCCAGTAGAATATTTGTTTGAAAAATATTGAAGGATGGAGCATCTATTAATTTCATTGTACAATTTTTGTGATTTCTTTGATTAGCTGTATATCGCTCTTACGTCAAATAGGGCCAATGTTACTTCTTTTTTCATTTGATTTCTTTTGGCTGGACGAATGGTAACATGAATCATGTTTTTTTTTTATTTATCATAGTCCAGTAGAGTATTTATATGAAAAACATTTATGGGTGGAAGTATCTATTAGTTTTATTGCACAATTTTTATGATCTCTTTAATTAGCCTGTACATTTCTCCACTTCAAATAGCAACGATTGGTTTAAATTTTCCTTTCTATTTTTCATTAATACTTGAAAAAAATGAATGGACAAGGAACGTGTTTGTGCTGGAGGTTGAAATAGTAAGAAATAATTTGTTATGCCACTGTGTAGAAATTTGATGCTGGGTTAATTGCTTTTTATTATTGATGGACATACTTGGTTCTTAAACTTTTGGAACAACGGATTTTTTTCTTTCTACTGAATGTAGAGTAAAAAGAGAAACTACTGTGGCTCTAAAAATTTTTGATTTTGTTAATGTGCTTTAGCCAACAGATAAGTGTTGGGCTGGGATAAGTTTACTTGCGGTGACATGTCAAGAATGCAGTTCACAACGTTTCTTAGCTTCAAATTCTTCGTGGTGTGCTGAGCTACTCAATCACATCCAGGTATAATTAATTTCCAGCACTGCAAGTTTTGGTAGGATTTCTTATTGTGACTGCTGGCGTTGATCTTTGTATTGCCCTGACAAATTTATCTTGTCGCTTCCAAGGTTCAAATTGTTGAAAGGACTTTTAAGTTTTAAGATCATGACTCAGTTTCATTTGCTAAAGTACCCTTTGAAATCATGGAAATGTACCAATATCCTGAAAAAGGGTTGTTGAAGAGTTTTCAATTTACCCTTTGATCTTCTAATTGAAGTTATGCAGAAGTTCCCTGACAGCTTTTTATCGTAATAGCTTACATGTCATATGCAAAGTTTCAATGTTAACATAATTAGTTCCTGGGGTTTGTAGAGATTCTTTTGTAACTCATTTCTATGATATCATACACATATACATACAATTAAAAAGTGTCAATTGTTATTCACTTTTTTATAAATGGTGCAGTTTATTTGAACTCTGTATTGTTTGTTTTTAAATCTTATACCGTCTCTTTGGTCATTGTTAGTAGCTTCCTGCGGCTTCTCCTTTAGTGAAGGTGGCTGCTTTTGCGGCTCTATCAGATTTGTTTACCAGGTTTGTACATTAATATTTTTTTTAAAGAAATGCTAGATCTTTTTTATATGTTTCTTCTGGTTATCTGTGAAAAAAATTTGTAGCGATTTTTTTAAAAGTTAGATGTATGGGTGAATTTGTTTGTCAATTGTCGTCATTCATGTTTGTTTATAAGTATTCAAGCATATTAGTGACTCGCGAGGACTATTTTTAGGAAAAATTGCACGCCTTCATACTTTTATGTTGGTGTCATTAAATTTTTTACTGCTCTTAAATGATCTTCATTTTTCATGGGATCAGAGGTGAGATAAAAAATTTGATCTTTGCAGAAGGGGTCTTACATCAACTTTGTGAGGTGACTAGTTGACATTTATATTTGTGTTTTGGTTAGAATTCAAAGTCTGCTTTGTATTTGACTTGGGTTTGGCCATAAGATCAAGTGAAAATTATCATTTTCATTAGCTTGCTCTATACCAATTTAACGTAGCTGATTTCTTCTATTTAGTGACATGGTATATATTTTCAATAAAGTTTTCATGCTAATCTTTTTCTTCTCCAGTTTGTTTGTCTTTCTTTTTAAATTTTAATTTTCTACTGTTATACTAAGATATGGAGGTGAGTGGTTAATTGTTTTGATCTTTTCTCATAATATGAGTTAGACTGAGTAGATTCCCAGAAGCAAAGAAAGACGGAGCTTCACTGGCTTCGAAAGTTATTGAGCCAACTTTGAAGATGTTAAATACGGATAGCTCTGGTGCTGTATGTACATATATATCACTGCTTTACATTGTTTTATGCGTTAAATCAGTTCTGTTGTGTTCATATGTCTGTAAATGTTTTATTTCATGATTTACAATATTCTTATTTGTTTTTGTTAGCCTTCATCTCTATTGTGGGAAACGTTTCCTTGCTACCTTGTTCATTTACTCTCCTTCACTGGCATATTCACTTTGCAGGAAGAACTACTTGGTCTTTTATGCGCCTTGATGAATTTCTTCCCAGTATCTATCCACCGACATTATGACAATGTAAATTCTCCATTTTTTGCTTTTTGTGTCAGCTATTCAACTTTTTTCAATGGTGGGCTTCAATACACTGTTGATTTTTAAGTTCATGATATTCGAAAATAAACTGTTTTTTTGTGCAGGTTGAAGCTGCTATCGTCTCAAAAATCATGTCTGGAGAATGCAGTGCTAGTGTTCTAAAGGTGAGAAAGTTTTCCCATGTTTCGATACAGCATTTTATTGCCCAATCCAGTGGGCTTCATTTGGAGTTCTTCATTTGCAGAAACTTAGTTGTGGCTTGTCATTGCTTCCGAAATCAAGAGGAGACAAGGATAGCTGGTGTTTGATGATGACGAAAATTTTGCTGTCAATTGAAAGTCATCTGAATGATGCCTTCCAAGGGCTAGAAGAAGGTATTAACCAGAGGAGTTACCTAATTGGTTGTCAATTTTGGTTCATACTTTGTAGCTTATTTATTTTCTAATTTTTCTTCCAGATTCCAGAAGCAGCGAGGCCATGAAGGTATTACTTCTTTCAGGTAAAAAATCCCCACCACCACTAGGAGGATTAGTGGTATCTGAGCAGACTTCTAATCTTTCAACCAGGAGGCTCGAGCAACTGCTGGGGTCTAAAATTTGTGCTCTAATGAGTAGTTGTAGCACGATGCTCAAAAACTTTTACCCTGTTCAGGTAGCATATAACTTCTTTGCTGATGCTTTTACATTAAGAGCAGCAGGTGAGGATCTCAAAACTGATGCATGTTAAATACCATTCGTGTTGAATGGCAGGTTCCTGTGCCAATTCGTGCTCTAGTAACTCTTGCATGGAGAGTTCTGCTGGTTGATGGCTCATTGTCTCAAAGTCCATTTCCTTTCGGGACTACCCTGAAACAAGAATTTATATGTTCAGAACTTCCACTGTTGCAGTTGCATATGCTTGAGATTATCACAGCAGTTATCAATGGTTTAAGAAGGTGAATGCTGTTATTGTCTTTCAGTATTTACAGATGCCAAATTCGTGTTTTAGTTCTCTAGCAGTATTAAGTTTATGCAATCTTGCTTGAAGTTTTCCTCTCCGCTAAGTACTCTAATGGGCCATCAAGCTATCTAAATTATGCAGGTCTGAAAAGAGTTTAGGATTGCCAAATCCCCCCGTAAAAAAATGGAAATATAAACATCACTGACAATTTTTAGTCTTCCTGTCGAGGCCTAAGATTCTCGACAAGAAGTATTCTAGTTAATTGGTGGGTTTCTAGGCAACTAGTTATTCGGTGGGTAAAAGAAAATGCGAAAACTGATATTAAATCCAATTGAAAGAGTGAACCTAAGCGTTGGTCCGTGCAGAAAGATGATGTCTGATTTAGTATAAATATTTATGATAGCAGTTTGGATTTGCACTGTGATTTCAGTTCACCTTCTTGATTTGCAACTAGTGCAGCTATTTTTTTTTCCTTTCTTGGAGTTGAATTGTTAATGATCATTGAAATATTTTTATGGGTAGATGGACTGATTTTGTTGCTGCAGCTAAAATCTTAGAATTGGCACAGTTCCTTTTTCTGCTCCTTTTTTTCCCTGAAAAGAAAGTCTTAAGTCCTAACTGCTTCATTTTGATCTCAATTTCGTCAAGTTATAAGTTGTTTAAACCAGGAAATTTCTTTTCTTTGTGCAGCAAAGTATTACCACATGCAGCAGATATTTTACGACTGCTGATGGAATATATGAGGAGATGCATTTTTGCAGAGCTGAGAGTGAGAGCATACTCGATAATGAAAGTCCTGATATTAATAGGGGGCTTCGGTATGAATCCAAAATATTCGTTAGTTCTTTTTATTTTTTGTCTGGTTTGCAAAAGCAGTTTCTTTATATGTTTCAACTGCACTTAACGGTAATCATTATATCACACTCAAGTATAGTGCATCTCTGGTGTGTGCTCATGTGTGTTTCTATGAAAGATATAATAGAAGCTTTTGAAAACAAATTGGATCTTTAAATTTCCAGTGCGCAAAATTCTTGGGAAATACTGTTTTATGTTATGTAGAGTGGATCTATGAGCATTTTCTATTCATGGAGCGTTCAGTCTGTTACTTTCATGATGTCTTTGATATTCTTATTGTTTCTGTCATCAATGTTGTTAAAACCATCACTAAAGATGAATCTATTAGAAGATGACGTATTAAAGGATGAGAGAAGGCTAAGAGGAAGTTTGCGCATAACTATATAAAGCGTGGGGCATTTATATTATGTGCACGTCTTTTACCAAATTCTAAATATCCTAGCTATAGGTGCTTCACATTTAACTAGCTATTGGTGCTTCACAATTAACTGTGCAATGGATCCATGTGATGGGAACTTTGATAGTTCTCGTAGTTCTGGCAGCTTGATAGAGCACGTAACATCAAAAGTTAATAGTTCATTTGTGAAATCTTGGCTTGAAACTGTAGCCATCACATCCTATTGTTTGGGCTTTTGATTGGGCGTCATTTTGTTTGTTCAGCGCTTTGGAAACTAAGAAAGGGTAAGATCTTGTATTTTGAGATCCGTAGATCGTATATCCTCTGTGTTTTACAGACTGAAACTTGTTTGAGAGAATTGAAGTTGCTGTGATTGGAGGCTTTATGTGCTCATTGACAGGGTTGGGGTGACCGGAAGGAACCATGCATTGTGGTCATATGCAATCAAAGAGCATGTTGAAAATAAAATCTTGCTATAAAAAGCGAGGACTTGTTTACATGATTTTCTTGGTTAAATGCCCTTATTATATGCGAAAATGTTCTAACACAGGCTGTTGCCTGTTAACTCAACCAAACTCTTCTTTCTGTCCTCTTTCTATTCTTGATGGTGGTGCCAAACTGTGATCATTTATCCATATTTTTTTTTCCAAGAACCTTCGAATAGGCGACATTTGTAATGAGCTAGTACCTTATATCAGACAACTGTGTTATATCTTGACTAATTTAAGCTTTTTTATTTCAGGAACCGCAATTCATGTGATCCCAGATGTTATCAACATTGTATTTATTGATTTAGATCCCCTTGCTTATAAGGATGGCACAAGTTCCAAAGCTGCTTCGGAGGTAGTGAAGAAATCTGGTCAGAAGAGAAAGAAGCATTCTAGCACGACAGGATCATTTCAAGAACAGCCTGTAAAAGATGTAGAAGTTGAAATGCCACAGACTTTGTTTCCGACATCTGTGAAGATAGCTGCATTGGAGGTGTTAGAATCTATTCTAATTGTGGTATGTGTCCGATCTAATGATGATGAGCATATCATTAGTTATGATCTCTCTTCATTTTTTCTTCCTTGGGAAATCTCATTCGTATGTCTCAGTTATATGATCATTTGGTTTAAGTGAATCTGATGACTGACTTGACGGAGAATGGTGGATTGCAACTGGATGAATTTATATTTTGGCTAATCTAGCGCAAATCTTCTATGGAACTGTACTTGAACGTTAACTTGTATACTAAGAGAACCTAGTTTCCGATGAAAGGAGCAAGAAACAATGCCCCTTTTCTTCTTCGTGATTTTTCTGTTTCGCAAAACTGTTCATTAAGGTGGTCTAATCTTTGCAAAAGGGGCTCGTTTATATTTCTAGAGTCTCCGATAATCTAGATCAATACCATTCAAAGTCTTAGAACAGAACCCTACTTTATTTCAGTTCTACAGGTACTTCTAGATAAATTTGAAATCTATCTATGTATTTGTTAATTTGAGTACCTAAACCAGATTCTGGCAGACACTTCCCAAAAATTTAATAACCTCCAAGTTGAAGATGCTTTGTTGTGCTTTGCCAGATGTGATATCAGTCTCCTTGTATAACCACATTATGGTACACTAATTAATACCTTACAGCTTACCCCAATATTCCAACCTTAAAAAATAACAATAGAACACCTGTCATGGGTAAAATAACAGTAAGAAACATAATCCATTTAGTCTTTTTCTAAACGCATTACTCAATTTTGTTTTAATCAGAATCTGTTTCTAATTATTTGAGTTATTGCTGCCTCTCTATGATAATTTCTTTATCTCGCTTGGATGATTCCTGAGGTTTGATAATATTACTACTTTTTTCTTTTTCAAATGAGCTATTTGCTGTAGTTTGAGCTCACCATTCTTAATGATGTAGCCACTCAAAATACATTGATTTTATCACAAATAATGCATTTGAGTTAGAATTTATAATTTTAAATAAACTGACATCAATTACAGCCTTTCTGATCCTTCTCTTTGTTTTTCTTTAATATATAACTACTGAAATTGTCACTGCCAGGGTGGTTATTCAAAATTTGATCCCTGGAGACCAAAAGTTAATCATCTTCTTATTACCATTGCTGCAAATGCTTGTAAAGGAGGATGGTCCAAGGAAGAAAGAAATGTCTTCATCTCTGCTGAACCTAGCCTTGTCTGGGCTGACTTTCAACTAGCTTCGTTACGGGGGCTTTATGCATCTCTTATTTCTCCAGGCTGTAGTAGCCCATCACATTTAGCCTCGGGTCTGGAACTTTTCCGTGCAGGTGATCTGTTCTGTATATTTTTCTAAACCATAAAGGTGAAAAGGCATAATCATCAGACTTATTTCTAGTTCGTACTGAGATTGGCCTAATAAGGAACATCTAAATATTCATTTCTGTTAAATTTTTGATAAATTAACTTAATAGAAACTTCTCTCACAGTTGTTTTGGCATAACTTTTTGACTTTTCTATGTTCACGATCATAAGCTTGACCAAATCATCATCCAGTCCTGGTTATGTGGTTCTGCTATGCTGTATTATGACTTGATCCCCTCATTCTGCTCTGAAAGTTGCATGTACTGCAGGAACCGAAGAAAGAGGGACGAAGCTTGCTGACTACTGTGACCGTGCCTTGCACAGGCTTATATCCCCGAGGACCGATCCTATGTTAGGCACCAGTTTGAGCGATAGTGACTACAAAGGTCAAGGCCACAAGTTTCCCGATACTTCATATGCCACCGGACACAGCCTGTTGTCTACATTTGAAGTCGGGATACAAGGGATAGACCCAGCTGAGCCTGAATCCGAAGACGATGACCTGTACGAAAACTGGGTTGGCAATGATAACGATGTCATGGAAATGCAACTCACTGAAACACAGAAGAATGCTAATGATGCCACGGAACCTCTCGTGACCACTGTACCTTCTGTTTCAGTTTTTTCGGAGGAAAAATATTTAGTTGTGCCGGCTGGCAATCCAGCTGAGAAAATGGTGATTGGTGGAAATGATTTTACAGTTGAATCACCGATCTCGGAAACTACCAAGAAACAAAGACGAGATAGTGCACCAACTACGTCATCAAATCTGCCAACAGATGCTCAATCCGATGTGGTTACTTCAGAACGTGCTGCATTCAAACCATTCGGCCAAGAAACAACAGTTAAAAGTAATTTTGATAATGGGATATCTGCCAAAGATGAGATGAACGCTTCTATGTCGGAACAACTTGTGTTGGAGACCAAGAATGATGATGTTTCTCCAATAGTCGAAAGGTTATCTGCGTTTCTATCACGTTCAGAAAAAAGGAGAGGCAAAACGTTGGAATCAGACAATGAATCTGCAGATTCAATCCCAGATATTGTCGATGGTGATCCAGATTCGGATTAAAATGTTCAAGGCTGGATGACACACATTCACAGAAGAAAAGAATACGCCCCAAACTGATTATTTGTGGTGAAATTTTTTTCTCTCAAAGTTTTGGTACCGTTGAGCTGATTCACCCACGAGGGAACCAGATGGGGACACGAGGGATCTTCGATCGGGGAAATTATTATCTTTTTGCCTATTTTTATCCAACCCGAACATTGTTGTCGCAGATCAAAATCTAGGTTGCGTTCATGAGTTGAGT
The DNA here is from genome assembly GCF_022965805.1 of Primulina eburnea. Taxonomy (NCBI): domain Eukaryota; kingdom Viridiplantae; phylum Streptophyta; class Magnoliopsida; order Lamiales; family Gesneriaceae; genus Primulina; species Primulina eburnea. The sequence continues at coordinate 2,493,420 of NC_133115.1, read as the reverse complement.
CCAGTGTTGGACGTATAGTTGGTTTAATTTCAACATTTAGAAAGTGTTTAATGGTCAAACTTTCTGAATCTCGAGAACCATAAATTTTCGTGGCGACTTCCATTAACATTGAATTTTTTGTTCTTTTTAATCAGATAAGATGAGTAGTTTGTTACAATAATGTAAACTTTCCAACTTTGAAAGAAAATAGTCGTGTGTTATAGAATTAATGTTGGCAAAAACTTGTGTGAGATGGTCTCACGAGTCGTATTTTGTGAGATGGATCTCTTATTTGAGTCATTAATGAAAAAAATTATTTTTTATGCTAAGAATATTATTTTTTAGTGTGAATATCGGTAGGATTGATTCGTTTCACAAATAAAGATTCGTGCGATCGTCTCACGAAAGATCTATTCATTAATGTTAAGTTGGTGGCATATATATACGTAAGTTTGAATTATGTACATCAATGTGACTATAGTTGAGGTGTTGTCAACATATTAGATGTGTCGGTCTATGTCAAAATTTAATATCAATAAGTGAATGTTACTTCATTGATATTCACATATGAGTATTCACAGTGAATGTTCACATATATATGTGTTAACATGCGCTTTGAACTAAAATCAATAATGATGGAACAAGTTAATATTTTCAAATGTTCCCAATTTTAAGTTTCAATCGTTATACTCAAAATCTAAAAACTGAGAACTTAACAACGAAGAGTTTTATATTTGCCTATTTATCCATCGTATGGTCCATGTTTGAATAATTTAAGAACATTTCTCTTTATTTAAATGATTATATTTTCTTATATAAAACTTGATATAAAATTAAATTTTAAATAATATCTGAATTACTCATCAATCCCACATGAGAGTGCCGGTTCCAGGAGCTACAGCAATTGGCCTCATCTGCCCGAAGGAGAAGTTGGTCACGGCGGGTTGTCAAGTGTCGACTATTCAACTTCAATCACTCCAACTATTTCTTGCTTACACTTATTTTCCTTTTCATTGTAAACATTTGTTGTTTCAACCCAAAAAAAATGCATATAGGGGTTAAAAAGAGCAAATTTGCGCAAAGATTAACATATAGATTTACTCGATACATATCTGTTTCTCACGAAAACTTGCGGGGCGTGTCAGACACGTGATCGTGCCAAATATGGAATGATCCGACTTCTTTATCAAGCGTTGTGAGTCCCGATTCGACCGTTAGTTTTAATTCATTCGATATGATTTTAAAGCCAAAATATAAATTAAGGAATATGATGAACTTGTAGAGAAAATTCATGAACAACATCAAATTTAATTACGTTGCTATGAACATGAATGACATTTTTTACAAGAAAGTTTGATGAATATGCAAAAATTTGAAGAAACTAGAATGCTGAAAATTGGAAAATATGCATAAAAACTATTGAGAGAAATTGAAGAAACTTTGCTACTACTTTATTGAATATTTTTGTCTGTGTGTTTTTTTTTATTCCTCATCTCAGCTTTTGTTCCACTCTACTGAACAGTTTGGTCATCTTCCACTATCATTCATTGTGGATCGTGGACCAACTCCTCCCATCATGGTATTCAACTGACTTCTTCTTAAACTTATCTACCAGACTTCTCGCATTCTGTGAACTTCTATAGTTAGTGACTTCAATTATTTGGGCTAAACAATATCTAGCCATTTGATTACAGATATATGCTCTAGTTTTCCGGTGGTGAAATTGACATTCCCCATGGATCTGCCGAGATATATGGTCTTCGTTTAGAGATGTTGATGCTTTGATTGATGAGATCACATCATCTTCTCGGTAAAAATCACATTGCAAACAAGTAGATATTGTAGAGCAATCATATAATCATCGATTAACAAGTTCCGTAATACGATATAAACAAAATCAGTATATTTCATAAATAACACAAAGGATCATTGTTTTTATAACTGAATTTACAAAATGAAAACAAAAATAAATGCGAAAGCGTTTCTATAACTTAAATCAAATAACAAAAATAAAAAAAAATAGTCCTGACTTCACAAAGATTCATCATCATCCTCAAAAGTAATCTTGTTTCTCTTTTCAACTTGTTTGATGTTCTTATCTAGGGTGAGAATGTAAGATGTGAATATTATATGAAATACTCGGTAACTGAGGAATGTTCGAGATATATAACAACACGCATACACGTATATATATTATTTTGAAATCTTGAGATAACATCTCCTAACTTGAATCATAAAGTATATCCATACTTCATAATCTTAACATCACAACATAAATTTCAAATCACTTTATATTTCATTCTAATATCTAAATTTCAGTCTCAATTAATCATATTAAATATATGTTATTATTTTATATTATGTTAGATTTTTAGCACTAATTTTTTTTTGAACTATATATATATTCCACTCTGGATATGATCTATTCTCCTTTTCTCTTTGTTCCAAATTGTAAGAGCAAAAATTTTATTTTTGAAAGCGAATATAGTCGTTGGATTTCTTCCCCTCCATAGTGCCATTTATTGGTTCCGAACCCTCCATTTTCTCTGCGTTTTGATTTCAAATCTTACTGTATCAATATATCACATATATATTTTTTAATTAAAAACGCATATAATTGGCCTCGATTTAGATTTTTATATTTACATTTTTTTATTGCAATACTGTATTCTGCCCATAATAAATAACATTTTATCCATCCATTACCAAAATAAAGCATAAACACATAGAAAACAAGAGTAGGTCTCACAGTCTCACGAATCTTTATCTGTAAGACATGTTAACCATATCAATATTTACAATAAAAAGTAATATTCTTAGCATAAACAGTAATACTTTTTCATTGATGACCCAAATAAAAGACCTGTCTCACAAAAATACGACTCGTGAAACCGTCTCACACAAGTTTTTGTCAAAAAACAATCGACATCGAACTTGATTCATGATGATATTTTAAAACAATGAATTAAGTTTGCATCAAGATATAAAATTTATCACGATCAAAGATATACGTAATTCGATATTCAATTATAACAAATTTTAATATATTTTTAAAAAAGTTGAAACCCATGGTTAAAAAAAATGCAGGAGTACAGTGCACGGACAACCTACCTATGAACTCGTGCCACTGTCTTAAATTCCACCATGTGAGGTTTTTAAAAGAACCTGAAAGCTTTGTCCCTGAGTACTACTCCATTGCTAAGCAACTCATCTCTTTATCTTTCCCAGCTTTTATCAAACACTTGGACTTCAAGACAAATGAAGCCCACCGCCAAATTCATCGTCCTCCACCCTTCCGTCCACAAATCCGGCGGTGTCGTTGGCCCAATCGTCCCCTCACACCGCGCTTGGCTAGCGGTTTTAGCTGTCTTTATTCTCACTTTTGCTTTCACTATCATCACCACAAGAGAGCCACCGATCTCCACAAACACCGCTGCCTCCGCCGGCAAACCGAAGTCTCAGCTACCTAAACCCGTATTCGACGCGCTTCTTCACTATGCTTCCGCGAATGCTACCTTCTCAGATCGCATGTCGGCGGACGAGGTGAAGTCCGTCGCCGCCGTCCTGCTTCGCTGCAACCCTCCGTGCAACTTCCTCGTGTTCGGGCTCACACACGAGACCCTCCTCTGGAACTCCCTCAACCATAATGGCCTCACGGTTTTCATCGACGAGAGCTCTTATATGGTCTCCAAACTCGAAGAAAAACACCCGTTCATCAATGCCTTCGACGTCCAATTCACCACGAAAGTAAGCCAACTGTACGATTTGATGGAGCACTACAAACAAGAAATCAGCAACGAATGCCGCCCAGTCCAGAACCTCTTGTTCTCAGACTGCAGGTTGGCGATCAACGACCTGCCCAACCACGTGTACGATGTGCCATGGGACGTGATCCTCATCGACGGGCCTCGTGGGTATTTCGCGGCGGCACCAGGGAGAATGGCCGCCATATTCACCGCCGGAGTTCTAGCAAGGAGCAAAAGGGTCGGCGCCGGCGGTGAAACCCAAACCCACGTGTTCGTACATGAAATTGACAGGGAAGTTGAGCGGATTTGCAGCGAGGAGTTTCTGTGCAGCCATAATTCGGTGGAGACGAAGGATCGGTTGGGGCATTTTGTCGTGGGAAAAATGGAGGCTAATCTGAATCGGTTCGAATTTTGTCCCACTTCTGATTCATCTTCACTTTCTCCGAACTGAACTTCTGTCAGTTTCATTTTTATATTTCAGTAAAGTTTCCAAATCAAACCTTAAAAATCTGCCTAAGATTGTCAAAAATTTAAGTAATTTTAAATTTTCAATTGTATTTCTATGCTATAAATCAAATTTCCAAAAATAATCCAAATGTAAATATTTGAACTTCAGATAAGAAATCGAGTTTCTTTGCATCCTATGTTTACGTCGGTTATATTTTCTCGATTGGCAAAAACTTGTGTGAGACGGTCTCAGAGTCGTATTTGTGAGACGGATCTCTTATTTGGGTCACCCATGAAAAAGTATTACTTTTTATGCTAAGAGTATTACTTTTCATTGTGAATATAGGTAGGGTTGACCCGTCTCACGGATTATGACCCGTGAGACGGTCTCACATGAGACTCACTCTTCTCGATTACACTTCGAATAATTATAACGTATCTCTATAATTATTGGATGACCATATGAATCTCTCGTATTTTCATAGAAATGTATCGAAGCGATGAGATTGAACTATATCATATTAGTAGAAACATTCTAGGTAAAATACATTTTCAAGTGTGTGTGGTGTGTGTACTATAAAATAATATGTAATCAATTTGATCACATTAGTGTTTGGATTTTATGAATTTAATTAGTATAGAATTTTAATTTGGATATAATTTCTATGAAGACATTAATTAGAATTAAGTTTATTATCCAAAGTATTCAAAGGAACTTGAAATCATGAATTTTAAATAACTTATATTAAATATATCATGAGAGATTTTATTTCATCTTATAACATTGTTTACATAATACTTCATTATTCTGAAATTTTATCACTACGCATCGAAAAATAACGTTACGAATTTCATCATTAAAAAATATATATTATTTAATATTTGATAGATAGATATTTATCATATATAAATTTATGTATGGTCCACATATATTTAATATTTATTTATTATTGATATATAATTAATTTATATATATACATGTAAATATATTTTATTCGCAAGTGATAGCAATCTGGCACATAACGAAATGAATCTAGTAACTTGATGCTAGCTTAGAGATAAATGCGATATCACGTGGCTCGAGTGACTAAAGCTGTCTGACCAATAAATATTTGCCTTTTAACAAAATTTAATTGGAAAAAACTTGTGTGAGACGGTCTAAAAAGTTGTATTTTGTGAGACGAATCTTTTATTTGAGTCATCCATGAAGAAATATTATTTTTTATGCTGAGAGTGTTATTTTTTATTGTGAATATCGGTAAGGTTTATTCGTCTCATATATAAAGATATATGAGACCATTTAACAAGAGACCTACTCAATTTAATTTTGCATTAAAATTTCATTCACCAATGGAAATAATCTTGCAAAACATTTTATGTAATATTTCTTGCAACATGATTACGAGTAAATTTTCATTGAAATGAATTATTAGCCCAATAGCGATGTAACAGACAATGTTGTAGGAAATTGTACGTGTGCAAAATAATATGTTCCATAAATTATTTAAGAAATTAAATTTTTTTAATGTAAAATTGAAATTCAATTTGTAAACAAAAACATATTGAGACACTCCTCTAATCGATCTCGTTTTTAATAAAAATATAACTATTGTCAAAATATATGGGATTATAAAATATATAGCAAAGTTTACATTATTATTTTCCTCATATATAAGAAAACACCAACAATTCCAAATTTCAATGTATATATATTGTTTAAATCATACATTTGTATGTACAATATTTTTTTTTGCCCAAGTAATTTAATGTAAAAAAACATATTAAAAATAATAACTTTAGATATGTTTTAAATAATTAATTAAAATATTATTAGAATTTTTATTTTAAAGTTTATTGAATTTTATAGTATTTTTTTAGAGTAGGGGCGATCTAAGTCCTTTTTTAGGATAATATATTTATATTAAATTGGTCACTCCACAAACATCTCATCCATCATAATATAGTATATGTTAATGATGCACATGATTTTCAAACGAAATTAATTCATGTGAAAAACACTACTATTTTAATATTGGAAAAAAATATTAAATTATAATTAAATACAAAAAATTAACTCATTTATTAAATAACGATATTAATAAAAAAATTAGATAAAAATATAATAGAATATTACATAATAAAAATAAGAGAATTATTTTTAAAAAAAAAATCAAAACATATCTTAGTGGTTTATTAACACATAATTAAGTTAGAGATTTCGGAACAAAAATCTTAAATTTTTGGCCTTGAAAGAATTCACACGCAGCTGCCAGCTTTCCCAAAATAAGGGGAGATCTGCTGCTTACTGCTCACGGAAACATCCGACCTATACGTCTGAGGGCCGACCCTTGGGGGTTGCCGACCTTGATGCCATAGTTTTGAGGGGCTGAGCGGTGGTTTGGAAAGAAAAAGAAAGAGTTGTTGAAACAACTATTGGTTTTGGCTTAGTCAAGCAAAACTCTCTCACAGCACAAAGAGAAAAAAAGACTCCAGAACCAAAGAATGGGAGGGTACTCCGAGTAGTGGGTACCTCTAGGACCTCAACCCGCCTACTCCGGTCTTGTATATTCCAACAATCAATCGCGAGGGAGGCGAGACGGATTTGAATGAAGTAGAACCAATTTAGAATCAATCGGTCAAATCACTCGACCCAAGAGAGAAAGAGCGTGAAGGCATCGGTAGAGGGGCAGTAACCAACCCCAACGGCCCCAAAGTAAAATACGGATTAAATTTTTTATACGAAAGAAATGCAATATTGGTTAATAAGAAAAAAAATTAAAAAACTGGATTTTTTTAACATTAAAAAGTTTTGACAAAAACTTATGTGAGACGGTCTCACATGTCGTATTTTGTGAGACTGGTCTCTTATTTGAGTCATCCATGAAAAAGTATTACTTATTATGCTAAGAGTATTATTTTTGATTGTGAATATTGGTAGAGTTGACATGTCTAACAGATAAAGATTCGTGAGACCGTCTCACAAAAGACATATTCTTTTAATTTATATTTCTTAAAACTTAAACAATTTATTCATTTATCGACAAATTATTATTTGATAAAAAGGCATAATGTTAGGTATTCAGAGTTGGGCAAAGATGCAGGGCGTTCACAAATTTTGTGCCCAAGCATTTATTACGTTTTTATTATTTATTTTCTGGTAGATATTTAACTAAACATGTCACCTAATGTCCCAAAGAAAATTAATTCAAAACCAAGAAATCTTTCGACATTGAGATTTACGAGACCCCATTTCGGATTTGGATTCTTTCTTGGCCCCTTTTAACCAACAAACAACTCAATAATTTTGAATGTTTATTTAAAAAAGTTGTATATATTTTTGGGGAAGAAATAGAAAAAAAATTAAATTTTTTATCATATTTATATGGATTTTAGGACTCTTGATCATTTATCTTTCAAAGTTTGATGATTTTAATCATTTTTTGCATGAACGCTTGTCGGAGAAAATGACTCAAATCGGGAAAAAAAAACAGAGAGAAATGACAAAAACTAAAATTTGACAACATTAATGGTTCCCAACTTGCAAAGTGGAAGGCAAAAACTTGTGTGAGACGGTCTCACGGATCGTATTTTGTGAGCGTATTTAGAGGCGTCGATGGACTATATAAATCGCACTTTGCCCGAATAATGTCCGTGTACTAAACAATTTTTTTTAAAAAAATCATTCGGATGACAATGAAATCTGCAACCAGTTGATGTTTATTTTTTCGTGTTTCTATGATATTTCGATGGTCGGAATTTTTCCCCGAGTACTTGGAGGTTGATGTGCGATGAACAAATCCAAGATTTATGGGAGAGGGTAACACGACTATTTAATTTATTTGAGAGCGACATAATTTTGCATATAAAATTTAGTTATTTTGATTGAAGATTTTCTATCGCATCATCGTTTAAGACAAGTGTAGCACCTTTGTTCCTTATGTGTTAGCAATAGAGATTAAATAAATTTATAATGTCTTACTATGAGCTCTTATAAGAAGTTGCGTTAACCGTTTTCGTAAAATAAAGAGGTCTAAAATGTAGTTACTACAAGAGCGCCCATGTAGGCCCTGTGCATGACATAATGATACCAAAGCTGAGTATCATCACCAACACTGAGAAATAAGTGTTATGCAAGACAAAATACTATATGGGTGAAACTTATCTCTTAAATTTGTGGGACAAAATGCTACATATATGATAAACACATTTTGAATCTTATGAGTCAACTACATTCTCGGTGTTGGTAGATTGATATTCAAGTCACGGCGAGGACGTCACATTCTAAAGAAGCGTTAAATGTGACACCTTTTTTATGAGATGGTGTCATTAGTTAATTTTGTTAACTGAATATTTTATTTAGATCTCTTATAAAAATATGTTTTTTTTAATATCAACGTATTATTTTTTATTTTATTTATTATGGGGCACAAAATAGATTATTTATTTGCAAAAGTAAAATACCCAAAATTGAACCAAAATTAAAGGCTTACTGGTGAAACAATGGACACCCGTCATATTTCATATTTACATGTAAAAAACAAGACTCGATCCGCACGAACATTGGAAATATCTTAAACTAATTCAACACAAAAAAATAATAATAATTTCAAAAGTCACACAATCAAGGAGGATTCAAAGCATTACATGATCGAATCGACCCGACCCGACCCGACCCGACCCGCACAAACATAGCGCGATGCCTTCAAAAAAATTTGGTGAGAAACACCCGTACTTGGAATCCAATTGAAATATCTTTCATCACCGCAAGATTGGGCTTTGGATAAGAAATCATGAGATTCTGCTTCTGATCTCTGGCCCCGTAGGCCCGAAATGCAATTCATTTTCACATCAAGCACGTTTTCTTTGATCAATTTCAACCATTTCGGGCCTACCTCTGTAAAATAATTGCAGGACAATGATAAGTTTCCCAAATTGGGCAGTCTGCAAACAAGCTCCGGAACAGTCCCGTACTGGTTCTGCGCGAATTTCAAAATCTGTATCTGGGTCAACTGGTCAAGCACGCAAAAGATTGCGGGATTGGGCCCGTCAAGCTGTTTCGGCTCGAGTCAAAGAGTGTCATCTTTTCTGGAAGCCCGATTTTCTGGATAGTTGGTTGTTAAGTAATAGAATCTCGAGCAAAGTCTTGGCTGCTTGGCGGATGCTTCGCGGGATCGGACCGGTGAAGTTGTTGTTGGCCAGGGTCAAGTAGAGAGCCGGAGCCGAGCCCAAATTATCAGGCAGTCGCTGATTGAAATAATTATTATTGATGAAAAGCACGTCGACATCTAGCATGAAAACTACGTGGATGACCCAAATTATCTGGCAATCGCGGATGTGCATGGTAAACATACAATCGATATCATATGTCATCATGTGAGCCATCGCGCAGCGGAAGTTTAAAAAATTTAGTTTTGGCGTTCAAAACGTTCTTTGAACGTTGTATGATTTAAATAATTCATATGGTGTTTAGATATGATTTAATTTACGTATATAACGACGACTTCGAGTATCCTTGGTTTTAAGATGATATAGTCATTCTTGTAAATCTCTATAAACGATCTTCCTCCTTCTTTGATCGTGAAATCATATATTTATTTATTCATACTTTATATTAAATAACTTTTATTTAAGTACTCAACTAATTAATCAATATATTCTTAACTCTTATAGAATGTTTTATGAGAATTTTGCAATTAGCAGTCAGCACTACTACTATTATTATTTAATTAATATATTCTAAATTTATAAAATAAATAATTGTGAATTTATTAGAACTTCGATCGACGATCAGACAACACCGATATATCGGAGGTACACATCTCGTTCATATAATGAAAAATGAAAATTTCGAATGACAAAATTTTCCAATGATCCATTTTTGCAGCTGTCAGTTAGGTTTACAACTTCATGTAATTCAGAACAACATTTGTTCCTATTCGGGCTTACCCTAATTAACATCGTTCTTTTCATCAACCCTTTGATCAAGAACTTCAAAACTAAGTCTGATTACACTCATCAGATCATGATAAGAACTTCTAGTAACATCGCCTCATGATCCCCTAAGGTTCATTGATATTTCCTGGAAAACCTGAAGTTATGGTTAGCGTACAATATGTTTCTTTCGACTCATATATCTCGACCGAATGTGCAATTGTTCGTATATCAAGAACTGTAAATCAATTCGATAACGATGTGATATATCTTTGAATAATAACAGTGACATGATATATGCAACTAGAGAAACACATTTCCAAAATGCACATGTGTTACTTTGACCAGATATTCCTTGTATTATTAACTAATCAGATCACAGATGATATCTTCACACTTAGGTGAGTGTTGAATCCCCGACTACGATGCATTGGCTTCAATTTCAAAACTACACTTAACCACACCACCTGATGACACTCAATGGAGTCAATATACGAATCAAGTGCATGCTAGTACGTAGAGTATCTATGTTGTCCCAGATCAAAAGACTAATGGTGTACAACCATAACCATGGACAATTCCACTCGATAAATGATAACCACTTAAAAAGTCCGAAGGAAGGTTGTTCTGTGCATCATCAAATGATCATCCATTAAATCCCAAAAATAATAACTTTGAGTTATAAATTGAATTCCAATCCATGAAATCACATGAACATTGATTCCCAAATTTTTATTTTTCACACCAAATCCTACTTTCCCATCAAGAACATGAACCTGGTTTTTATCTGATTCCACTTGAATGTTACACTCAAAGACATATAAGTGCATTCGCTCGAGTATCTTCCATTAAAATTATGAACATGGTGGCCCTGATACCACTTAAAAATCTCACACTTAGAGACAATTAATTATATTCTCCCGAATTTCTCCCAAATGAATTATGAACTTGGTTGCTCTGATATCATTTAAATGTCACACCTAGAGACATTTAAGCGATTCGTTCGAATTTTTCTCGCCCGGATTTTGAACCAGATGGCTCTAATATAACTTAAATGCCACGCCTCGAGACCAAGGCATGACATTAAGTGGTATCGAGCCTCCAGGTTCATAATCCGGCTATAAAAGCATATGACACTAGTGTTGTCTCAAAATCACGTAATTGCAAAACAACAACCCCCGGAAGTACAAACTTTCCAAACCAATCTATTTATTCATAAATATAAAACATTGTCTTTACAGCTCCGAAATAATAACATAATATTTTACAACAGCAGAATATAAGATATTAACTACGGTACGAAAGCTCACAACTTGAAATAAACTGATAACGAAATTGAAACTTAAAATGTTGGCAGCCGTCTTCTATTTCTTTACCATCCCCAGAACTGAGTTTGTTCTTCAACCTCTAACCGATCGTCATTCTTATTTGAGAGGAGGTTAGTGAATGATTGATATGGTCGTCAGTTAGTAAGCAGTGAAATATATCACATCCTGTAAAATCATTTATTTCAACAAAAACAGTATTAGCATATATATACAAAAATATTCTTATTTAAAATGAATAAACATGTATCAGAATTATGCACTGAACAAATTATGAATTTCATGGCAAACTGATATGAGTCTTCTATATGTTCTCTCCTCTCCTAGGGGTTAGACCAACAGTCAGAAATCTGAAATGTTCAGAATATATACTCTTATCATTAGTTCACAAAGTTTCAGTACTTCAAAAATACTGATTTCAAAAATCAGATTTTAAAAACATATAATACATATATGCTGGTCGATTTTAAAACAATATATATCTCAAGTTTGAAACAAAAAGCTCACTTATAGAAACGTGCTCAGAAAACTTGAAGAACTTGTTGGACTTTTCTATAATCGATCGCCTAAACGAAAAGCCTATGATACTCGAATTGGACAGAACTTTGGCTTGAAAACTTGGCAGCACTCTTTCTCAAAATTTTGGTATGATTTGGGTGTGATTTTCTTGCATGTTGTGGATTTCTATTTATAGGTCTCTAAGGATGAGGTGAAAAGTGACTCAATTCATGGTCATTTATATCACATTAGATATCATTATTCATGATCATTAACCTTCTCTTAAGGCACTTTTTCGTGACCATTAACCTCCTTTTAAAAACACGTATTCATAGTTATTAATCTCTTTTTAAAAGACATTATTCAACAAAATATATGATATAATACAACATTTAATCTCCATTACCACTCATTTATCACTATTATCTGTGGTTACAATCTCATAAAGTTTAGGGGGTCTCATAGATTTGAGAGGAAATAATTTAATTTGGAGAAATATTTGAGAAATAAATTTGAGAGGAAATAACTATTCATCATACTTCTAAAGTTTGAGAGTTTTTGTGAGAATTTTTTATGTGGTTTTACTCTAAACCAAAGTCTATATTTATAAGTCTCAAAAGATGAGGCGAAAAGTCTCATATTTATGGTCATTTATCTTCTCTTAATTGCCATTATTTTGCTCTTAATATAGATAGTTTAATGATTTATTTATTATAGTTTAAATTAGTCATTAAAATGATGATAGATAGTTAATAATGAGGGGAAGTGGTTATTCAAATTTCCAAGAGTATGATTGTGTGAAACTTGAAAATGTTGTGCCAAAATGAGCTTCATATAAAGTGTTCTCACTGCAAAATTTTGGGTCTTCACAATTATTATTATCAATATTATTATTGTTGGGGTGAGTTCGATGATGATGATAATATCTCCATCACATCCCGAACTATTTCGAGGATTCAAAAAATTCTTGAACCCTAACCCACAAGATTCTAAACTCACGAGAAAAATTAACATCTTATGAAAAACCTGTTATCCAAAATATATAAGGAGACAGAAAAGTGCACTAAAAACCAGGGAGCTAGTATCGTAAACAAAACAGTAGTACAATGCTTAAAATAAAGCAAACCGATGCCTGTATGAAATACAGTGTCCTTAAAACAAATTTGTCCCCTCCGGGATGTGCTTCGAGAATGAACTTGGACGTCTGTTTCCCAGGATACAACGGAACAACAAGCAGTACCCTATCACGAGGTACCACTGGAGCGAACTGAAATGTACCTGAACTTTATCACGAGATAGAGTGACGAGAAAAAGAACAGCAGCCGGTGGAAGCAGCAGCAGCCGTGACAGCAAAACAAGCACAGCTTCGAAAATATCAGAATGCAGGAGAGTGTGTTGGATATTATTTGAAGGACTATGTCGCCTCTATATATAGACACACTCCGGCTCCATATGAACAGCCACGGTTGGCCATCTGAAAGGCCAGAGGTCAGCCCAGCTGAGCACCAAAGGTCATTTCAGTTTGGAATACCAATGGTCTTGTTCCATAATGTAAATTTTCGAAAATAAAAATAGCAAAAGCCATGTGGACCTTGGTGGGAAATTTTGCCTTGATCAGTCCGACATTCTGTCACGCCCCGAGACCGGGGTTAGTCGACACCGGCGTTGTTCCACAATCACATAATCGTCCAACAACAAGCCTCGTAGTTCAGTATAAACCAAAACCAGTCTATTTCATAAATAACTCAAAATAATCTTGTCTTACAGCGATAAATTCCAAAACGAAATAAAATGTGCGGAAGTAGTGTACAACTTGAATCGAAACTTAGGAAGAACATAAGCGAGAAATCTTCATATCTCGAAACTTCATCACCAACTCCAAAGCATGTCTTATTTCATCCTCGTTTACTTGATCTGCATTCTTATCTGGGGAGGAATGTAAGGGGTGAGTGTTTGGGAAACACTCAGCAAGTGGGGGCCGATCGATTACCACAAATACATATAAATATAATTTAAAACCCATATTGAAAACTGATTTTTCAAAACGTAGTATCTCATATCAGATCAGAATCGGAATCGAAATGCGAAACAGAGATTATCAAACAATTCAGAACAGAATGAATCAGAACAAATGAAAACACTATTATTCATCTCGTTATCCATGGTCAAATTGTCCCCAATATGTTAGTCCTCTAAGGGGTGAGGCCAAAACACAGTTTTATACCCACTGATGGAGGCCGAAACACAGTTTTATACCCACTGATGGGAGCCGAAACACAGTTTTATACCCACTGATGGGGGCCATATAAATTTACAATCGTCGTTCCATATCTCACTCGAATCATAACAGTGCACCACAGAATCAGATATATCAAACCACATTTATCGGAATTTTTGAATGAACTCAGCAGAATCAAAGAACATTGGAAATAGAAGAACATATCGTACATCGATCGAGATTTTATAAAATATATAATAGCATTTTCCGAAAATGTTTTGACACACATAGACGCATGTCATGAAATACTTATACAAAGTTTAAGTTACAAAGAAATACATAGCAAAAGCCCACTTACATGTTTTCGTTTGGATTAAGGCGCTAGAAGGACATGCTAAAAGAACTTCGTTCGAACAAGGTTGCGGTAGAGCTTCGACTAGGCTGCTGCAAATGCTAAATTTCGAATTCTTGAAGTTATGGGGAGGGAGTTTGCTTCTTATATAGGCTTGAATAATCAACTATAAAGGTAAGCCCGTATCACTCCAAGAATGTCGCTGATTGCTTAATCAACGCGATGATTGCACTTTTCTCTCCCGAATGAACGTGGCCTCTTCTTGATTCAAGATACACACCCGAGATTCATGAGTGATTTTGGTTTTCCTTAAGTGCAAATGGAGAGTGATTTTGGCTGCATTAATTTCTTCCAAGATTGGTGCACTTCCATATAGTGATAAATGGTCAGTAATGAAGGGACAATGATTATTCAAATTTTCATGATTATGATTGTATGGAACTAAAAAATGTTGTGCCAAAAATGGGTTGAAATTTCCTATGACTTATATAGATTTTTTTTTTCTCGTTGCAAAATTTCGGGTCTTCACACATTCGATGCGCCCGGGTCGCGCTCGTACGCTTGCACACAATTCAAGCCTTTTTCCACTGCAAATCGAGCCCATGATTTGGGACCCCTTGCGCATGTGTGCACAAGAGAGAGCCTCTTGACCAATCATTGTTACATTCCCATAAAGTGCAACTCAATATAAGCTCATCATGCTATGTTTATTTTCCTATGTGGGACATTTCCACTTACCAACCACAAACTTGTCCAATTTCTTATTCAAATGGACCAAGCACAATACACATAAGTCCAACAAAACCCAATTTTGGAAAAGCTTTCCATGGTGGCATGGCATTTAGTCGAATAATACATTGTCAACTAATCTTGCCAAGTCAACTTTAAAAATGAATCCAAACACAAAAACCACCACCAACTCAACCAAACCACAAGTCAACCAAAAAATAAGAATAATATGTATATGTCTAAGTTGATGGAGTTAGTGAACTTTTCGATTCTTCTTATCAAAACTTTCTCTAGCAAACATATCAAACATGGTTTACCCAGTCCGATTGCGAAGAAACCACGATGAGAAACCCATTATGAGAGAATCCACCATCGTTTGATATCATTTCCAAGCAAGGAAACGAGATATATGTCATTCCATTTTCAAGCTCATTTTATTTCATCATTTGATTTCATTTCCACCTTATTTTATTACTGACTATTGAAAAAAAATAGTAATTCATATTTGCAAGGATGAACGTTTGTCGTTTTACCAAAAAGTTATTTGGTGGTAATATTATAACTCAAATATTTTAAATCGTTCAACAGCACAAGTACCACGTTTCAATTGCTCTACTTAGCAGATATAATTATTGCATTCAACGTCTCTCTAAAAAATTGCACATCTTGCCATCAATGTGAATTGAACATGTGACATTGGCTCTGATAACAATTATATGACCAAAAAATTGTCGTTTCACGAAAATCTATTGCTGGTTATAATGGTGCAACTCAAATATTTTAAACTGTACAACAGCACGAATACCACGTTTCGATTGCTCTAGCCAACATGGATAATTATTGCAACTAACAATATTTATTTTCCTTTATATTAAGAAAAAAATCATTCATTTGATTCTCAAACTACATAACTCGACATGTGACAAAGCTCACAATTTATTATGAGCTTATATTTTAAACAAAACACTTATGACATTTTCTTGTGAGTTGACTTTCTAAGAAGGATCATCAATTGAATCCATGAAATATATTATTTTTTATGTTCAAAAATATTATTTTCATTGCAACGATATTATGTTGTGAAAGAAATAGTGTAATACATGTGATTTAATCGAAAAATATTATTATATATATATATATATAATATGTTGTATACTATAATCTGATTTTAGTAAAAAATATTAATTTTTAATCGAAATTATTATTCTTCAATGTAATATTTATATGTGAAATCGTTTTAGATTAATAAGCGTGTCTAAAACAAATTTTCCACTGTATCTGACTTGTACGTTCCCGCAAGCAGCATTATTTCCACGTTTGTATGTAATAATTTTCATAGTCAAACCTAATTTCAAATTATCTATAAAGGCACAAGCGCTGAAGCTCTAAACCCAAAATCCACCATTTTTTTATCTCTTTCTTCAATGTCGATTTCTGGAATCCAAGGTCAACCTCTGGAGGTCACCGGTACTGCTTCTCTCTTCTTCTTCATTTTTTTTCTTTTTTAATCTGTTTCTGTTTTTTCCCCCTTTTTCCTAGTTAGAAGTTGTTTGCTTTATGTTTATTTACGGGTATGTTTTGGATCGGATCTCAGTTGTTGGTTGTACCAAGTTGAAAAATACTGAATGGATTTCGAGGCAAGATCCCTACGTCTGTGTCGAATATGGTAGCACCAAGTTTCGCACTCGTACTTGTACAGGTACATCACCGGTTTCGTGTAATACCTTGCTGTTTTTGTTTTTTTGGTTTTAATTTTGGAGAAATTTTGCGTAGATGGAGGGAAAAATCCGACTTTTCAAGAGAAATTCGCGCTTACGTTGATAGAAGGTTTGCGGGAGATCAATGTTGTAGTGTGGAACAGCAATACTCTGACTTATGATGATTTCATCGGCGGCGGAAAGTAAATGTTTTATGACTTTTGTGGATCTGATTATGATTCTTTTGAATATATTTGTAAGTCGAGTTTTGATCTTGAATTGGGAGTGTTTAGGATTCTGTTGCAGAAAGTTCTCTCGAATGGTTTTGACGACAGCTCATGGCCTCTTCAGGACAAGAAAGGCAGGTATAATCCACTAAACAGACTGTCTTAAAGCATTTTGTGCGATCTTCTGTCCATGTTATCGTGTTTTGTATTAGCGTTTTAAGGCTGCATTACGAGCCGTTTTTGCTGCACTGCGAGTGAGCTTGTGTATTTTATGAACTGGCTTAAAAGAAATTTGTGTGGGATTATCATCTTCATGTAAAAGTTTTTGCTTGTATTTGTTGTTTGAGACTAAATTGAAACTTGTCCTTGCTGCATTATGAGTGAATCTGTATAATTAGGAATCATGTTATCTGCATTGGGAGGATGCTTGGTATGCCTGCGAGTATCCTTGTGAATCTTCTTAGAATGAAGATCGATTTTGCTCCAAGAATGTTATCTTGATCTTATTTAGCTCTGCTTGTATTTAGTTGCCACCTCCATCCCACTTTTTCCAGAGCATTCCAGTGCCACGGGCCTGTCAGATTAATGTTTCTTTTTCAGAAACTCGTTATGAGTTTGTTAAAGCAATAGTGTGAAATTCGATGTTCATTATTCATATAAACTTTCATTGAAATTACTCCACATATTACATCGTTCTTGCCTTGGATTTCTGTCGATTTTGTGATAGTGCCACTGTGCCGCTATCTTTCAAAATCTGATAAATGCATAAGAAGTTGATCAGAGCCACGTATCTACATGATTACTTACCATGTATTTGGAATAAATTTGTGGAGACCTGATGCATGTCTCTCTCTTTTACAGGCATGCTGGAGAAATAAAGTTAATCATGCACTGTTCTACCGCCAATGTAAGCTAAACTTCCATTTTGTTTCATCCGAAAATTATTGTAGTATGTGAAGCTTACGAGCATGTTTTACATTTTCAGAAACCAGCTAAAGCCCCGGCACCTTCAGCTCCTCCTTACCCGGCTATGCCAGCACATCAACCCCCCCATTACCCTGCACATGTGCCACCATATCCTCCAAGAAGTATCCCTGAACCAGCTCCTTATACATCTTATCCTCCTAATCCAGCCGGATATCCCCCACCCCCATATCACGAGCCCGCTGCTTATCCTCCTCCAATTTATCCCCCCGGGCCATCGCCTTCAATGTATCCTCCACCACCGCACGATCCACATCATCATCCTCCTGGTAAGATTTCTCGGCTTCTTCACTTACGCAGGAATCGCATTGCTCTGAAAACGTGTAAATATTAAGTAATTTATGAATTTTTGTCACAGGGTTGTACCCTCCATCTCCTTACCCTCCACCGTACTGAGACAAGCTTTGCGAGGCAGAGAATTTGTGTTTTGCCTTGTTGTTAAAAGTATTTTTTTATGACAATGGAACCCGTAACGTCTTAACTTCAAGTAAAAGTATTGTTGCTCGATTATTTCGCCATCTGGTGTATTCTGTAGTGCGGATTCAATTATACCTTTTGTTTTTGAAAGTTGTTAATGTTGCAAGTACATTGTAAAAAGTAAAAACATATAAAAGTAGAATTGGTTCTTTGAACTGATTAAATCCTCGGAGAAAATTTATTTTGAAAACAAAATTAAAGCCATGAAACAACTAGCGGGTAAATTAAAATTGGAACTCGTACAATTTGCAAAACTAGAAGCCTTTCATCGGCTCATTCTTCAACTTCAACAGGCACGTGGAAAAATTGCTCATTTATTTTTCCTTTTAAAGAATATTGCCTTATGGTGAAACAATATTTCGTGTAAGTTCTTGAAATTGAGAAAAACATGTATTGTTTTTTTCTCTCTCAATTTTTCAAATTGATGTGATATAATGTATTTATTTTATTACAATATCTTTAGTAAGAACTTGTTTTACTTGTTTATAATCAAAGATTTGAATAAGTGTGTCGGAATGACGAATATACTATCAGTGAGTACTACTTGTGGAACTTCAATATCAACGGACTTATTAGTTAGTTAAATGACAATTGATATATACAAAATACGCCTAGTCGTTTCTAATTGATTTTCATAACCTTGTCTTAAAAGAATGTAATATGTACTTGAAATGGATTTTCGAGTCAATATATATATATATATATATATTATTTTCTCAGATTAAGGAACAGGTTAGTCCGTTCATTTATGCATCGCTCATGATATATATATATATATACATGAGCGATGCATAAATGAACGGACTAACCTGTTCCTTAATCTGAGAAAATATTTATAGTTTAATGTCATATATAGTAATCTTTTTCGAGTTATCCATAGTTATGCCTTCACATGTTTTCTCACATGTAAGCCTGATACTTGGGGGGAAATATATCAAATCAAGTCCCTAACAAATCTTGTTCAAATTAATTAGATGCTATGTGAAAAAGATTGATAAATAAGGACAAAATATTAATTTCAAGAAATACGTATCGATGTTTGCATTAGATGCAATTTTAACTTGTGACTTTTTTTCTTGAAACGGTTTGGTTGGAGAAACGACGGACTAAAGGTATTTTTTTTTTAAAAAAAAGTGTCTTATTTGGTCACAAAATCTCTTTTAAAAAAATGATATTTTAGAAGCTAAAAATTATGACTTTTTAGATTTTGCATCTACTTAATTTATAAATAAAAACAAAATTAAACAATTTTCAACATTTGTGTAAACATTGTATAAATTTTTCCTAGAAATAGATTTATATTATGATACAAATATTACTACAACTATGTGAAATCTCAAAAAGTCCATGCATTTTCCTATTCAAATGAAATTTGTCATTGACTCAATTTGAGGGTAAATTAAAACTTTGATGAACACCCAACGTGAGTTAGTAGGTTTTATCACCAATTTAATCTTAACAAATCGACTATTGCAGATTTTAAATGTAGTTATTTTAAAAAAAAATCAAGTCTCACTTTGAAATATATAATCTGCCCGAGCATGCACACAAATATCACAACAATGTGAGAAACAAATATGATATATTAAGTGGCCAGTATATGTATATATAGTGATTATACATGGACAAAAAAAAGTAACTCAACAGAAGAAGATTTGAAAATCGAAATGAGAGGAGAAAGAAATGTAGCTGATCAATTGTTGGATGCAGATTGGAAGATGAAGACTGCAAGTAGAGCTCCCACCAGTGATGTAACTGCCAATGCTGCTATGGGCAATGGTGTTATCAGTCCAACATTCTGAAAATAGGAAGAGTCAATATTTCACTATAATTCGTCACTTTTCGGAGCAAAAAGCTTTCCCGCCCTTTCTTGGGTTACAGAAGAGGTGGACATGGTTTTATACAACTATACAATGGACTCTTCCACCAATTATTATTTGCGAAATGAACAAGGACAACAAGTAGTTTCTAGCAGAGTCCATTATTTAAAGTCTTGTTGCTCGTGTCCGTGTGACTTAGATTGTGATATATAATACAAGCAACAGTTTCGAATCTCCGCAAAAGCCTCACAGATTTAGGATTTCTAAGATGGGGGAGGATATTGAGACATTGAGGGTGCGGTGCTGAATCATGCATCGCCTGTGCCTGAACAAAAAGCTTGCCGTGGTGTGTAAACACCAGGATAAAATGCCAACTCTTTCTTTTCTTTTGGTCTTTTCAAATACCCTCCACAGCTATGGTTTCATTTTTACTCTATGCTATACTAATGATTAAAGCCAAATGGTATTATCTAGTATCTCCCTTCTTTTAGGATAAAGAAAAAATTAAAGTCACTTAGAACATAATCAGAAGAGATTAACATACAATGAACTTAAAAGATCATATATAATCATGTGCATCCTCCTTTCCAACTAAGTATATCATAAGAAATGCCTTACTTTGAGTATATACGATGTTACTCGGACCAAAATTACAAAGCACATAACCAGGGCAGACCCAAGATTTGGGGATGAAGGGGTAAGGCCGAATAAGAGAGAGCAATTCAATAGATTTGGAAGAGGGGGCGGAATATGAATTTTTTTCCGAAAATATCACATATAAAATTTAATTTTTTTTCGTTTAAGAGGGTCCAATGTGTGTCCATAGCCCTGCTGCCTGCTCTGCCCCAGAATAACTAAGAAGAATTAGAAAATTCAAACTCAAGCAATTGTCCATAGAAGATTCAAAATGTCAACAAAAGCATTTGTACAAATGAAATACCTCTAGAAGTCCTTTGCCCGTCGCGACTTCAATGCTAATAGCCACAGTAAAGCCTACCATGGCCAATCTCCCAATCCATATATCTAATCCATTCCCCTCCTTGGTGCTCTGCTCACATCTTATGGAAACATATTTTGAATTTTGAGCTGTAAATCTCTGGTAAAATGGTTTCTGAATCACTGGAAAGAAAATAAAACATTAGCGAGATTACTATCAAATTCCTTGAACCAAGTCACCAGGGCCTAGGCAGAAGTGTGTTCTAAATTATCACAATCTCTTATGATAACACTTGAACTGAAGCACATGACAATAGACCCCAATAAGTAAATAACTGAGCCATGCGTTCATGAGAGAACCCCAGACCAGAAAAAAATTTTAAAATTTATGTCTAATTTTTTTTTAAAAAACTTCTACTGTTACCGGTGATAATACTTGAAATCGAGAACATGACCACAAACAAACCCACGAGACTGTAGCTATTGATTTAATCAGCGAAGAAACAAAACCATCCACCCTATAGCAGAGAATTTTTTCGAGTTCTTTATCGCTCGCTGCGAAGTCTAGCCCCACGACCAACTGTTCTATTTACAAGTTCACGATTAACCTCAAATGGAATTTTTTCGAAAACAATTAGCTTCTCTCCACACGCCACAAAATACATAAATAAAACTAAACAGCCACAGCATACATCAATCGGTACTATTAAAAAATTCAGTTCCGCTCCATTTTAAAATTGGCAGTTGAAATAACCAAAAAAAAGGTACCAAAACAATCAACTGAATCGAGAAGCGAGAGAAAGATAAGCAGAATCATTTCCGTTTCTCCTCAACAATCGCGTATTGTGGAAGTTACAGCAAGCATACATTACAATCAAAACTTATCGGGGACCACAAAAAACAAGCAAATATATCATACAGAGAGGAGAGCCGGTGGCAAATACGGTTCCGAATTTGCGCGGGACACGGGTAAAGGCAACAGTGTCTGCTCGAATCATCACGCCAACATCTGCAAAATGGGAGAAATTCGGAGCAGCAAGAATGGTAGTTAGAACAAGGAGCTTTGAAAAGTGTACAGTAGCAAAGGGGCGACGAAATCTACCGCGAACGTAGCAGCGGAGAGGAGAAGAAATCTGCGTCGCGGCCGCCATAGCCTTCCAATTGCTATCAGGATTTCGGATTTTAACTCAGGTTATTTGTAGAAACCATTGTGATTTTTTCGGGAGCAGAAATTTCGACACGTGTCATATCCAAATTCTATCGTTGATGTGGCAAAATATCGATCATTGAATTTAAATCTACGATAAGTCTTTTTGAGGCAGCTTCAACTCACTCATGCAAATGAGGTAAGTTTGCCTTGATCGATTAATATCAAATATGATAAAGTTTTTTGAAAAACAGTTTCATTAATTTTTATTGATGAGATTGATCAATTTTATCGATATTTATGATAAAAAATAATATTTTTAGCATAAAAAGTAATATTCTTTCATGGATAACCTAAATAAGAGATCCGTCTCATAATATATGACCCGTGAGACCGTTTCACATAAGTTTTTGCTATCAAGAGTATGTTTCTTGTGAGACGGTATCACGATTATTTATCTCTGATGCGGGTCAACCCTATCGATATTCACAATAAAAAGTAATATTCTTAGTATAAAAAGTAATATTATTTCATGGATGACTCAAATAAGAGATCTGTCTTATAAAATACGACCCGTGAGACCGTTTCACACAAATTTTTGTCAATTTTTTATATGCTCATGAAACTTTTTTATAATATCAAATTATTTATTTATCGCTCGATTTCTTATTTTATAATTCATGTTATTTTCTCTTATACTATTATTTCAATAATTGATAATTTTCATTTTAAAATAATAAACAAAACTTCCTTCTCTATTTTTAATAACCACATCCGTCGTATATGTCACGATCTACTCGCATCTAAATTGCTTAAAATAATTGATTTTAAATTAATGTTTTGCATTCACATATAATGTATTTAGATAAAAACTTGTGTGAGACGGTCTCACGGATCGTATTTTGTGAGACAAATATCTTATTTGGATAATTCATGAATATTATTATTTTTTAAGATAAGAGTATTATTTTTTATCGTGAATATCGATAGAGTTGACATGTCTCATATATAAATGTTTTTGAGATCGGTTTACAGGACACCTACTCATATATTTATTGTATTTGACACTTATATTTATTACACGACAAAAGAGATAATATTAAATTACATTTTATATAGGGAAGTTACTAATTTATCGTCTCTAAATTTAAATATCGCAATTTAAATATCGCGTTAATAAAATTTTAAATACTCTCAGTTACACATATACATTTTTATTTAATTTTTTAAAGATTTAGACAATTTTTGGTTGGTATAATTCACGAGAACATATAAACGCGCGTTTTTTAAAAGCGGGTTTCATCCACGGCTTATTTAATTTGACCGGAAAAGTGCTGAGTCGAGAATCTCCACTTTCCACCTGAGGCATATGAAGCCCTTTCCATAATCCCTTCCACTCCATTCACTGTCACCTTTCAAGTTCCTATCTTTAGATTTATGTTTACAGTAATGTCTGCTGCAGTACTCCCACATCCAATTAAAACTAACTTTTGTAATCCGTCGTTTGACAATTTCAAGAAAAATGAAAGGACTTTATCTGCTACTGTATCTTGGTTGAGACAAAGAGATTGCACAAGATTTGTATTGCACAGAAATGGGCTGCTTCTTGCACGGGCTGAAGATAAGGCGAGAGATAGTTTTTCTGCTTCTTCGGGTCAGCAGCAAAACCAGTTTCAATCCAATTCAGACAACCCGCTTCAGGTTCTCCTAAAACTTGATTTTTTTTGTCGTGTTTTGTCGTTATTGAATATCTGTTCTTGGAAGTTTACAATCTGTTAGTCCTAGTTTGCATTTGAATTTATGTAGTTATGTGTCTTGATTGTGTTCAGTTGAAGTAGTTATATAACGAAGCTTAAAAAAAGAGATTTCGTTGAAATGATAAGGGAGTTCGGTCATGAAAGCGATTCTTCTGGAACGTTTTTTTTTTTGAATAAAAAAACAAAAAGTCCTGCTTCATAAATCATAAAGCACCAGCTAATTAGTCTTTCTTGGTAATTTAATATTTAGAGAAGCGGGAGATCAAATTGGGAGGCTCAAGCAAGAAATTTTTAAATGTCTAAAGTTTTTTAGGATACTATCACAGGCTGGGTTCTCTGTCATTAAATACTGCAAATAGGAATAGTTCTGTCTGTGGCTTATGAGACTCGCTGGTCGTCAAGGTTTCCTAGTTATGTTTTCCAAAAGCATTTCACAGGTGTCACTAACTATTTTTGTTAAGCTTCTGGGTCACGAATTTAGCTAAACTACTTGCCATGTCCTGTTTTTACCCTCTTTTAATTCGAAGTTGATTGGTGCAATGTTTGGACATATTTATCATTATGCTAGGACTTGAATCAATCTGGAACATGTGATCCTTTATGTTCCCTTGATGAAACAAGCTCTAAAGATTATGCAGCCAATTATCAACCGAAGACAGATATTCTGAAAGCCGTTGCAATTCTTGCAGTTGCGGGAACCGGAGCATTGGCAATAAATCATTCGTGGGTGGCAGAAAACCAGGTTAATCTTTGGCATTCTGAAATTTTTCATCATTCAAGTTGGCCATTGAATGAATTAAAGTTTAATGAAAATTGGTGGTTGGACCGGTCTAATATGTGCTTCAGAATTTTGCAATGGAATTGCTTTTTGGTATTGGCTATGCTGGAATAATATTTGAAGAATCTCTGGCATTCAATAAAAGCGGAGTAGGACTTCTAATGGCTGTCAGTTTGTGGGTGGTACGGAGCATTGGGGTAAGATATTAGCCACTTGGATCATGAATATATACCATATCTTAGCCTCAGTCTATCATTTCTTAGTTCTCTACGGCGTGAGGTTACTTTTTATTCTAGATTTCTCAATCCATAAAAACTGTAGTATCCATTGGTTTGGGATGTCAGTATCCAAGGGTATCTTTCAATCATGTAATCCATAAAAATGATATCTTTGACTAGTTGGGAAATATTATCTTCTGCCTAATTGTTTTCTGTTATATATTATGTACGTTACAAGTAAACATTGGCAAATTATCGGTCGCCGTTTCTCATTCAATCAAACATAATGAATCTAGGCCATCCAATGTCATTGGGCAGGCCCCTTCTACCGAGGTAGCTGTTGCAGAGTTGTCTCATGCATCTGCTGAAGTCAGTGAAATAGTATTTTTCTTGCTTGGTGCAATGACCATTGTTGAGATAGTCGATGCTCATCAAGGATTCAAGCTGGTCACTGACAATATTACCACTCGTAAACCAAGAACTCTGCTTTGGGTGGTAAATGTTTTGAAACACCATACTATATTAAATAGCGTGTATTATTGTGACTTTGTTTAATTGTTTATACTAATGAATGTCTAATTGTGTCACCGAGCTCATTTTATTTTACCTTCATTGTATTTCATTGTTCAATCTGTATGCAATTAAAAGCTGTCATCAGACTCCCGGAGTCCAAGATGACAGAAAACTACAAATACTCGGTGTGATTTTCAATTGCTTTTGCAAGCTCACCTTTATTTTCATTTTAAATTTTGGCATAGACTCTTGGCGAAGTTTAGTTCAAATTAAACGTGTTTCGTGGAGAGTGTCTATTCTTCCTGAGATGAGGTTCTATGATATCTATGTTTCACACCAACTTTTTATGTTAGTTCAGGATTGATCACGTAGTGTCTGACTTATTTATCCTAATAATACCAGGTAGGTTTTGCAACATTTTTCCTCAGCTCAATCCTTGACAACCTGACCTCTACCATTGTAATGGTGTCATTGTTGAGAAAATTGGTACCTCCTTCTGAATATCGGAAGTAAGTTTTAACTTTTTTTTTGTGTGTGTGTGTGAGGTAATTATAATAACTAATTGTTGAAGTATTCAGTTACTCTGACCATGTTACATTATAGCTCTTTTGATGATTTAAAAGCATGGAGTGAATATAATTATTTACCAGCAGATCATTCCATGATGGAAAAATGTTGAAAAGCTTCTTGAAAGAACAACTTGTAGCATTTAAAGTTTACAATTTGATAATTCATTCTTCCTATACTCACATAAATATTAGTTGAGGCCGAAAGATCTGATCATATACCTTCATCTCCTCATATTGAATCAATGTATAACTAAATTTCTCTGTGATTGATATTGTGCTCTTTTTTGCAAGTTCAATAAGAAGCTTTTCAAAAGTCTGTATTAGCAAAATGTAGTTGTAAACACTAAACACTCTATATCAACATGACACACGATTTTTTCTACTGAGTATGTCTAAAGATTTTAATAGTTAAAGTTTAATCTACTGGGACATGGATTGGAGATTAAAAAACATCAATTAGAAAGTGATAGCAGCCTGGTTGAGCAAATATCTGTTGAATTTTACATTGCATGTAGCCATATAGATCTCAAGAATGTGACTATAAAGAATTGTCTTCGCAGGCTTCTGGGTGCTGTTGTTGTAATAGCGGCAAATGCAGGGGGAGCATGGACTCCCATTGGTGATGTTACTACTACTATGCTGTGGATCCATGGTCAAATATCGACATTGCCCACCATGAAGGTTGTGCTACTCTAATGTCTTTCTGACTTTCTGATTCAGTTGTCCTATCGTGGTGGATTATTCGCAAGTATTCAATTTGATTAGAGCAATCATCGCTGCTGCATCAATTTTTAAAATAACGAAATAACGAAAAGAGGCTGATTTTTTTAAATGAAAGGTATGACATGCACAATAGCATTTCAGAAGAATCTAATTGGCAATTAAGTAACAATTTGAGTTTGGTTTTTATGAAATAATAAAATTCATCACAGTGACTTTCAAAAAAATAATAAAAATTCATCATAGCGCTTCTTGACTGCATTAAGTTGTTGATGAAAAAACTTCACTTTACATTTCTTGAACTTCGGGGGTGTCCGTATACATATATTGTAATGGTAAAAATACGAATTGAAGCTTAATTTTTGCTCGGGAATATTCTCGCTTGCCGGGTAAGGGCAACTCTTTTTATAAAGTGTTTGAAGACGAGAAATTCAGTGTAAATAAAGTATATCGAGAATTTTTTCAACTTCTTGTTTCATATACCTAAGGTAATGTTTGCAAATACTTAAAAAAAGTGATAATGAACTTCTCCTTTATAAAGTTTTGGAAATTTGTAAAGAAAAATTTCATAATCACTTTTTTTTACATTTGCAACAATATGTAAGAGGGTCCTATATGTGCCTTGTATACTGTTGAAATGATCAATTCAACTACCACCATTTTTATGTTTTTTCTTTATGGCTCTCACTTGGTTCCCAGTAGCAATTTTACGTCTGGTTTGGTCGATTCAGCAGCAGTATTTATATTTGTTTTATCGTGGAACAGGACTTGGCATTACCATCAGTCGTTTCTCTGGCTGTACCTCTGGCTCTCATGTCGCTCACTAGGTAATTTTTACTTGCTGAAAGCACGTTTTAAGCATATTTAGTTCTGAAAATGTTAAAAAGCGTAACAAGTATCAAAACTCTCTCTTTAGTGAGGTGAATGGGAAAGGACAGAGTGCTGAAGATGTTTTGGCATCTGAAAAGATGGCTCCACGTGGCAAGCTGGTTTTGTTTGTGGGCCTTGGCGCTCTAATATTTGTCCCAGTTTTCAAGGCTTTGACTGGCTTGCCCCCTTACATGGGCATACTTCTTGGACTCGGAGTTCTTTGGATTCTCACGGATGCCATTCACTATGGTGAATCTGAGAGGCAGCGACTGAAAGTACCTCAAGCTTTATCGCGTATCGACACTCAAGGAGCCCTTTTTTTCCTCGGTATCCTTCTATCTGTCAGCAGGTGCGCATAAATACTTTGATGGCTATCATGTACTATTTGGGTTATAAGTCAAATACAATTCTATATGTGTATCTTATATGTCGACTCTAAATGTTGAAGCTAAGGTTGCCAAGTTGAATCATGGAAACTAATAGGTCCATTTGCTTTAATAATTATCTGTGGACAGAGCATTTGTAACTATACAAAACTTTAAGCTGGCGGTCGAGGTACAAGTCAATTTTTTTCAATTGTACATCGAGCTAAGTTCCACATTATGATCAATATGTCACATAGGCTGCTGTGCAGCAGAGATAATTGTTGCTCCAAACACTATTCGAATACTTGATTATAGGATTCTCAGCAAAAGCTTACATGTGTTTCAGCCACAAGGAATATTAGCATTGATTATGCTTGTGACCGATGATCTATAGTTTATGATTTATGTTCCTTCCCAAGAATAGCCACGCCTCAATTCATTTATTTCATTAACCTCGAATGATGACACACCTCTAAAATGTAATCATTCTTGTTTTGTTTTAAAAATACGTGCTCTACTTCATAGCTTGGAGGCGGCAGGCATTCTGCGGGAATTAGCAAATTACCTTGACGCTAATATTCCAAGTGTCGAGCTGATTGCTAGTTCAATAGGATTTGTATCAGCAATTATCGACAACGTACCATTGGTTGCTGCGGCAATGGGCATGTATGATTTATCTTCTTTCCCTCAAGATTCTGAATTCTGGCAGCTCGTAGCATATTGTGCTGGTACAGGTGGATCCATGTTAGTCATTGGATCTGCTGCTGGTGTTGCATTTATGGGGATGGAGAAGGTTGATTTCTTTTGGTACCTGCGGAAGGTATATTCTACAAGACGAGTATTACCTACTAGACTAAATGAATTATCACTACCTTAAACTAAGCCACTCTGTTTTTTTTTTCTCAGGTAAGTGGCTTTGCTTTTGCTGGTTATGTGGCTGGTATTGCTGCATATTTGACTGCTCATCATCTCCCCGTATCCTTTCCGACTACTCTTGCTCATGTCCCATTCCTCTCTGGTTCGTAGGTGGGAACTATTGTTTGTTGTTGGCTTCTTGGTAGCATTTTGCCACTGTATCGTAATCTTAATAATGCTTTTGTGATCAGAAAGTTGCAAAAGAGAGTGCATTTTTTCTTAGTAGTGAAATATGAAATAACGAAGTTAATGGCTGTCAACTGCTATGTATGAATCAAAACATGGTGTCTGAGCTGTTGTATAGTTTCAAACAATTTAGTTGTCATAACTTTTGTTAAGCAGCATTTCATGTTCTAAACTATAATGAGATAGGAAAAGTTCGAACTACTGAAAGGGCGGTTTCTTTTTTGGCAGAAATATTAAATTTGAAAGCAGAAAAAAGGATACAAGGAATACTTACAAAATTTGTTAATATACTGGATTGGAAGTTGATTTTTTCCTTGTGCTATATTTCACAAAATGGGGTGCTGTACAACAAAGGAATAATGAATGAAGCTCTACAACTTAAGGCAAACAAATTCCTCGACAGCTGAGATTTCACCAATCCTTCTCAATGACTGTCTGCTCAGTTCTCATCGATTCCAATAGCCATTATTGCTTGCTTCCTCGGAGCTATCTTCCAACACTAATAAAGCTTACATTCACATTCTCCTCACCCAGAATGCTACCGACTTTTCTTATCATTCCAGGATGATCAACTTGCCGGCAGTTCTCGTAGTTCCTACGGGGTGGTGATGATGGGATCGGTCCATGGATTTTCTTTCCTTTTCTTTTGCCGCATTTCGCATGGGGGAGGAAAAAGGAAAGAGAAGGATGGACTTCAGCCACTCGAATTTTCGATATTCCTTTTTATTTCTCATCAAACGAACCCCTGAAAGAATATACTTTTGTCGAGTGTGGATACTGCCTTCTAAGCTAACATCTACCCCGAAAGAACCAACTTTTCGTATCATTCCAAGCTGATCAACACTAATATGTTTGTTTTTTCTCGAACTATTGCTCGAAAACAAGAATTGAAAATATTTTCAAATACAAATCAATACTTTTCGAAGAGTCGTTTACAAAAAAAATGTAATTTGATGCATAAAGCTAATTACTGGATTTCAGACACCACTTATTATATAAAAAAATTGAAAATAGATTTTTTTTTATATATTTCTTTAATTATTTTAATTGGTTTAATGGATTAAATTAGATATTAGATAGTAAATTACAATTTTCTCTTTTTAAAACTATTAACTAATATAAAAAATACAAAATAAAGTATTGTAATTTAAATTTAATGATTTTTACTGACGTAAGAGTAATAATTAATACACAAAACTACAATCAAACATTTTGATAATAATTTTAACAAAAAAAGTAATACTTTTTCATGGATAACCCAAATGGATAACCCAAATAAAAGATACGTCTCACAAAATACGACCGTGAGACCGTCTCACACAAGTTTTTGCCGAGTTATTAAGTAGGTCTCTTGTGAGAATGTCTCACAAATTTTTATCTGTGAGACGGGTCTACCCTACCGATATTCACAATAAAAAGTAATAATTTTAGCATAAAAAGTAATACTTTTTCATGGATAACCCAAATAAAAAATCCGTCGTACAAAATACAACCATGAGACCGTCTCACACAAGTTTTTGCCGAGTTATTAATATCGTCCAGCTAAGTAAACACGCCCTCGATATATATTTGCATAATTGAATTAACCTTGTTCATCCGTTAATTTCTGCACATTATTAATTAGATTTCATCAATATTTACATTACTTTAAAATAATTAATAAATTTGATTTCAAAAAAAAAATAAGTAATTTAAATATCAATACAGAGAGTATTTAATATCAGTAGAATTTAATCATAACATACGATACAATGATTATTTAATGCACATAATTATTATTTATTAATATATCAATCTGATATATTATTACATTATAGTTGATAATGGGCTACGAAACAACCAACGAAATTAGGGCTTTTTTATTCATGTTTTGTGGAAAGATTGTTTAGTTTTGGGCCAGAGAAAGGTTGAGATAGGCTTGGGCTAGAAAATGGCCCAATTGAACTTGGGCCTCTGTTGTTAAATGCAAATTATCTTCCTTGAGCTGCAAGCCTTCAGCATCCACACACACCACATTTGGAATATCAATTCCTTTTTGTATCTCTCTCATCTTCTCCAAATATTTTTGGTCTCCAGAAACTATTGCTACCTATGATTTCATTTCACTTTCAATAACATTTTTGCCAAAATAAACATGAAATATATCAGCTAATCAAATCGAACCGAACTTAATCGAAAATACAAAGCAACAACAATAAGCCTTGGATTCGAATTCGGATAAGTGAGACGAGTCTATGCTACACATCAAGTAAAACTCCCGATGTTTGTATAAGATGATCGATTTCACCATAAAATAAAAAAAATATCGACGACCTCATATTTTTTTTTATATAAGATGAATGATCGATCATCTTATACAAAATAAAAATCGAAACTTACTGCTGATATAATATAGACTATCTCGAATAAATGTATTCAAGCTTTAACTCAAGCTAGATTCCAAACTCAAATGATAAAATCATATTTTGATAAAATTTAGCTCGAGTTCAAGTCCGACCCGAAATATTATTGTTTGTGAGCTATTCAATTATTGTAAAAAATAAAGAATTAAATTGTTTATTAATAAAATATTAAACAATGAGTTTGATGTATAAAGGTAATTAACAGACCTGAATGATTGGAAGAGAAGGCAAACCCAGATCAGCACGCACGCTGTGAATAAGCGTCTCCATATTCCCCTTGTAGCAATCCACATCATCCTGCGACGCCGTGTCGCTCTCCCCTTGGTACCACAGTAGCGCCTTGATTTCTCCGCCGCTGTGCACAGCGGCTCTGGCTCGATTCACCATGTTTTCGTAAAGGTGGCCGCCACGCGCCCATTCCTTGATGGCTGTCCCGCCGACGGCGCAAGGCACCAACCCGATCGCCCCGGCTGAATCCTTCACCGCATTGGCGAACGACATACCGGGTCCTACACCGCAAATCTTTTTGGTGTCGATGTCGTGGTGAAGGGGCTCACGCGCCACCTCCCAGCTGAGTTGTGCGTTGAGGCGGAAGATTTTGCAGCTATCGGCGGCGCATTCGGGTGGAACTATGCCGTCCCAGTGCTTGTGTTTGTCAACGCCGCCTCGGCCGGCCATGTTGCTCTGACCGGATAAGATGAAGATCTGTTTGGTGGGGTTGGCTTCATTTGTCTGGATCGAGTCTGAGAAATCCATTGACGGAATTGACTTCTGGACGATACCCTTTGTCTGGTTTCTACTTTTAATGGGATCCGTATATTTCATTGAATTTTGTGGCTTTGGTGGTTGATTTCATTTTTAAATATTTTTTTTTCCTGAATTGATTAATTAATCAATAAAAAAAAATACTAACATTTTTTTCAACTAACCAACTAAGGTTCGCCACAATATGAATATATATATCACAATCTTAACTAAAAAAGGACTTAGAATGAGTGAAAAACACTTAAAATAAGTTTCATGCAAGGCCTTTTTTGTGGGATCAATGAAGCACAACTTAGCCCTAGCCTAAACCATTACAACATGCACTCCAACATAGAATTGGCAATTAATTGATCCAACTCCTGACTCCAGTTCTAGTTGAGTCTCTACATCAACCATTACAAGGGACTTTTTATCTTTTTAAATTTTTCATGCTGAATTTCGGTCTGATGTTCGATGTTCCAGCATGACCAAGAGGGGAGATTTCTTGATCCTTTTAGTACTATTAAGTCTGAATCTTTCCAAGTTCATAACAATCGGATGTTGCTTTCTTCTCCTTTTGGTAGATGCATAGTAATAATAGAGAAAATAGTATGAACGCAGCTAAGGACCCTACCACAATCCAGGCCATCGCACCTGGTTTTAGCCCGTTGTTGGAAGGGTTTTGAAGTGGGGTTGATTAATTCGATCTTCTGCGGCACGGCTGCAATAGCTGGAGAAGCCCAAGGAACGACACATATTTTCTTGATTCGTCTGCCACAGAGGCCGTGTTTCCGTAAAAAAACTCAGTTTTTTGATCAGATAAAGGCACTGAATTGGGGATTTCTCCGACAAGATTGTTGAATGAAAGATCAACAGTAGCATTTGGTGTTATTTTTGCAGCAAATTCTTGAGTCAATAAGCCTGAAATCCTGTTGGATGAAATATTCAAGAAACTCAAATTTCCCCCATCAAAGTCTTCAGGCAAAGATCCATTCAACAAATTGTAAGACATATCCAAGAACTCAAGAGATTGGATCCCACTTAAAACGGAGCCTGAAAATGAATTTCCCCTCAGAGAAACCACTGTCAAATTCTTCAAGGAAGTCAAACTTTGAGGTACATTTCCAGACAAGACATTATCAGATAAATTGAGAAACTTGAGACCATTAATCCCTGAAAAGGACTTTGGAATCACACCAGAGATTTCAGTCTTTGCAAGAGAGAGGACCTGAAGTTCTTGATTATTGAAAAACGAACTCGGCAATGTTCCATTCAATGAATTATTCGTAAGATCAAAATCTCTTAGATATGGAATAAATCCCAACTCCTCAGGATCGCGCCTAGCAGATTACAATTTGGGAGGGCTAAGCCTACAACTCGAAGAACATCTGGCACATCAAAGTAGGACTCGACTCGAGCACATGTTACACCAGTCCATAAACATTATGTAGCATCAAAATAGTTCCAGTTATTTAGAACTGATAAAGGGTCATTCAGAATGGAGTTCCTGAAAGAAAGAAGGAAAGCTCCATCCAAATTGATGAAAAATGAAGGAGTAAAAAGAAAGAAGAACAACAAAAAAAGCCTGCAAAGATGAAGATAGTTAGCACTTCGAAGAACTGACACAAAGAGGAGACAGTTTTCCAGAGAAGGCATTTCATGATGATCAAAGAAATTAGAAGTTAAAAGCAAGTATGGAGATGTTTGTTTTTGGTGAACTAAAAGGGATGGGAATTTGAGAGAATTTGTTGGAAGTCAAGGGAGCAGAAGCAAGAAAATAAGGGTTGGTTCCTTTTAACTCGAGCACCAAGCCACCAACTCCAAATGACTTAAATTGGAAAAACATGCTATTAACTTCAGATTTTTTTTTTGTAATATAGTCAAATTCATTAAATCCTCGGTAGATGAGATCCTACCTATGTGGACCCTCAC
This sequence comes from Primulina eburnea, assembly GCF_022965805.1. Taxonomy (NCBI): domain Eukaryota; kingdom Viridiplantae; phylum Streptophyta; class Magnoliopsida; order Lamiales; family Gesneriaceae; genus Primulina; species Primulina eburnea. Next base: position 2,458,938 of record NC_133115.1, on the reverse strand, counting down.
TTCATTTCAACGGGTAAGATCTTATCATACATATAATTTCAAAAAAAAAGTGGGTCGTATATGAATGGGAAAATCTTGATCATCCATCTTATCATGGGGACAATGCCCATATAGATAGGATGAAATAAACCGATGAAAATAGGAGCAGATGTTGTACTTTAGAAACTAATTATTAATTTTAAAAAGTGAAATGGAGACTGACTTGTGGAAATTATACGGTACTTTGAAATATAGTATATGGTGATGCCCCAAGGGAGCCCGGGCCCGGGTACAGACCCTGACCCGAGAGGTTCTCGAACTCGGGCAAGATCAGAGCAGAGAGAAAATATCAAAGTGCAATTACTTTCAGTAAGCCGGGGTGAAAAACAGGATCCCGGATCTTCAGACGCCCGGCAAGTTGTGCACTTAGTTATCTGAGGAATTCCCAATAAACCACTTGGCGAGCCATCGTCCAATGAACAATTAGCCAATACCCGGGGTAAAAACTTCCCAGGCGGAAAAGTACCTCAGAGGCACCCGGGTGGAAAACACCCGGGAAAGAGACACGTTCTCTCCCTGACAAACACGTCTTCCGGACATCGCGGAGCCCATCCTCCCACACTCCATGACCAAGTCCACTCCCAGTACATGGCCCACTATTTTGCAACGTGGCCCATGACCCCAAGTCATGGACCACCATCCGAGCTTTGCGGGCAAGTTATCTACCAACTTCATCTATAAGTACCCTCCGTTGGGATTTCACAGAGGTATCGACTCTTCTCTGAATACTCACAAGCACTCACAAATATTCTTACTTTCTTCCTCAGTTTTCCTTTGCGTACATCACTGACTTGAGCGTCGGAGTGGATACGCCGGAACAACTTCCGGCGCCCTTCCCCCCCCCCCCCCCCCCCCCCCCCTTTTTTTACGTTCTGTGATTTCAGGATTAATACCCAGGTCATCCCGGGCGTTGGTTCTCAGGCTATAGGGAACTCAATCCTCCCGGACCACCGGTCATTCATTATAGAAAATTCCAACCGCACAGATATTCAAACACCAGACTTGGCAGATTGAACATCCGGCTATTACCCGATTTGCCCGGTCGACATCATTGGCGCCGTCTGTGGGAAACTGTAGCTAAAGACGTAGATATGGTTACCACTCGTAAAACTACGGGGAACCACTCTGGTCCTCAAAATCCGGAAGGAGGTCAAGAAAATTCATTGCCCAGTCACCTCCCAGAGGAGTTGGCTCAGTTGATAGCTGCTGCGGTCCAAAAAGCCCTCGCAGAAAGGGGCCTACCTGAACCCAGCCACTCAAAGGAAAATGAGGCAATGGGAGAGTCTCCTCTTGAAAAAGAAAGAGACAGGGAAGAGAATTCCCAGGCGTTTTCCAAAGCTCCTACCTTTGTTATGGTCCAGGAGCTAGAAGATTTGAAGAAGAAAGTGAAAGAGTTGGAAGCTAAAGCAGGGTCATCTCAAGTTTCAACCCCGGCTGCTTCCCAGGGATGCCCTTTCTCCCTGGAGATTGTGAGTGAGCCCCTCCCAGCTCATTTCAAAGCTACCAAAATACGGGAGTATGATGGAAACTCAGACCCTGACGAGCATCTCACCCGGTTTGAGAATATGGCCATGTTACATTGCTACTCTGACAAAATCAAGTGCAAGGTGTTCCTCACCACCCTAGTGGACTCTGCCCAGAGGTGGTTCGAAAAGTTGAAACCCCGGAGCATACAATCTTTTGCAGGTTTCAGAGACACTTTCTTGCACCACTTTAGCAGCAGCAAGAGGTATAAGAAGACTGCCTTTAGCTTGTTCGAGGTAAAGCAATCAGGTGATGAATCTCTTCGGGCGTACATTCGCCGGTTCAATAAAGCATCCCTGGAGGTGCCGGCTTGTGCTCCTGAAACCAAAACTACAGCGTTCACTCAGGGACTCAAGGAGGGAGATTTTTTCAGGTCTTTGGTGAAGAAGCAGCCCGAGAATTTTGAGGATCTGCTGTCCCGAGCAGAAAAGTACATAAACATGGAAGAAGCGCAACGGCAGAAGAGGGAATCCACCCGCCGAGAAAGAAATGATCGAGTCGGGAAAGTTGAGGACAACGCCCGGGGAAATAATCTCGGGCGTTTATCTAGATACGCCCCCATGAAGCCGCACCGGGGTGAAGGAGTCCATCTTTGCAGCGGCGATCAGGGACCCAAATTATATCGGTCACCTCCAAGCCTGCCACACACTCCCAAGATGTGCTCCTATCATGGAGAATGTGCTCATAGCACAAGTGAGTGCCGAAGACTGAAACGGGCCCCTTCCCAGTCGGGCCCCGGGGAGCAGACACAGTTAACAAAGAAGCCCCGGGGGCTCCCGTGGGTAAATAAAGATGCAGGGTACAAGCCGGGGGACAAAGGCCAGGTCAGACAAGAAAAGAAAGATAATACCGGTCAAACGTCTCGTGGTCGGGAAAACAGGGACGGAGGAGGGTCGCCCACCCTTGGGGTGATTAAAATGATCTCGGGGGGATCAACGGATGGAGATTCCAACCGGGCCAGGAAAGCACATTCCCGACAAGAGAGTTTTGGAGTGGAGGATGTAGGGAGGGATGAGGGGCCGGTGATCAGCTTTGGTCCCCGGGATCTTCAGGGAGTCAGCCTCCCACACAATGATGCCTTGGTCATCCAAGCGAAGGTGGCAAATTATGACATTCGCCGGGTTTTCATCGATTCGGGAAGCTCGGTGAACATTATTTTCCAGGAGGTCCTGGACCAGATGAATTTGGAGGGCTACCAGTTGCAGCCAGTGGAAACGGCATTATTCGGATTTGCTGGCCACACAGTTTACCCCCGGGGGGAAATCACCCTGCCCCTCACAATAGGATCTGAGGAGCTCAGGAAGACGGTGATGACGGTTTTCACGGTGGTAAGTGCTCCTACCTCTTACAATATCATTTTAGGCAGGCCGGCTATGAACGCTCTCCGGGCTGTAGCCTCGGCTTACCATCAGAAGTTAAAGTTCCCGGTGGGAAACAGAGTTGGAGAAGTAAGGGGAGATCAGCCCTCCTCCCGCAAGTGCTATGCAGAGACGGTCAAGATTGAAAATAAAAGAGCCCGACGAGGCGGAGAAAGTAGGAGGCCAGGGAAGGAGGAGGTGCAATCTATCCAGCACGTGCGCATGGTGGAAGGGGATGAGCATGAGGAAGTAAGCATTCTACCCGGGCAACCCATGAAGACAACAAAAATAGCCCGGGACCTTGAACCAGCCACACGTGCCCAATTGTTACAGTGCCTTGAAAATAATGCGGACATCTTTGCATGGTCTTCATCAGAGTTGGTAGGGATCTCCCCCCACGTAGCAGAGCACAAGTTAAATATCATCCCGGGTTCTCGGGCAGTAAAGCAGAGGAAGAGACAGTTTGGTCCCGAAAAGGATAAAGTAATTGCCGATCATGTGGGGGCACTATTGAGAGCCGGGCAGATTAGAGAAATCCAGTTTCCCACCTGGCTATCCAATGTAGTCTTGGTACCCAAATCAGCTGGCAAATGGAGGATGTGTGTTGACTTTAGGGATCTAAACAAAGCCTGCCCAAAAGACTGCTACCCCCTACCCCGGATTGATCAACTGGTGGACTCGACATCGGGGTATGAATTGCTGTGTTTCATGGATGCCTACCAGGGGTACCATCAGATCCCCTTGGCCCGGGAAGATCAGGAGAAGGTCAGCTTCATTACCTCGGGAGGAACCTTTTGCTATGTGGTCATGCCCTTTGGATTAAAAAATGTCGAGGCCACATATCAAAGATTGATGGACAGGATATTCACCAAGCAAGTCGGGCGGAATATCGAGGTTTACGTGGGCGATATCTTGTGAAATCTCGGGCACACACTGAGCTCATCCCAGACCTCGAAGAGACCTTCTCTACTCTTCGAGAGTATGGGGTGAGGTTAAACCCGGCCAAATGCATGTTTGGGGTTAAGAGTGGCAAGTTCCTCGGGTTCATGGTCACCGAGAGAGGAATTGAGGTCAATCCGGAGAAAGTCAGGTCTATTACTGAAATGGCATCCCCAAAGTCAGTCAAGGATGTACAGAGGCTCACAGGGAGAATCGCCGCCTTATCACGCTTCATTTCTCGATCTGCACACCGGAGCTACCCTTTCTTCCAAGCTCTAAGGAGAGCCAAAGAGTTTGGCTGGGATGAAAAATGTGAGAAGGCTTTCAAAGAATTGAAGAATCACCTAGCCGGGCTCCCTGTCCTTGAGAAGCCTGGACCCGGAGAGAAACTTTGGGTGTACCTTTCGGCTACCGAATATGCTGTCAGTTCTGTACTGATCCGAGAAGAGGGTACTGATCAAAGGCCGGTCTATTATGTGAGTCATGCACTCAAAGGGCCCGAGGTTAGATATACCGAAGTAGAGAAGGTGGCCTTGGCCCTGATAATTACAGCACGAAAACTTCGCCCGTACTTCTTGTCCCATCCTATCACGGTGCTGACCAATACCCCTCTCGGGAGAATCATGACTCAGCCAGAGATCTCGGGAAGGCTGGTAAAGTGGACTGTAGAATTGGGAGAGTATGACATCGAGTACCAACCCCGGAAGGCGATTAAAGCCCAGGCCTTGTCAGATTTTATCACTGAGATGATTGTCCCCGATATCGAGAGAATTTGGAGAATATTTGTAGACGGGGCTTCCGGCAAAGATGGCAGTGGGGTGGGAGTACTATTGATATCACCCACCGAGGAAAAAATACAGTTGGCAGTTAGGTTGGACTTCCGGGCCTCCAACAATGAAGCAGAGTACGAGGCCGTTATCATCGGGATAAAAGCGGCCCGGGATGCTGGAGCTACCCGGGTCATTATTTATACAGATTCGCAGTTGGTAGCCCAACAAGTAAAAGGAGCGTATGAGGCCCGGGGGGAGAAGTTTGTGAAATATCTGACTATCATCAGAGAGTTATCAGCACATTTCATAGATTGGAGCATAGAGCAGATTCCTCGAGAGAAAAATACTGAAGCCGATGCCCTGGCAAAAATGGCGGCTTCATTTTCTGACTATCGGGAGCCGGGTATATCTTACCACACTAGCCTGGTATCCTCAGTGGATACCGGGCCTCCTCAAACCCGGGAAGATGATTGGGCCACCCCCATCCTTGACTACATCTCCCGATCCTATCTACCCGAGGATGCCAAGGAGGCCAGTCAAATCAAAAAGAGAGCGGCTCGGTTTGTTGTGATCAATGACATCCTATACCGGCGGTCTTTCCAGGGTCCCCTTCTCAAGTGCATCTCCGGGGACGAGTCCATTTATGTTCTAAGGGAGATTCATGAGGGCTGCTGCGGAGATCATCTTGGAGCAACCTCCCTGGCTAGAAAGGCTTTGCTCGCTGGATTCTGGTGGCCTACTATGCATCAAGATGCTGCCCGGGTGGTCCGCTCATGTGAGGGATGCCAAAGGCATAGCAACATTAATCACCACCCAACTGCCCTGATGAAACCTATCCGGGCCTCTTGCCATTTTGATCAGTGGGGCCTGGATATTGTGGGATCCTTCCCTGTGGCCCGAGCTCAAAAAAAATTCTTGCTGGTAGGGATTGATTATTTCTCTAAATGGGTGGAAGCAGAGCCCCTGGCCAAAATCACGGAGGGAGAGGTCCTTAAATTCCTGTGGAAAAATATTGTCGGCAGGTTTGGGATCCCCCGAAAGCTTATATCTGACAACGGCAGGCAATTCCAGGGGAATAAAGTCAGAGCTTGGTGCGAGGAGATGAAGATTACTCAGGCTTTTACCTCAGTTGCTTACCCGCAAGCCAATGGACAGACTGAGGTAACCAACCGCACTATTGTCCAGGCACTTAGAGCTCGATTATATGGAGTTGGAAAAGACTGGGTAGAAGAGTTGCCCAGTGTTCTTTGGGCATACCGTACTACACCTCGAACGGCTACCGGGGAAACACCATTCAGCTTGGTGTATGGCTCTGAAGCAGTGCTCCCGGCCGAGATCGGGCAAACCTCAACCCGGGTGCACACATATCCGGAAGACAATGATAATGCCCGGGCCAGTGAACTCGATCTCATTGAAGAAAGGAGAGAAAGAGCGGCAATCAAAATGGAGACTTATCGACGCAGGGTGATGAAAGCTTATAACCAAAGGGTCCGACACCGAGAGTTCCAGATAGGAGACATGGTCCTAAAAAAAGCAAACCCGGCTGGAGATGTTGGCAAGCTTGATGCCCGATGGGAAGGACCTTACAAAGTGGTACGCAGAGTCAGCTCAAGCGCTTATTATCTTGAAGATGAGCAGGGCCATCCCCTCAAAAGACCCTGGAATGCTTTCCACCTCAAAAAGTATTTTCCTTAGAAGTTGTTGTAAATTTCCTGTGATTATTTGGCAATAAAGTTAAGCTTCGGAAAAGATTATTCTTAAGCCCGGTAGGTCCCGAACCCCGGTCCATATATAAGGGCCCGGATCCAATGCCCCGGCTTCCCTTCAACAAATCATTAAGGGCCCGGGTGATCCAATGCCCCGGCTTCCCTTCAACAAATCATTAAGGGCCCGGGTGATCCAATGCCCCGGCTTCCCTTCAACAAATCATTAAGGGCCCGGGTGATACAATGCCCCGGCTTCCCTTCGACAAATCATTAAGGGCCCGGGTGATACCATGCCCCGGCTTCCCTTCAATTTATTATCAAAGCGGGGGAATCCAGAGGCTCGGTTGCCTGAGTCGATTGATCCTCGGTACCTAACATTACTAAATGTCATCACTCAGATATTATCATAACCAGGATATCTTCCAACATTGGGTAAATCTTTCTTATTCACAAGTTAGCACAACGACGCTGGGGTGAATGAAAGAAATTTCATTAGATTCAGGAAAGTTATTACAACTACCAGAAAAAGAAAAAGTGCTAAACGTCTAAGCGGCAGGCTCTGGCTCTGAATCCTCCTCCGCCTCGGATTCTTCTTCCTCCGGAATCTCGGAACCATCAGCTGGCAAGGAGTTTACAGCCCGGGCCAAGTCCAGCAGTTTTTTCTTTTCCGGAGGTAGAAGGCCGGCTTCTTTCGCCTGCCCCCTGCATTTGTTAAAGCCCACCTTGAAATAAGGAAAGGCTTTATTTGTCACTATCTGCTGAAATTCTGCAGCAGCAAGGAAAGAAGCCCGCCACCCCTCCTCCTGGGTGGTCCGAGCCGCGAGAGCCGCCTCCAGCTCCCCTGCTCTCTCGGTGGCCAGCCGAAAATCATCTAGGGCAGCCCGGGCATCTAAATCTAGCTTCTCAGCTCGGGTCTCTGACTTCTCCAGCTGAGCCTTTAGAGAAATGATCTCTGCCCGGGCCTCCTCAAGCTGGGCTTGCAAGCAAGTTATTGTGGTGCCCTGACCAAGGATAGCCTCCGCGTGGAGGTCTTTAAGATGAGCCATATGAGCCAAGGCATCATCGTGAGAGCTTGGGCGGAGGCAGCCCGGGCCTCTGCGCTCTTTTGCAAGGCGCCCAGTTTCTCGAAGGCAGCTCTAGCCATCTGCCCACCCTGCAAATAGCCAGAAAATACATAAGGAAGAGAGGATAATGATGGAGCGAAGAAAGAGAGGGAGAGGAAGAAAAATACGTACAGCCAGAAGGAGATTGAAGCTCTCCATCATGAGATCTCCTGCTTTTGAAGCCTGAAGAATGGTCTCTTCGGCAGGAGTTGCCACCCGTTTCAGCATGTGAAAGCCCATCGTTGAACTTCCAGCTGAGAATATGGTCTCGGGCACTGCAGGGGAGGGGGAAGTAGTGCCATCCGTAGATAGTGGCGGGACCAGCCCGGACCCCTGAGCCATCCGGGTCACCACCCGGGGCTCAACACAGACAAGCTCTTTTGAAGATTTCCTTTTCTTAGTGGTTTGGAGGGGCCGGTCTGAGGACTCGTCCTCTCCTTCGATTAGAATAACCCCTCGCTCCTTGGGCTCGGTGGCCTTGGCAGTCTAGACGCTAGGAGAGGTACCAGCCTGCCCGGCCTCAGCAGTAGCCAGGGTCCCTTTTTCGACAGGCATCTGGGATGCCGGCTCCTCCTCGACCCGGTATTCAGTAGCCGCCTGGGATGAAGACCCCCGCTGCCCTCGTGCCTTCCTTTCAGCAGCAGCGGCCTTCCGGGCAGCCTTTCTAGCCGCTTTTTCCTCAGCCAACTTTTGGGCAAAGGCCTCTTTCATCTCAGCGTCTGCAGGAAATAAAACAGCCTGTTAGATTATGTGATCTACCAAGGGAAAGGAAGCACAATAAGGGTTAGCGAAAGGAACCTACCGGGGCGGAAGGCATCGAACTCTTCGATGATGCGATCAGTAGACTCCTCCACCCCGGGGCTCAGACCGTAAGTCACCAATAAATTTTCACCAAGGAGGGCAGAGGAGCTATACACCTTACCGCCTACCACCTCCTCACACTGAGTGTAAGAGTCAAGTGTGCGGTAGTTCTCAGGAAGACCCGGCTGATCAGGAAGGGTAGAAATAAACCCAACCGGGCATTCAGGGAGGTTAGCAGGACGAAGGTAAAAGAACCGGCGTTTCCAGTCCTTGACGGAAGAAGGAATATCTCCGAAAAGTTTATGGTGAGACCGGGTCTTGAACGAAAAGGCGTAATCGCCAATATAGCAGATAAAGAAAAAATTAAAAAGGCAAGGCTCAAGGGGGATGTCGGGGTGCATGGAGAGGAGGGTGAAAAAACAGGTCATCATCCTAATGGCATTAGGGTGAAATTGGTTGAGAGGAATGCCAAGAAAGGAAGATATCCCAATGAAAAAAGGGTGAAGAGGAAACCTGAGGCCATTGATAACCTGGTCTCGGAAGAAGGTAAGATACCCTTCTGGTGGCTTGTCAGCCCGGTCACTAGGGCCCGGGATGACAATAGCATGGTTAACAGGGATGGAGCCAAGGAGGCGGATCTCCTCGGCGGATTTGGCTCGGAGGGAACTCACCATGGTAGAAAACCAGGGCAAAGAGCCAGAATCAGTAACCCGGGCGGGAGAAGGAACAGCCCGGGCGGAAAGTTTCGAAGAAGTCGCCTTCTTCTTTTTCTTCTGATGGCGGGAAGGCCCAGCCCCCTGAGAAAGTTTGACTTTTTTAAGGGGAGGAGGAGGAGTAGGGGGATTCTGAGTACGAAAAGTGGAAACAGGGGAGGCAGAAATGGGGGGACTATCGCGCAGGGCCTCTGACTCGAATTCCGAGGAGCCCTGATAGATATTACCCGAAGTAGAAGAAGTACGGGAAGAAGACATAATGATAAAAAGGGGAACTTACGCGAGTTTGGAAGAGAAATGGTGGTATGAACGCCGGGAACTGATCGGGGGAAGGGCGAAATTGCAGGCACGGAGGTTCAGTGAATGAGCAAAAGTAGTGAAGGGTTAGGGGAGGAGGTATATATAGGAGTAGGAAAACGAACTGGGCCGTAGATCTAGCTATGATCCAAAGGTCCACATTGGTTCAGAAAAATACACCCAGATCACGGATCTCCGTCGTTGATCTAGATGGATATGGACGATCAGATGCGCCTCGTAAATCGTACCAGGCATGTGAAAGGACGTGTAATGATGAAGGTGTCAGACTTATCGGATACTCGGAAGATGGAACGTTGCCGACCGTTGAAAAGAAAATAAAGGGGCACGTGCCATCATAGCATCGGGCGCATTATTCAAAAAAGATAGCCGACGTGTTATTTTAAGCCCGGTAGTTTTTAAGGCCCCAGCATGTTATTTTAAGCCCGGGAGTTTTTAAGGCCCCGGCATGTTATTTTAAGCTCGGGAGGTGTCAGGCCCCGGGACGTTATTTTAAGCCCGGTATGTTTAGGGCCCGGGCGTGTTATCTTAAGTTTGGGAGGTTGTAGATCCCGGTTTTCTATCCTAAGCCAATAAACTCTAGGAAAGTAGAAAGCAAAACACGCGAAATACAATATTATTAATGAAATTGGCGTTGTATTACAACTGCCATCCTAGAGTCTACACGAGCTTGCCATGCGGACATCCAATGATGCAGTTCAGGGAGTGGGAGATTGGCAAGGGACCTGGTAGCAGCTAGCTTGTTCAGCTGGTTCCTTTCCTTCCGCAGTAGTGCCTGCAGCAGAACCTGATCAGTGGCCAGCTCTGCCACGCGCGACACGTGAAATTCCCGCTTGTATCTCCTCACCAATGCTCTCTGCGGCCTGGTGAAAATTAGACCCTCCTGGTGGGAGCGCACAAGATCATGAATCTTACGCCGAGTGGACATGACTTTCAAATGAATAAACTCCTCGATGGTCCTCTTCAGTGAGTCTAGACGAGCACGCGTGGAGGGGGGCAGATGGCCGTAGGGACTGCTGCAGACAGTTGATTCGCTTGAACTTGGCATATTGAAAGTGTTGTTTTTACCGCACCTGCATTTGCTTATTTATAGGCAAAGGGTACTGAATACGGGGGAAGTCGAAGAGTTCCCGACCATACCAAACGACTGCGCATTTATGCAGTAAAAAAGTTAATCACAGCCGTTGGTGTAAGAATACGTGTACGGTCAGCAACCGCCTCGTAAATTGGTCCGAGTAATCAAAGGGACATGAGCCAATATCAATGCCGCAGTGTCATCATTGCCTCGGGGAATGAGGAGACCCCCGGCACGATTTTCGTGTCGAAAATCAGGGTTGTGTATGATTGCGATACTATACCATAGGTCGGGAAGTCTTAGGTTACCGACATTTTGTGAAGCCCGGGAAGCATAAGTCCTCGGTATTTTACGAGGCCCGAGAGACGTGAGGCTCAGGCGTGTCATTCACAGCCCGAGAAGCACGAGGTCCCGACGTTTGTATTAATGTCTCGGGAGGTATTAAGTGCAGGGGTCCTGGTAAGTCATTTCATCAGATAATACAATCCGTGATGCACGTGTTAATTAATAGGTTTAAAATCGTCGTCTCCGGGCAATGACAGAGAAGGAAACTGAGATAAAATTTTTATTTAACCGTGTACATTGGCACGTATTACATCATCATATTTCTCTTCTACAACAATTATGCATATCTTCAACCAAGCAGACAGCGGGGGAGTGGAGCCTTGCATGAAGCTGGGAGAATCGAGAATGTTCTTCAAGAGCTTCAATTCTTTCCGAAGCATCAGCTGATATACATGGCCATCCGTGAAGATGTCCACCCACTCAGCTATGTGTAGTTGTTTGCGCATTTTCTTTAGTTTGAGTACCAGGGTAGGGGTGATGGTCTCCTCATAATCATAGAGAAGTTTCAGTTCTTGAAGCTCTTCCCAATAGCCGAGAACTTCGTTAAGAACTTCGTCTTCTATGATGGATTTTTGGACTTCAAGGTTGGGCTCCCTCAGGGCCTCAGCCATCCCTGGGGTTCTTGAGCTGCTTGCACCGGTCATATCTATTGAAGTAATCAGCAAGGGATAGTGGAAGGGTTGGAGGATACTATATATTTATAGGGAGGAGAAGTGTATCACAATCGTTGCTTCTCGAATATATCAACGGTTGAGATGAGTATTGGAAGTTGCACCGAGCAGGCGAAAAGACAGGCGTAAGTATCGAGATATCATAACAGTCTTCGAAACACGAAACATTGCGGATAAGTTTGAATTTTAGGGCTTACGACAGCATCAGCAATAATATCCACATCTGTAGAATTCTAAAAGATTCCGCTATCACCAGGAGAACTGTTTTTTACTAATCGGGACAGCGAGACAGACTCTAGCCCGACTTTTTTAGGCGGGAGTGGTGATGCCCCAAGGGAGCCCGGGCCTGGGTACAGACCCTGACCCGAGAGGTTCTCGAACTCGGGCAAGATCAGAGCAGAGAGAAAATATCAAAGTGCAATTACTTTCAGTAAGCCGGGGTGAAAAACAGGATCCCGGATCTTCAGACGCCCGGCAAGTTGTGCACTTAGTTATCTGAGGAATTCCCAATAAACCACTTGGCGAGCCATCGTCCAATGAACAATTAGCCAATACCCGGGGTAAAAACTTCCCAGGCGGAAAAGTACCTCAGAGGCACCCGGGTGGAAAACACCCGGGAAAGAGACACGTTCTCTCCCTGACAAACACGTCTTCCGGACATCGCGGAGCCCATCCTCCCACACTCCATGACCAAGTCCACTCCCAGTACATGGCCCACTATTTTGCAACGTGGCCCATGACCCCAAGTCATGGACCACCATCCGAGCTTTGCGGGCAAGTTATCTACCAACTTCATCTATAAGTACCCTCCGTTGGGATTTCACAGAGGTATCGACTCTTCTCTGAATACTCATAAGCACTCACAAATATTCTTACTTTCTTCCTCAGTTTTCCTTTGCGTACATCACTGACTTGAGCGTCGGAGTGGATACGCCGGAACAACTTCCGGCGCCCTCCCCCCACCCCCCCCCCCCCCCCCCCCCCCCCCCCTTTTTACGTTCTGTGATTTCAGGATTAATACCCAGGTCATCCCGGGCGTTGGTTCTCAGGCTATAGGGAACTCAATCCTCCCGGACCACCGGTCATTCATTATAGAAAATTCCAACCGCACAGATATTCAAACACCAGACTTGACAGATTGCACATCCGGCTATTACCCGATTTGCCCGGTCGACATCAGTATACCTTAACAAAATTTTAACACCATATATTTCAATTAGTTTTATTATTTATGATAAGATAATATATTAAATTTTAAATCAATATTTTGTTTATTTACACGTTAGTAATATAAAGTATAAATGACGTTATTATTAGGTAAATTTGAAATTCATTATCATTAACATGAAATATTATATAAATATGTAAAGAGTGAATTTGAATTTTATAACCTTAGTTTTTTAAGTAACAAAAAATATATTTGAAATATGTATACAGATGAGATTTTTTTCTTGCATGTCTAGGCATCCTCAATTTTCTATTTTTTTAAAAACAAAGAATATATAAATAAAATTATATGTTGAGTTATAATTTATATATGAAATTACAAAATTATCTTAAATATTTTTTTTTTAAAAAAGAAAATAATAAATAAAGTATGTATTTATAACCTTTTTCTGAAAATAAATTAAAAAAGACGTTAAAATGGCGGAAGACCTGAAGGATTGGTTGCTTCTCGAAACGCGAATATAAGCTATGCCTACTCTAATGTTGCCAGCAGCTCGCTCCGCTGTCTCACCACCACGTCCGCCGTGTGCGGCGGCGCGGCTTAAGCCCTTGTCGTGTGTACTTCCCTCTCAATCACTCCGTTTCAGCAGCACCATAGATCCTCATTCATTTCTTTTTTCTTTGAAATGTCTGAGAAGTTTATCTTCTCCTTACTTTATTCTCAATAGCCACAGTAGAAAACCCCTAGCTTCGGCTCCCATTTCTGCTGCCTATAGCTCTACCAATGGTGATTCTGAAGATGAGAAACTCGCTCAGGTATGTTGTTTCCCTTTCCCTCTCTGTCCTCGTGTGTTTTGCCTGGATGGGAATTGCAATAGCCTTCCTTGATTGATGTTTCTCTAGTGGCGGCTGAGTTGAGATTTTTATCATTTCAAGTATCATGTTTTGATTTAGGGTTTGTGATATTGTGGTTTGTTGGAGATGAACTTTAATTACTTCAGATTAGGTTTTTTTGTAAGAATTAAAGGTCAGATTTTGTTCTCAATTGAGTTTTTTTTAACATTTTATTAAGATGTCTTGGAAGCTGATGAAATTTGTATTTGGGGTCTTCGGTTGAAATTATGTAATAATCCATTAAATCAAAGACGAATGATCTTTAAAAAAGTGAAAATGCAAATTGATCCAGTATTTGGTCCTGCTTATCATTTTTATTTACAATATTAGAATAATGAGGGGTCCCAATTGTTGAAGCAATTATAATGTTGAACATAAAAACGTCAGTTTGAAATGGCCATATTAGGTTTCAAAGAGATTAGAGAGCACCTCGAGGAATTTCAAGAGATTGGGAAGTTTTGGTTTCTGGGGACAGCTAGTTTGTACGGTAGTTGCCGCCACGATCCTTTCATTTTCTGTCGTTATATCTGGGAAGATTACATCGCCTGCTACCTTTTATTCTACTGCTGGTGGTATAGCAGCTGCATTCATTTCTGTGTTCTGGTCATTCGGCTATATTCGGTTATCCGAGAAACTCCGGAAAACAGCCAATGATCCTTCTAAGGTAATGTGCAATTATGAACAAGTAGCATTAGATTTAATGTTTGAGCTTCAGTTAGCCTATGTTACATATTTCCGTTTAGTTCCAACAATATGTGATCCCATTGTTATGATTTGTATATATCTGTTGATTTTTTATTTTTTAATTTCACTTTTAACTACTTGGGTGGAACCTTAAATGTTCATAAGAAGTTATACTCTTTATATGTCTGAAAATAATTTACATGATTTTGTCTAACGACTAATACTGAAAAATTTATAAAAAAGTGTTTCCTGAAGGGAAGATCTTTAGGGAGCCAAAAAAGATGGTGTTTTAGAGGGACCAACCTACTTTCCTTGACACTTCCAAATTGACGAGATAATCTAAGAGTATTTTGGAGTTGTGTTATATTGTATTATTTAACAAAAAAAAATATTATAGGATGCTGACAACCCTAATAAAATCTATACTCGTCAAATTCTTTCATATGAGATCAATCTTTCAATTCTTGCATCCATAAGTTGAGAAGATTTTATTTTTTGTAATACGCTAGATATTAAGGTTAGATTTTTTCCAACTTCACAAGTCCACAAGCCTCATATGCCTGGTTAAAATGAACCATTGTAATCCTGGACTTAGCCTCAATTTTAGTTCAATCACTAGTCACTACGCAAACTTGATGAACCAAGTGGAGCTTTGTCTCTAGCCAACAGCCTGTGCTAGGAATTGTTCTCCCACTAACCACTATCAAACTAAGTTCAAATACTTGCAGAGCTTCCCTAGCCCACTATAATTTATAACTTGGTAGCCCCGTCCATGAACTGACCAGGAGTGGACCCAACAGGGGGTTGGGGACAGTTGCCCCTCTTAAAATAAATTTTTAAAAGTTTTGTTTGTAATTTCTAAAATTTGATCGTGTCACTCTCACCCCATCAAAATCCATTCAGTAGCCCTTCCTCACCCCCATCTATTTTTGTCCCATCTTTCGAATTCCAAGATACACCAATAAAAGAAACTCAATATATCAGTCCATTTGGTATAAACTTACTCAGTGCGCTGGTCATTGTCCTGCCAACTTATTGCAAGCTGAATTTTCTTTTAGGCACCTCCTCGAGAGGATGTTGTAAGAAGTCTGAAAAATGGTATCGTCATAAATCTCTTGGGCATGGGTGCGGCAATACTTGGCATGCAGGCAACTGTAGGTTTGTTGGTGGCCAAAGCTCTTACAACCTCAGGTAATCCTTATTACCAAGGTTCCGCTCCTGGGAGCAGTCCAGTTCTTGCCTTGGATGTTTTCTTGGTGCAGGTATCCTTCAGACTTAATGATCATCTGATTTATGCATTTTATGTGGGATGCTTACAGAAAGAGCTTGGAAATTAGGTTGGTTGGGATATGGGTTTGAAAAATGGATTTGAGAAATACTACACTAAAACTTGAAGTTTTCTTTTCGAGGGGTACGAGAGGATTGGCTCCTACTAGAATCATCCTTGTGACCTTGGCTTGTAAGTCGGTTATCTTCTCATTACATTTGCTTGTTTTACAGGCATCCGCAAATACTATACTCTCACATTTTCTAGGACTGATAAGCTCGTTGGAGCTACTGCGATCCGTCACATTGCCACCTTCAGAAAGTGCTCCGAGTCCTAAGCTTGCATGAGGTATTTGGTATTCTCAGAAAAGCCGTTGAAAATGAAGTTCACAAGCCATTTCGATGGTTGGTATTTGGCCTAAGAAATTGTATCCAACTTCGAGCCTGAATCTTTTTATAGGTGGACCCTTTTTACGTTGAAATCGTGCTTGCTATAGCCAGCATTTGGAAAAAGGAAATCTTTTTATATTTTCCATTTTAAGTTCGTAATTATTATGCTATTGCTGCATTGAGCAAGTCCAGTAAATGTGAGTGGCAGGATTGTTTGATTAATCTTTTTGAATGTTAAATAAACACCTAGTAAATCGCACCTAGTAACATGGTTACATTTGAAATTTGCTAACAAAGTTGCCATTTCTCCTACTTTAAATTGAATCATAATGAGATATTTATTCTATATATAATTTATTTATGAATATTAATTATATTAGCAATTTTAATTCTAAATCAAATTTTATGGACATTGTAGCTAAAACTAAAAAAATAAAAAATCTTGTCATAATATATTTATATATTTTAATACTCCCTGGTACTCGGGTATGTGCATTATGTTTTTTTAACCAAAAACTAAGAAAGAAAAAAATAAATGATAAAATATAAAAATAATGTTTTAAAATAAATAAATATCCATCAAAAAGAAAAAAAAATGTAGTATTTTGTAATTAAATAGTCATGATAAATAAAAAAGATTTGTAACATTTTCGTAATTTAAAAAAAAATGTTTGAAATTAACAATTTATATGACCGTTTTAGTTGTAATTATAATTAAATTAAAGATAACATAACCGTTTTTGAATGGGATTATGTAATAAGATAATATATTAATTTGGTATGATCCGGGCTTTCGGGTTAGGGCCCTGAAGCCCATCATCAAATGATTCGGTGTTCTTTCCCAGGAATCAATACCAAATCAACTATCCAAGATCCAGAATCTAGGGTTTATGGGTTTGTAGTGCTTCCCGCAAATGTCGTCTTCGTCAGGCAGGCCGGCTTCCATAGCTGCCGGAAATTATCAGGTGGTTCCAGTTGCGGAGAAGGCGGTTTCTTCGCTTCCTCCGCGGCCTCCACCTTCTTCTTCGTCATCATCTGCTTTAGTAGAGTACACACCGCCTGTAGCTGCGCCAGAAGACGAGGATCTCGAAATTAAGCTACGCCGCATTATTGAATGTGTTCCAGTTCGCGTCAACAACACCTCAGGAAGTTCTGCCGGTTCAGGATCGGGTGATTTCCATCAGGTAGTGGATGCCACTAGTTTCTGCAATTGATATGATATGTACATTGTAACCACCACTAATTAATCACCATAATTTCCAAGAAACGTAATCCCAAGGCCGTATCGTTGTGTTTGATGAAAATGTTTATCTTTTAAGTAATATTCCGGTCATCGATGAGATATTTCTCTTTCAGAAGGTAGTTACAGATCGACCTACTCAATCTCAAGTATACAGCCATTAGACTGTTGTTGGGCATGGCTAAGTTTCTTCTACAATGGTGGAGGTTCATATTGTGCACTTTTATTCATGATAAACATAGGAACCCTCTGGTAATTGTTATTTAAAATTGTTAAACTCGAGAAGAACAGAGCAAGCAAATTGCTATGAAAAGCTCCATCTTTTCTGTTAATTAGAAAATATAAAAGATTGTTCTGTACAAAGTGTAACTACCGACCCTATTTGTATGTACAAAAGCGCTCTCTCCTAAAACACATTTCTACTCGCAAGAAAAGTCTTTATCAAACATTTCAGAATTTGAATGAAAACGATAAAATGCAACTTTTGAACTGAAAAGTGTTTGGAGTTCATGCCTCTCTGTAGTGAGTCATAGCCTTGGAGCTTGTTTGTCTTGGTTATTCAGAAGCTTTATCAAACAAAATGTGGAGTGATTTTGTCTGCTGAAACAGTGAAGGTAACTAGAGTATATACCACTATATACCATGGTGCTTATGGGTTGAATGCTTTTTTCACGATGATGGCCTAATCGTTGTGTTTAATTCACTTCACCCTTAAGCTTTGATGAATTTCGCTTTTTGGAACGTTGGCTGCATAGGCAATATTCACCATTGGTTCGATTTATTTGTTTTAAACTAAGTTGATATAGCTAGCAGTTTGGAAACTATTGTCTTGTTTCGACGTGTCTTTTTGAATTCTTCGGAACTATGATTTGATTTACGTGGAATGATCTATTGTATGGGAAATAATAGAGAATTATTTTTATTAAGAAAAGGCGGAGGCAAATTGAAGTTATTACGAAAAACCAGAGCGAATCTTAAGATCAAAAACAGAAAACATTGGCTATAGTTTATCTTGTACAACGTTATCTTGTTATACTCATCCCCTTTCACCAAATTATAATTACAAATATTTAAATTTTTTTGTTGGGTTATTGATGGTGACAGTATCGACAAATGAGGCGGAAGGAACAAGATCGGCTAGCAAGGATGGACGTCGACTACCAGAAAAGGAAAGAAATCTCAGAATTCAACCAGAGAAGAGAGGAAAGATTAAAGGCTGCAGAGGAACGTACACTGAAGAAACGTTTAAAACGTCAGAAGAAGAAACAGAGAAAGAAAGGGAAAAAGAGCAAACTGAATGAAGGTGGAGAAGAGCATCCGACTGAGCAATCATCAGACGAGGATGGAGATTCAGATAATGATGAAACTTAGAGGCAAGGAAAGACAAGTCCGATGCTTAGGCTCCGAACCCAAACGAGCTAACCAACAATAAAAAGAAGAAAGGTAGTTTGCTATGAATTGTAGGTTGATGGTGTTGCGTCAATGTTGTGTAAGATAGGACATCTGATCAAGGGAAACAAGTTGTATTGGACCCAAGAATAGGTGGTTTCATATTGCAAGTTGAATGTATAATCTTTGTTGATTTGATCAAAATTTCCCAAATGGGATAAAAAACCTTTGTGCGCATCATCCATGTTTTAGATTTATTTGACCTTGATTTAATAATCAATACATGTTCATGTATGTGTGGATAATCATCTTGAATAATTTTTTTAAAATATTTTAATTTTCCCTAAAAATAAATTAATCCAAGACTTCACCCTTAATGGGCCTGTTATTATTTACTCCAGCTGAAGCCCAATCCGTATGGCAGTGCGGATTCCGTTCAACCAGAAATTGAACAGAAAGATCTCTGCACCATGAATTCGCAACACCAAAACTTGCTGTAAATCGATCAAAAAACAAAAGGGAAGAAAGTAGTGAAGAAGAAGATGCTGCCCACCTCTTCATCGGCGAAGGGGCGCTCGGGTGCTCATGCCCGACCCAATTCGGTCCTACCCCAGTACCTCCGCAGAATAGTCAAGGTAATTTTTGGACGAAATATTTTGCAGATCTGATCTTGATCTTTGGTTGTGAAATTTACCTTGTTGTGAGAAATTTGTGGCTTGATTCGGTGATTTTGCTTTCCCCACCTGTCATTATCATGTGGGTGAAGGACTCGAGATTGATCGAGTTAATAGAGGAGCAAATGTGAAAGGTTATGTGTATCGTTTCTGTTTTCAGTTCGTTTTATTTCTACTAGTTGAGGTGATGGGAGTTCTTTTGTGCTTGAAGTTGAAATTTTGGGGACATGAGCTGGAACGTCTTGTTCTGCTGCTATCTCAGTTTCGTTGTAATGCTGCGGAACATTCACAGTGATTCCTTACTTCATTATTTAAATACAAACTAATGTACTTTTCTGAATGAAAAGTGTTCTTCTTCATATTTAATTTGGATACAGCCTGTTCCATATTGATTTATTGGAAGTTCTACAGCTACTCACATGATCATCCCTCCATGCTATCCTCACTAGTCGTTGTACTGTAGTTACTATCCAGAACCCTAAAACCAACTTATTTGAGACTAAATTATGATTCAAAGGTCGTCATGGGAAGTCAAGGCTGTGTTGTGGGATGGGGGACATAAATTGGAAAATAATCTCTGGTTAGCTAATGCACTGGCTCTTTATTGTGGTGTTACACCATCTAAACATTAATTTTTTTAATGAGTTGGAAATACACCATCTAAACATTAATTTTTTTAATGAGTTGGAAATACACTTCAAGTATGCATGTGTGTATTTGGTTTTTTAATTGGGTATCTGATTGCTAAGTCTTTGCTTACTTTGTGGGTGAATTGAATATTGCTTTGAAACTTTTATCTTAGCTGTGGTCTCGAATATGGTGTGCCTATTATCAAATCAATTTCTTTTGGCCATGGAATTTGCTTCATTTTTACTTTTATTTTTTATATGAATAACATTTTCAGAAGCCTGCTGATACTTTTGGCTGTCTATAGTTAACTATTTATAGTCTATAAATGCCTCTTTTTGATTTTCAATCAGTGACATTTTTTTTGGATGGCTCAGTGGCAACAAATGGATATTGAATATACTTTCTGGCAAATGCTTCATCTATGCACTTCTCCAAAAGTCGTGTGAGTTTCTATCTTTCCACAGATGGCTGTTGGTGTTCCAATTTAAAGCTAATCCATTAAGCCTCTCATTTAACATAATTAGCAAAGGTTTTTACTTCTTTTTTTCCATGATTAGTTAAAACTAAACAAGCTATTAATTCTGTATTCGTGATATGGTTTACTTCAAAGCAAATTTTATCAGTGTCATGTTACATATATGAACAGAAACATCTTTTCACTGAAATAAACACCTCAGATTTCCATGTAAATAGAGAGAGAGTTTATACACATTCATAAGTCATATAATTTTACTGTGGCGGGTTGTCATATTTGGAGAGGTAAGAAGATTTTGTTAATGTAAGCAGCTGTGTATTGGTATATTTTGAGAATTCCTGGTAGTATAATAGTCTATGGTATCTTAATAAAGCACCAGGAAACTTTAGTAGTCCCTTGCTTATTAATTTTATATTTCTGATTTATAACTTTGTTCATTTTGCATGGGAAACTGTTCAATGAATGCAGATATCAACACACCAAGTATCACAAGCGTAAGTTAGTTTTTTTACTTGGCATCATATTATACGTATGAAACCAACCTTTCTCTGATATCATTTTATTTCATTTGTGGGCATCAACTTTTGCAGTTGATGTATTTTTTCTGCTGAATGGATGGTTTCATACTAATTTTTTTGATATTTTTAAAAATTATACACTCCATTTTGTTAAGCAAGATAATTTGTAATTCAACTGGTTTTTGTTTTAAGCTGTAGGTGTTATTAATACTTTTCCATTTTTGTGTCATGTAGAAACAAAGAATCAATGGGCACGTGATGATCCTGCATTTGTTGTGATATTTAGTCTTCTTTTGTCAGTTGCTACTGTGGGTTATTGTGCTGCGTAAGTGCACTCATGATCTTAGTTTTGAACAAACTTGTGTAAAGTCCTCGTATAGTTGACATTATTAGCAAGTAGATTTATTTTTGAAGATATAATGAATAAATTAAATTGCACCTGAGGTTCGATATTCAACATGATGTTCTTTTAAATGATTCCAATATCGTAAGTTCTTCAAATGAAACTCTGGGTGTTGTGTTCTTTTCACCTCTTGCAATACAATACTTCATGTGTATTCTAATGCTGTTGTTTGTCATCTATCATTTATTTCAGGTATGATCATAGTGCAGGACACACTGTTTTTGTGGTTATTTCGGTATTGCTTTTCCATTTCCTTGTGATAGGCACAATTTTGGCAACTTGTTTTTGGTAAGGAAAAATATGAATATGGGTAGAGTGCTTTTTCTTATTATTGCATGTTTCTATTTTCTTGATTTAATTTTATTACTTTTTGAGAGCTACATTTCTATGAAAATGCTTGGTCGTAATCTAAGTTTCACTCATCAGATCTTTGTCAGCTGGTTCAGAATTTTTGACGGTTTTCATAGATGATAGAGTTTTATTTGACAAGATGATGAAATTTTATTTGTCAAATTTTGTCCAGGCTCTTGACTAACAATTATCTTCGAGAAGAAGCTATAAACAGCCACGTGGTTGAGCAACGGGTGGAATGGCAAGTGCTGATCTGCTTTTGCTAATCTCTTGTATTATTATATATATGAGTTAGTCTGCATTTCTTTAGTTTCTGTATATCTGATAGCATTGTTTTCTTCTTATGTTAGTAAAATTATGCCTCGTGCCTGAATTTGTACATGTGTTTGTGCTAAGAACTCTTTAATTTTCTTGCTAACATTATGTTGATCCGACTTTGTGAAGGTTGTATTCTTTTGATGTACACCTCAACTCTTTCTTCCCTATGTTCGTGCTGCTATACGGTATGCATAAAATAAATGTGCCTTATCTTGTGGTTTTCTTCGATAATATATTTACTGATGTCTTTGCATTTTGCAGTCGTTCATTATTTTATATCACCTCTTCTACTGGCTCATGGTTTTGTTCCGGTGTTGCTATCAAATTTGCTCTTCATGGTGGGAACTTCCTACTACCATTACCTAAATTATTTGGGTTATGATGGTGAGATGAGTTTACCAATTAGCTGTTTCTTTTTTTTTTCAATTGGTTAATGAATAATGACAGTCATTTCTTATCATGTCCTTTTGTCTCTCACCCTCGAGCTAGGCTATGAACCTCATCAAGTTTTTTGTTCCATCTTGTGTCAAAGTTCCACTTTAGGCTATAATGACGTTCATGAAGTGTCCAAAAGATTAAGGGCTTTGCATAAACTTCTCTCAGCTCATTAAATTCAGAGTTTGTAAAGAAAAATACTGAGTCATTTCCACCTAAATCACATGTTATGCTATGAACTCAGTCTAATTTTGCAAATCTTCTGGTTTGCAAATAATGGACTCCCATTTAAAAGTAGCACGATATATGCAACCAAATCGAGCGTTCTTGGGAATAATATGTGTTAACAAGCTTCTTATGGCTGAGTCAGTTTGATTATTTTTTTAATTATTAGTGCGATGAAGTTTAATGTATTCAGAAATATATGGCATTCTATTGTGTTCACACGTATCTCACAAAGTGTTGATAATATGGGAAACTGGTACCACGGAAGTGTTTTTTGAAGTTTAACGCATAATTTGTCTATCCTAATGCAGTATTGCCCTTCTTGGAGAGGACCACTTTGTTCCTATATCCAATTGGCATCGTCCTTGTATTCTTCCCCATCTGTAAGCATCCTCACACTATATTCCAAAATGTTTTCTGAGTTATTCAACAAATAGATGGATATTTTACATTTTTGCAGTAATTTTGAGTGGATTCAATCCATCGAGATATTTCATGAACATGTACTTTAGCCAGTTGCACTAGATTTGTCTAACATCTCAGACGCCACAAATGACCCAAGAAGATTCCACGAACCCGAGGATGGTTAACGAGGAGATGGAAAAGAGCTGCGATTTGGCAAAGAAAGAGTAGGTAACAGTTAGCCTTTTTTTGTCCTACTGCGAGTGTGATTGGGCATAGGGAATATGAATTGTTGTTATCATAGGAATTTTGGTTGCAATTTTTATCTCATGTATATGCCAAACGGGCTTTAGATTAGAGTCTCAAATACTGAGTTTCTTTTACGGCTTGAAGTTCTATAAAAGCATATGAGGTTCCCCAGAGTAAACCTAGAGATCAGTTGTGAATTGTTATGTTGGTAGGTTAAACTCCATGGTGCATCTAATGGATGGCACCACCGATCACAGTTCCACTCGAACCGTGAACCGAAATCGAAGCCAAACTCATGTTTTGGTTTGGTTTGTGTTTCAAAATCAAATATATAATCTGAAGTATAAAAAATTTCACAAATTCATCTTTTGTCTTATGTCAAAATTTTGATGATGGATAGATAATTATTGGATTGATGGATCCATTAGTAATATGGGCAAACATATATTATTGTGGTCTTTTTTTTTAACTGGTGGATGAGTTTATTTGTTATAATTGTGTTTGAATTAAGACTTTGTTCTAAACTTGAGATCGTTGTGTCATATGAACTATAAGCAATTGCGATCATATTGTATGGAGTTTTCTTGAATATAGTATGAATAAGAAGGAACCAATTAGTCCGAAGCAAATGAACTCAAATCTCTTTGTTCTTCGTTGCATATGTATTTTGTTTTCAAGGTACGCACCCAAACATGCACACTTCGACACTTTTAAAGAACAAAATTAAAGTTGGACTCAGATTTAAATCAACACCCCTACAAATAAATAATCGAAATACACCTCGATTTCATTCAAGAAAGTTCAACTTTTGAGTCCGGTATAGACTTCTGCAGAGGCAGAGCATTTAGCAAACTTTGGATCAGATCATCGATCACTCGACCATGAAGCCAGAATTCTTCCAAAAAACAGAGGAAAGGGGTCCGAGAAGATTTATATTTGAACACAAGTGGCTTCCGGAGGAGGATTTTACAGATTTTTTAAATTAGAATTGACAAGTTTTTAGGGGAACACCGGTTTGCCTAATCGTCTATCTCAATGCAGTAATGCTCTCAAATCACGGGGTGGCACTAGGTTTGATCAACTGGGTCGGAAAATCAGTGATCTTTGTAAGAAGCTGGATCGGCTTATGAGCTCTCGGGAGATTAAAAATAATTTTTGGCACATTGAAGAGGTCGAAAAACAAATCGAAAAACAAGAGGAGATTCATTGGAACCAACGAGCGAGCCCGAGTTAATTGGCTACTGCACGGGATCATCATACCAACTTCTTCCATGTGAAAGCATCTTCGCGCCGCCATAATAATGTTATTAAAGGTCTTATGAATGTGAGAGGTGACTGATATACTGATAAAAATAGTTTGGCTGGTATTATCAAAGAATATTTTGGTAATTTATTTTCCTCTTCTAATCCAACCACGATGGATATCGAGGCAGTGCTTGAATTCACATATATGGTGGTGGGAGATCAAATGAATGTCGTGCTCTGTGCCACATTTACTGAAGAGGAAGTCCAGAGACCAGTGTTTGATATGCATCCATCTAAAGCTCCAGGGCCGAATGGTTTTACTGCTCTTTTCTATCAAAAGTTATTGCCGATAATTGATAAAGACATAATGAAATCTGCTTTGTCCATTCTCCACTATCAAGAAGATTTGACAAAATGAAATGATATACAGATTACACTTATTCTGTTATTCACAAGGTTAAAGAGTCAATGTCTTTAAAAGACTTCGGAACAATCATTCTTTGTAATACCTGCTATACGATAGTGTCACACTCAATCACTAACCAGTTTAGACCAATTCTTAATCAGATTATTAATTCTTTTCAAAGTGCATTTATCCCAGGCAGGTTAGTTCTTGATAATGTGATTGAGTGTATGCATAGGATACAGAATAATACGAAGGCAAAAACCGTCGAGAGGGCTCAGAAAGGATGATGATCCGCTATCACCATATTTGCTCGTGCTTGTTCTCAAGGCTTTTCTCATCTATTTACCAAAGTGGTTGATCGAAAACTATTTAGGGGATTTGAAGTGGCAAACTCTTGTTCGATCATATCTCATTTATTCTTTGCAGATGATAGCTTGATTTTCTTCCGAGTTACCAGGGAGGATAGTGTCAATGTTCGTCGTTGCATTTTGATGAATCATCACTCACATTTAGTCTGAGAACATCACCTCATACTGTCAAAAAGAGATTTTATTCTTTCTTACTCTTTACAGTGACTGAGTACCATAATATATTACACGGAAGATTTGTTCTAAGGAATATATAATCTAGGCTATAATTGTGGGTGACACTTTAATTTAGGGATTTATAATGATATACTTTCTATAAGTACTAGAAGATTAGCTTGTATGACAGCTCATGTTGACACTCCCCCTCAAGTTGGTGCATATATGTAAGTGAGATGCAGAAGTTTCTGCTAGACACAGCCTTTGTGAGGACATCTGCCAGCTGGTCTTCTGACTTGACAAATGGGAACCAAATGATTTTCTCTTCAAGATTTTGTTTGATGAAGTGCCGATCAACTTCCACATGCTTAGTTCGATCATGCTGGATTGGATTGTGAGAGATGTCAATGGCTGCCTTGTTGTCGCAGAACAAGTTCATTTCTGAGCAGGGGGCAAAGCCTATTTCAGTTAGTAATCTTCTTAACCAGAGTAGTTCGCACGTACCCTTAGCCATACCTCGAAACTCCGCTTCGGCACTGGATAGAGCCACAACCTTTTGTTTCTTGCTCCTCCACGTAACAAGATTTCCTCCTACAAATGTGAAGTAACCTGAAGTAGACTTCCTATCAGAGATATTTCTTGCCCAATCTGCATCTGTATACCCATCAATATTTTTCAAGTGATTATTCTTTTTGAATATTAGTCCTTTCCCGGGAGAGAATTTCAAATACCTAAGAATCCTAGTTACTGCATTCATATGTGCTTCACTTGGACAGTGCATGAATTGGCTCACTACGCTTACTGCATAGGCGATGTCTGGTCGAGTATGTGACAAGTAGATAAGCTTGCCAACTATCCTTTGGTACCTCTCTTTATCAGTGGGCACTTGATCGGCATACATTCCAAGTTGATGATTTTGGACAATAGGAGTATCTGCTGGCTTGCACTCTAACATCCCCACCTCTGATAGTAAGTCCAAAACATATTTTCTTTGAGATAAAAATATGCCTTGTTTTGATCTGGATACCTCGATTCCCAAGAAGTATTTGAGTCCTCCTAAGTTCTTCATCTCAAACTCAGTCGACAATTGTTTTTGAAGCTTGGTGATTTCTTCTTCGTCATCCCCTGTGATGATCATGTCATCTACGTAAACAATCAGTTCGGTCACCTTTCCTGATTGGTGTTTTAGGAAAAGGGTATGGTCTGAATTACTTTGCGGGAATCCATATTTTTTCATCGCTGCACTGAATCGGCTGAACCATGCACGTGGAGATTGCTTCAACCCGTACAATGTTTTTTGTAGTTTGCATACTAATTTCTCATCAGGATTTTTCGAGTATCCATGTGGGATGTCCATGAAGACTTCTTCTTCTAAATTACCATGAAGGAATGCATTTTTCACATCAAGTTGATGTAGTGGCCAATTTAAATTAGCTGCAAAAGATAATAACACCCTAACAGTATTTAATTTTGCCACTAGTGAGAACATTTCTTGATAATCTATACCATATGTCTGTGTGTACCCTTTCGCCACGAGCCTCGCCTTGTACCTGTCAATGAATCCATTAGCATTGTATTTAATGGAGAAGACCCATTTGCACCCTACAGTTTTTTTCCCTTCGGGTAATGAGACCAATTTCCAAGTCTTGTTTTTTTTCTAAGGCCTTCAGCTCTCTTTTTACCGCTTGACTCCATTGTGGATCACGTAGTGCTTCTTCTACATTTTGAGGAATATAATCCGAGGACAGTTTATGTGCAAAAGCCTCGATTGGTTCGGATAGCCTGTGAGTGGACACATAGTTGGCTATAGGATATTTGGATCTTCTATCTTCTACTTCCGGGAGTATCGGCTTGGTGGTTTTCCCCGGTTATGTCTATTAGGCAAGGAGTATTGTATAATACTATTTAAATTATCAACAACAGGAGATATGGCAGGAGAACTTACCTCAGTGATATTCTCAGGAGAAGGGCCTTCGGGTACTAAAGGAGGGGGGCCATCACTAGTTGGTTCTTCAGCTGTAGGGTGTTCTTCAATCATCCTTCCCTAAGTATTTCCATCATTTGGTTGTTCTGATATCCCTTCTTATTCTAGCCATGTTGTTGCTAGCCAATTCACCTCTTCATTTGGAGGCTCCCCTTGAAGAGATGACTTGGTGGCAGACGATGGATAGAAGGTCTCTGCTTCAAGAAATGTGACATCCATGGTGATGTATGTACGTTTAGTGATGGGATCGAAACATTTATACCCTTTTTGATGCATAGCGTAGCCTAAGAAAATACAACGGATTGCACATGGATCTAACTTGGTTCGCTGATTTTTATGGAGATGAACGAAGGCAACACATCCAAAGATTCGAGGTGAAAGCAATTAACACCGTGGGTAGGGACGTATGGCTCGAAAGAGCCTACAGGGGGGGTCTGAAATTGTAGGATTTTGGAAGGCATTCTATTAAGCAAGTAGACGGCTGTTGTAACTGCATCACCCAAATGCCGAGAGGGCACATGTGCTCCAATCAACAAAGCTCGTGTTGTTTCTAATATATGTCTATTTTTTCTCTCAGCGATGCCGTTTTGTTGAGGAGTATGAGAACACGAAGTTTCATGAATGAGACCGTGGTGCTGAAAGTAAGTCTTGAATTTTGTATTGAAATATTCACCGCCATTTTCGGTACGTAGGGTCTGAATCTTTGCTGGAAATTGTGTTTTAATCATTACATGAAAAGATTGGAACACGCCAAACACCTCTTCTTTCCGTTGAAGTAGATACAACCATGTCATTCGAGTACAATCATCAATGAACGTAACAAACCATTTATTTCCAGATTGAGTAGTAACATGAGAGGGTCCCCATACATCCGAGTGAATTAAAGAAAAAGGCGTGTCTCTTTTTGTGTGGCTTATTGGGTACAGAACTCTATGGCTTTTGGCTACAATACATGTTTCACATTTAAAAGATGATGGTTGTAATGTAGAAAATAGGGTAGGAAAAAGGTGCTGCAAGTATCCAAAAGACGGATGTCCCAAGCGTTTATGTAGAAACCAAATTTGATGTTCTTTATCACTGGTGTGCCGAGTGTGATGCGCTTTCCCTGAATTGAAGTCATCCATCTAGTAGAGTCCCCCTTTCTTAGTACCACGCCCAATGATCTCCTTGGTGAGAATATCCTGAAGAAGACAGAAATTGGGATACATAACACAACACAATTGAGATAAATTGTAACTTGACTGACAGAGAGCAATTTGTTTGACAAAGATGGAACAAGTAAGGTATTGTTCAGGGAAATAGATGAGGATAGGGCCACTGTTCCAGCTCCTGTGACTGGGTATTGAACTCCATCGGCATTTGCAATACAAGTTCTCCTTTGTTGAGTGCTATGTGAGAAATCATGGGAATAAAAAATCATGTGATCAGTAGCCCCAGAGTCTATAATCCACTTGCTTTCATTGTGGTCATGATATGTGACCAATGCTTATCCGCAATTACCTTGATCCCCGAGTACGGTAAACAGATTTGTTGATTCTGGTTGAGTCGTGAGAGAGGATTGAGAGTCTGCACTTGCAATTGCTGCCCTTCCCGTGTCTTCATTTGTATCAGTCCCCTCACATTTTTTTCGAGCCTGGAACTCACTCCACCACTCAAGGTACCCATGTAACTTAAAGCATGTTTCACGGGTATGTTTTGGGTTCCAACAGTGAGTGCATTTCAGAGCTCCAAATTGGGGTTTTGATTTTTGTTTTCCTGGTTTGAATCCTTTTGATGCCATATCCGCACCAGGAGCAATGTCACTACTTGATGTCATGACTGCTTGCCTAATGTCTTCACGTCGAACATGAGCATACGCCTGCTCAATTGTAGGGAAGGGTTGTAATTGAATAGCATCACTTCGAGTCTTATCCAGTCGATCATCTAAGCCATCAAGGAAGACATAGACTCTATCTTCCTGTAGGATGGAATTATACTTCTGAATGTCTCCTGGACATTTCATTGGATTAGGAGGACGAAAGTCAGTTTCGCGCCATAAGCCTTGAAGATCACTATAGTATTTTTCAATGGAACCACCCGCCTGCTTCATACGAGTTACACGTCGTTGAAGGTCATATACTTGACGTATCGGTGGCATCAAAGAAATTTATAGCGATTGAGTCCCATACCTGTTTAGCAGTTGGGAATCAAATAAAATTACCGATCAATGAAGGGTCCATCGAGTTGACCAACCATCCTTTGACAATGGCATTTTCAGTTCTCCATTTCCGGAATGATGGATCAGTTTCGAGCGGTTTTTCCGAGTCACCGGTGATATATCCTAGTTTGTATTTTCCTGAGATATACATCTCAACGAGTTGAGACCACAAGGCATAGTTGGAACCATCCAACTTAATGCCAATTGGAGCAATGGAGAAATCAGATGGGGTTTGAGGTGAGATTTGAACTTTGTTCAGGGCCTCTGTTATTTTAGTTGTCCAGTCCTCGAGACTGGAGTCTGCCATGGTTGCTGTATGTTGGAAGTTTGGATCAGTGGGTGGAGGTAGCAACGATCCTAGGGACCTGCTCTGATACCATGTCGAAAAGAGATTTTATTCTTTCTTACTCTTTACAGTGGCTGAGTACCATAATATATATTACACGGAAGACTTGTTCTAAGGAATATATAATCTAAGGCTATAATTGTGGGTGACACTTTAATTTAGGGATTTATAATGATATACTTTCTATAAGTACTAGAAGATTAGCTTGTATGACAGCTCATGTCGACATATACATCAGCAAATATTGTGGGTGTTCTTTCAGTTTTGTGGTTAAGGAGCACGGAATTTATTTGGGGTTATCGACTCTTTCCTTGTGCAAAAAAATATTAAAATTTGGATTTTTACTTGAAAGGGTGAAGCAAAAAATTAGAGATGGTCCACTAAATTCTTCTCTATGGGGGAAGAGAGTTCTTGATTAAATCAGTGTGACAAGTGAATCCGTCTTATACGATGTCATGCTTTAAACTTCTAGTTACCCTTTGCCAGGATTTGAAACAGTTGTGTGCCAAATTTTTGTGGAATGACAAGAATGGTAAGCGGGTAATGCATTGACTGAAGTGTGACAGTGTTTCCAGTTATCCTTAGCTGCCAGAACAATAGTGGATTTCTCCACCCTCAAACCATTTCAGATTGGATGTGGATGCATGATTTGAAAGCAATAGTAACAGATTTAGTGTTGGGATAGCGGTGAGAGATTCCCAGGGGCAGATTTGTGGTGCACTAGAGTCCTATCAGATATCTAGGTTCTGTAACCTGTGGGGAGTTGAATGCAATCAGAAGTGGTATGGATTTTTGCATGTGTCTTGGATTGGTTAATGCCTGCATTTTCTCGGATCCATTGGATTTTGTTTGGGTGGTGCTTACTCCTCTCAACGAGCTTGGTCATCTTAGTTGTCTTGGCCCTGGAAGCGACTAATGGAGCGGCACACTTTTTAGCTCGCAATGCTATGTCTTTTTCTGACAGTGTTGAATGGTTAGATGGTGGTATTCCTGTGTGGTTTCTAAATATTGTATCTCGGGATTTTCCGATTTAGATACAAAATAGTTCATCTTTTTTTTTTAAAAAAAAGAAAATACTTGTGCACTTTAAATGCCTACTTTTCAAATGGATTAATTTTTAAATTTTCCGGTTTCTTCACAGGAGACTATGAGAATAAAAGATTAACAACTCGAAATCATTACAATATATTCATGAAATGGTGCATACTCACCAATTTATTCCATTTCCATTGACAAATTTAAATTGATATACTATGTTAAGTAATTAATTACCTAAAAATATGGTATGTCAATTTTCCAAACATTCATCCATCTAGATTATCAAATATTTCTTATAGTAAATTAAGGATGTAATCGAACTGAGCCGAGTCAAACTCAAATATTAGCCTAACTCCTGAGTATTTGAGTTTGACTAGTTTATAATCGATCAGTGCTCGAAGTTTATTCATGACTCACGAGCTTATTTGAATCAAATATTTATTAAATTCATTAAAAATGAATTGAATTTCGAATAGCTTACAAATGATTTAATTCAATAGCGAATATGCTTTATTTCGTTAGTGGGCCGGTTATATGGGCCGAGCGACTTTTTCCATGCAGAAGTCTATGTCCATCTCCAGGAGGGCTTGGGCCTGAGCTTGTAGGCCGAACAAAACTGTTCATCAGATCATTCAGACCACACCCTTCTCCTGGGCTCAGCCCAGAACTGGAAATACTCTCCCCCTTCTTTGACCCTCGCTCTTCTCCCATATGGGCCGAGCGACTTTTTCCATGCACAAGTCTATGTCCATCTCCAGGAAGGCTTGGGCCTGAGCTTGTAGGCCGAACAAAACTGTTCATCAGATCATTCAGACCACGTCCTTCTCCTGGGCTCAGCCCAGAACTGGAAATACTCTCTCCCTTCTTTGACCCTCGCTCTTCTCCCATATGGGCCGAACGACTTTTTCCATGCACAAGTCTATGTCCATCTCCAGGAGGGCTTGGGCCTGAGCTTGTAGGCCGAACAAAACTGTTCATCAGATCATTCAGACCACGCCCTTCTCCTAGGCTCAGCTCAGAACTGGAAATACTCTCCCCCTTCTTTGACACTCGCTCTTCAACCCATATTGATTTCTTGAAAACGGGCCGGGCTTCGGCGTGGTAGGTATCGGGCTTTAAAATAATTATTATGAGACCAAAAAGAAAAAAATAGGTGAATGTTTTATATGATTTCGCCATTCCCGATAATTTTTCAGCGAATTTTTTCTCTCTTTAGAAAGTGAATTTCCATGATTTTGTGCATGAATTTATAGATTTGAAATTTGTAAAATCTAGGATTTTAGAATTTCATCATGATAATATTTTGTACCAAGATTTGCAAGATTTTCGAAATAGAATAGATAATTTTATCTGGAGCATTATTTGGAACTCAAGAATTTAAATAATATCGTGTATATTTCGGAATTTGAGATATGCAGAATTATACCGGATATATATCTAAGATTTGATATACCTGGATAAAGATTTAAGCAAGAAGATAACTCAATCTTGGATCTCAAAATCTTGAAGAATATATCATAGGATTTTCGAAAATATTGGAAGATTTATTGTGGATTTTTGAAATTTAGGAGATATAGGGAAAAGTCTACACGATATAAAATTCAGGCTTGGGAAAAATTTAAAAGTTTACCTACCAGGATTTTTGGAGAAAAATCAAAATCTTATTTTTGGAATAATACCACTAATTTCGAAGGTAGGTAGGGAAATTTTTGGGATTTAAGAAATATAATTTCGAAATAAAAAGTCTACTGAGTATTGGAAATTAGACACAAAAGTCGAAATTTTGCAGACTGGACAAGGCATAATTTCGAAATTTATCCAAGGGAAGGATATCAAGATTTCGAAATTATATGGGATAAAAGATTCAGAATTCGAATTGGATCACGGATCAATTCTAGATGAAGATTTGATTCAATTCAAACGCGTGGATAAACTCGATCGAGATAGCAGCCAACCCCTATAAATAGGAGGGCCTATAACTCGAAAATTCACACCATTTTCCACAGCAAATTTTCGAGTTTCTCTCCCTAGTCCCCTAGGTATTTTCGAGTTTTGCTCAGCCGAGTAGCGAAGCGCTGCAGTCCTGTCGCCGGATCGGAAATTTTCGAAATTTCCTGTGCAACCATCTACCCTTTCACGTTTTTCTACCAGATTAAGGTAAGTGGGCTTGTTTTAGATTGCGTATTTTCGGTGCATGAATTTTTCGGTTTTGTTAAATTTCGGTCGAGTACGATTCTTCTTCTACCCCCTTCTGGTTATGATGTCTGCATGGGTTTTATGATGACACTGTGAGGATTCAACTTGATATGGGAGGGAATCCCAACTATGATATGACCCTCATACGGTGGGGATATAACCGATTCGGTCTCGCCCCCTTAGAGGAGTAAAAATTAGGGACTGATATCAGTAAACCATTGAAAGTAGAGGAATCTCAGTGTCCGGTCAATGATATGAACGTGGTATGAGTCAAATTATGCATGGTGTGTGTGGGTATGTATTTCGAAATTTTATATGCATGTTGTGTACTCGAACGGCCCCCACTTGCTGAGTATTTCCCAAAATACTCACCCCTTACAACCTTCCCAGATAAATCCGAAGAACAGGTGGAGGAAGAGGAATCAGAAAAGTTCTGGGGCTGGTGATTAATTTTCGAGAAGTATAGTATTTCTACTTTAAATTTTCGTAATTTTAATTGTAAGACGTTTCCGCATTTTGCTTAGTATTTCGGTTGTAAAAACATTATTTTGAGATTTATGAAATAAACTGGTTTCGGTTTATACTGTGCTACGAGGCTAGTTGTTTTCGATTATGTGATTGATGAACAACGCCGATGTCAACTAACCCCGGTCGCGGGGCGTGACAAAATTGTTGTCGCGGATGTTGATCGTTTGAATTCAAGCATTTCAATTTATATTAATCCAAATCAAATTAAATTACAGCGGCAAAAACTTGTGTGAGACGGTCTCACGAGTCGTATTTTATGAGACAAATATCTTTTTTGGGTCATCTACGGAAAAATATTACTTTTTATTCTAAGAGTATTATTTTTTATTGTAAATATCGGTAGGGTTCACCTGTCTCACAAATAAAGATTCGTGAGATCGTCTCATAAGAGACCTACTCACACATGCATTTAAATAATTATAACTAGTACCCGATTACACGTATTGCGTGTTTGTATATTTCATATTTGTATTCTTGTATAGTCCGTTTTTCAATAAAAAAAATAATATTATAAATGGTACAATTAAATTTTAAATTTTTGAAGGGATAATAACGTAAAATATGGCGTGGAATTTTAAATTTAACACGTTGCCATTCGAATTTTAAGTAAACAAAATTGTACGAAACACATTCCCAATACAAAGTCTGCTAATACTTGTAACCAAGAAGCTGTGAAGAATTTTCCAAAGGACCACTTTTTCACGTCGTTTAGGAAATGCTTTGGACTTGGGAAAAGTATCCATCAAAGAAGAAAAGATAATACGAAATCTTGCTTTGATTTAGAAAATGTGTTTGATCCATGTTCGGTTTAAGTTAACACATGCAATAATAAATAATTCCTCATTTTGAGTTAAAAATATTTGACATATGATATTCAAAATATATAGATCTATAATAGCAGTCGAATATCTGAGTTATGTACTTGTATAATCGTTTTTTTATGGACAATAATTGAAGTGTTGGAGTAGGAAAGTAAGATATTTCAAAATTAAATACCTACTTATGGAGTATAAAAATTCACATGAGATCGTCTTACATGTCAATTTTGTGAGACATATCTCTGATCCGACTCTACTCATGAGAAATATTAATTTTTATTCCAAAAATATTATTATTCATGATAGTTATGAATCGGGTTGATCAATTACATGGATATAAATATGTGATTTCGTCTTATAAAAAACTTACTCATATCATGCGTATAATAATATATAGTAGATATTAATCTAATATGAGCATTCAGTATAAATAAAAGATAAATATAATTAAGTGTTATTCAAATCAGCAAGTTCCAATGCAAGAAAATGCAATTTTAATAATAATATGATCATCTAATGAAATTATTTAGCATTTTTTTAAGTAATTTAATCAATTAGGAGGTGAGCAAAGTATGATGCAGACCTTAGACTGTAGCCATGAAATACATTAAATGAATTTGATACGAAAACCAAATATATGGAATTCGGAAAATTAAAGACAATACGTGACAGAATTTTCATAAACAAGGCATGCATGCACAGTTGCAGACATAGGCGAAGCCATGGTTGCTCGCTCGGGTGGCTCATATTTTTTTCATATTTTTAATTTAGTCTAATTCCTCAATAGCCTGGGGATTCAATTTGTTAATACTAACTCAACCCGAGCTTAGAAAATTCTAATCCGGAGAGAAATGAAAATATGACTCCGCACGAACCCATTTAAAGTAATAATGATTCATTTTAACGATTCATTTAAATAATTAAATTAAAACTGACAGTACCCAAAATAAATCATCAATACTCGGCAACAACCCCAATATATAAGAACAATAATCTTAAAGTATCTTAAGATTGCAAATATTCATAATTTTATGTGAATATGAGTATTCAACATTCTTGCATCATCTCATACATGACCGGCTTATGTTTGTAAATTGAAGTTAAAAAATAACTTTCTTTTTTTCTTTTCATCATATCATTCATCGTTTCATTGTTCATATCATTATGACTGATCCCATATGTTTCGGATTGTTTGGGATCGAGAATGAAGATGTTAGGGGAATTTTCTTCCGAAGGAATGCAAAAAAAACATGGTGGTGCTAACAAGTTTTACTCGTCTAAACTATATTTAATTCCTTTGAAAAAACCCATAACCCAACTTATTAAATAGAAAGCGTGAAGTTAATTTCTTTGTTTACTTGTATTAGTATGATATAATTTTTACTTGGCAAAGCAAACAAAATGGGTAGGAATTGAGTAAATTAAGTGCAAAGAACATCAATGCGTATGTTAGGTGTCAATTCACAATTGATAGTTGGCGTCAATTCAAGAAAGTTTTGCCACTTTTGGGAGTAAAACCAAACCCACTCCAAAAACTTGGGTTTAAACCAATGAAGATCTTGGATCCATAATAGAACCTAATTCTACTATTTGTTTGTCAAATTATTTCATGGCCTACAAGATTTTGAGAAGTCATCTAAAGTTCCACGTTCATAGGTGATGGGAGTAGACAAGTATTGCAATTTAGAGTAAATGGAGTGTTGAAAGTAAATTGTATTTATGTACAAATTAAAAAAAAGTATAACTTTATGTAAAAAAAATTATCTTTTGAAATCCGATGTTTTTAAAAATTAGGCATATAATATCTTACAAAGTTGGTAATTTGTTCATATGCTTTTAAACGTTAAACTCTATATAAAATAAATAATGTGTAAAAAATTTACAAGAGTTGTGACTTGTGTGATAGCCTAGGCTAAATTCCCCTCTCCATCACAAAATTGAACTGATAGGTCTAAGCGCGACATACGCCAAGAA
Source organism: Primulina eburnea (assembly GCF_022965805.1). NCBI lineage: Eukaryota > Viridiplantae > Streptophyta > Magnoliopsida > Lamiales > Gesneriaceae > Primulina > Primulina eburnea. The sequence continues at coordinate 2,422,613 of NC_133115.1, read as the reverse complement.
TTCAAAGAAAAGACGACTTATTTTCTGTCAAAAGGCAAACAATAAAAGTTATAAATATTTTTTTAATAAAAATAAATAAACAACCGATCATACTTGGTAAATTGCTTCTTTTCAACAAGACCTGTTTACGGACCTCCATAGGCTCAATCTGATCACGGCCATATTATCCAAAGCTTGTAGGCAATACATTATAAAGAACTCCAGTTCCTCGGATCGAACGAATTATGGCGAAGGGGATCCTTTAACCGGAACAAAAGCATGAAAATAAGGTCTTCACGAAGGTGTAGTGGCAATACTTTCATAAGCTGCAGTAAAACATGCACGTTGAACGTATAAACTGGCTCCATAAGCTGCGATAATATTCATTTACATCGTTTATGTCGATAAACGTACGTCTCAAGGCTAAGTATAGATATGTACAACACAAGTTCAGAATTCTGAAAATGTAGTTCAATACGTATGCAATAGCAGAAAGAAGTCACTAATGCTAAATGTTCCAAGGGAGTTGAAAAATAAAACCATACAGTCGTACGTCTCCTTCTGATTTTGTGCTCAAAAGGAAATCTATATGGCCGTACTTTTCAAGATAAAGCACATTCGGTTTCGATTTCAATTCCTTGAGAGTGTGCTGGACATCAGCAACATCTGCCAATGCATCATTTCCCCCATAGCCAATCCAGATTGACGACGAGTTGGGTATGGAGCTCAGATCAAATAGTGGTTGCTTTAACTGGTTGTATTGCATCATATTTTTCCAAATACCATAGCCGTACTTTGCAAAAGTTCCTTCACGGATCACTGTCAAAAGAGTTGTTAAAATTTCAGCGTCACAATAAACAAAATACCATGTTCTCCATGAGAACCTTTGTTTTTGGAAAAATAATAAATAAAATTTGTATTTTTTCAATTCGATACGGGACTGCCACTGCTTGTTACAGTAACATTGAAACAAGAATCAAACCCTCATTCACCCTTTTTGGCTCCTTCCAATAGGAAAAATCCAGTAAACTAGATATCAAGGTACTTATCAATCCGAAAGCTATTGAAGCAACAATTCTTCCCTGAAAATTTCATGTAACAAGGCCTTTAAACCAGTAAGAACACATTAATTTCAAGAATCAAGATCCATTTGTGTCACATCTATAATATCGTTCAGCTTTTGATGGATGCCAAACTAAAGGAGAGGTTACTCTTATTGTTAAAAAGAACAGTTTCGTACCTTGAGTTTCACAAGTAAACAACTATCAAGCACCATCTAAACTAACGGATAAAAAGTGTAGGTACATGATTATATGGATTGCCCCAGTTTCATTCAACAAATTAGAATCCCATTAAATGATTATTCTTTTACGACAAACTACATGTTTTAACCATTGGATCGCAAGTGCGTGCCATCGTGCTGCAAGATAGTTTTCATTACTGAATCAGAATAGACAGGAATCTTGAACTAGCGCGATCACATAAAACTCACAGGTCATAGAAACATTGAACCAAATACAGCAGCTAATTTGTTAGGAGATCCGACTAATATGTAAGATGCTTCTTATTCCCATAATTACTCTCATTTTCTATTTGTGTAGGATGTTTTTTGTAACTGTGAGATTCGAGCCAATTTTAATTCTCCTTTTTGAAAGGTCGGCCAAATGAAAATGAATTCAATGTTGTTGAGACATGCTTTCGATCACTGCTGCCATAAAATTTTTCATTTGCCAATATTGAATGAATCACAGGTTTACCAGCTACTGGGTGGTAAAAGGCTAAAATTTGATCATTCTGATACCACATATGATGAAAAATATTTGAGCAGGTGCTGGATTTAGAAACAGCGGCTGTAAAAGTACGGTATTCTGCCAATGAAGTTGAAAATGTGAGGGAATATTTTACCTCAAATCCAGATTATGTGATTGTGATAAAAATTTCAGGAAACAAGCCAGCATGCCTAAATTTTACAGTATCTCTGAACGGCAAATTGCATCATCGTCCATATGTCAATGACCGAAATCAAATTATTTTGGATGGAAGTTGTCCAGGGAGAAGAATCCCACCAAAATTATACGGGGCAATAAGCCTAAAGTAAAAGGGCATCTGAACTACATTCTCAATCAAAAAGGAATTCAGTATTCAGAAGTTATTGATCTGCAGATTAGTGAACATGCAACCTAATGATTCAAAAAGGATCCTCCTACCATGTATTCTTTAAGGAGAATCGATTCCGCAAAGAGATTTTCGTGTTCTGATCTTTATTCCACCACATTGACAACTATCAAGCACTTTTTCATTGAGTCTCATTGAAGCTTTTTAAATGTTCTCAGAGCAAGGTGGAAAGTGATTGTAATACAAGAGAAAGCGAGAACGTAATGATTACCAGGCAGAAAGGATCAAGTCTTTTAAAACCGATGAGGATCCCTCTCTGGTCGAGCTTCTGTTTCAGCATGGATGGTACCTCCTGATAGCTAGTTCACGTCCTGAAACTCAGGTCTCGAACCTGCAGGGAATATGGAACAACTAACAAGGATACCGAACCTGCGTGGGGGTATGTTCTAGTTTCTGTTCATTTTTGCATTTTAGACTGGATATTTACGGATGAGTGTTATTTTGATGTCTCGTGAACCCTTAATTCTCAGTGTTGCTCCTCACTTGAACATCAACCTCCAAATGAACTACTGGCCAACCCTTTCGTGCAATCTTAACAAGTCCCAAGAGCTTTTGTTCGATTATCTCTCATCTCTCTTGATAAATGGAAAAAAACTGCTCGTTTCTCACTTCACATATTACAATCACAAATACATGATGAGTACAAATACAAGCATAAATTTACTTCAGAATCATAATTGTCAAAGGCGAGAGCGCATCTCAAATGTTACAGGTTAACTATGGCGCACATGGTTGGGTTAAGCATCGTGTTTCTGATATATGGGCAAAAACATCACCAGATAGCGGACAACCCGTGCGGTCTTCATGGCAAATGGGTAAAGCCTGGCTTTGTACATATCTACGGGAGCATTACACCTATAAGATGGACAAAAGTGATATATTTTTTGCACTTGAATTAAATATAGGTCCATATCTTTTCAGTTTTGATATTCTTATAGCGTTTTGGCTCTCAAGCGGTCATTTGATCTCATGATGCATTTTGGTTCTAGTTATTATATATTTGAAAGGGGGAACAAGGCCTATTTAACCTGTAGATTCTACTTTTTTCACTTGATTCGGTCATTTGAATTGTGCTGCTATTCTGATTCCATGTACGAATTTCTCGGTAAGTTTTGGCTTTTTAGTGCCATAGAATAAATGTTTTCTAATGGAATGAACAACTTTCCCACTCGAAATACATAAACCACACTAAATTATTAAAGGGAAAGCATATGTCTTGATGGAAGGCTGCACTTCATTCCGTTGGACTGGTTAATCTAAGGTCCGAAAGGATTTCTTGAAACCAATCCATCAACTTCCCCATAGCACAATTTCAGTGCTCCAGAAGGGAAGCCTGCTAATGTGAACAACACATCAACAATGGATATGGCCATCATAAATGAGGTTTTCTCAGCCATCATTTCTGCGGCTGAGGTAGAAAATTTATACGTCGTCGTAATCGAAAATTCTTGAATCATGCAAAGCTAACTTGTGACATGATTATTGAATTTTGAATTCAATGGTATAAAGGAACTGGAAACGAGCAAGGATGATCTGATTGCAAGAGTTTGTAAGGCTCAACCACGTCTTTATCCAACTATGATTACCATTAGCCTGCACAAATGAAGAGCCATTTTCCTATGATGTATGGGTCAATCGACATCCAGTATTGTCGATTGTAATGGCAGACACACGACTTTGAGGATCAAGAGGTGCACCACATGCATTTGTCACATCTATTTGGCAAGTTTCCTGGACGATTTCCATGGATAAGAGTCCTAATCTTTGTAAAGCAACGAAGTTTTCATTGTATAAAAAAAGTTGGTTATTGTAGAACATATATCTTATGTGACTCAAGTAGAACCTGAATCTCAGTCTCGACTCGAAACAGGAGAGGATGATCGACTCCATGGAAAGCCGCTTTGTGGGCACCTCTTGGTGATAGCGACCATGCATATCGTATGGTAAAACATCTGTTCAATTTGGTGTATCCTGAGCATAAAATTGATTTTGAATGAGAGTTTTATGCTAACCTATCGACTAAACATGCTCCTTGCCAGATTGATGCGAACTTTGGGTAGGACGCTGGTACTTTTTCTATATTTTGATTTCGTGATCTTGTGACGCTTAGTGTATAAAAGAATATTTGTTCACTCAATCAGATTTTCACACAATTCAGAGCATTAGTGTGAAAAAAATAATTTTCGTATGATTACTAATGAGAATAAAAAAATGTTATCTAAAACATATACGTAATTCTCATCAATTATTATTATTTGTCTCACAAACTTTTGAACATAGGTGCACTTACATAAGACTTTTGAACATAGTCACCACTACAGAACTGACATGGTATCAGTCCTGCACTAAGCCTCACTCCCCAGCAATCTCTTTCACTACAAGAGCCATATCAGTAACAATTGTCTTTATTTTGTTGAGTATCTTCGTGTTAGGTGGTGTCCCCAAAGCATCACATGTCCAGTAACTTGCATCAGCCAACTCTTTCACAACAAGAATTGTATCTGCAACAGCGTTTGCAGCCCTCTTTATCTTCCTCAGGATCTATGCAACAGACGGGTTCCTTGCATTAGCCAACTCTTCCACAATAAGCGTCATATACGCAACAAAGTTTGCAACCATCTTTATCTTCATCAGGGTCACTGCAGTAGGCGAGTTCTTTGTGGCGACATCTACAAGGTAACAACCAAGACCCAACTAGCACGTTCCCCAAACAGGGACATCTTTGAGGAAGATGGACTTCATTTCTTTATCCTCTTCAGCAGATTGAGGAAGGCATGCGAGTCAGACATCACGGCAGCTAGATTCTTAGTATTAGAGTCGCAGCAAGACACGCATTGGAGGTCGACTATCGACCCCTCCTTTAAGACCGGGAGTGTCGAAACCTCGATCGAATGAGCTTTCAATAAATACCTAGTATCCATCTCCAATCCATATACAAAAGAATATCTTTTAGTGGAGCCATTTTGAGAGTCTAAATGAATCTAACAAGATCACAAACATAAATCAAAGCCTAAACTGATTTTTAAGCCTCAAAACCTTAAAAAATTTATCACATGAGCATCGCCGACCATTTGTCGAACATATCAAAATTTGGATAGGAGATTGATACTAGGTATTAGGTCAAAGCTCATTCAATCGAGGTGTCGACATTCCCAGACTCGAAGGAGGGGTCGATAGTCAACCTACAATGCGCGTCTTTCTGCGACTCTAATACTAAGAATCTAGCTGCCGTGATGTCTGACTCGCATGCCTTCGTCAACCTGCTGGAAGAGGATGAAAAAACAGAATCGATCTTCCTCAAAGATGTCCCTGTTTGGGGAACCTGTGTTTTGGCTCTTGGTTGTTACCTTGTTGACGCCGCCACAAGGAACTCGCCTGTTGCAGAGACCGTGAGGAAGATAAAGAGGCCTGCAAACACTGCTGTGGATATGGCTCTTGTTGTGAAAGAGTTGGCTGATGCAAGGAACCCGCCTGTTGCAGAGATCCTGAGGAAGATAAAGAGGGCTGCAAACGTTGTTGCAGATACGACTCTTGTTGTGAAACAGTTGGCTTATGCAAGTTACTGGACAGGTTATGCTTTGGGAAACCACCTAACACGAAGACACTCAACAAAATAAAGACAATTGTTACTGATATGGCTCTTGTAGTGAAAGAGATTGTTGGGGAGTGAGTCTTAGTGCAGGAATGATGCTGTGTCAGTGCTGTAGTTGTGACTATGTTCAAAAGTCTTATGTTAGTGCACCTATGTTCAAAAGTTTGTGAGGTAAATAATAATAATTGATGACTAATTACGTAAATGTTTTTAGTCATGTTCCTGATATCATTTTTTTATTCTCATTAATAATCATACAAAAATGATTTTTTCCACATTAAAACTCTGAATTGTGTGAAAATCCGATTGAGTGAACAACTATTCTTTTAGAAAAAGGCGTCACATGATCACAAACTCAAACTATTGAATAAACGATCAACATTACCGAAAGTTCGCATCGATCTGGTCCTTCAAAATCATTTTCATTCTCAAGATCCACCAAATTGAACAGATTTTTACCATGCGATTTCCACGGATAAGAGTCCTAATCTTTGTAAAGCAACGAAGTTTTCATTGTATAAAAAAAGTTGGTTATTGTAGAACATATATCTTATGTGACTCAAGTAAAACCTGAATCCCAGTCTCGACTCGAAACAGGAGAGGATGATCGACTCCATGGAAAGCCGCTTTGTGGGCACCTCTTGGTGATAGCGACCATGCATATCGTATGGCAAAACATCTGTTCAATTTGGTGGATCCTGAGCATAAAGTTGATATTGAATGAGAGCTTTATGCTAACCTATCAACTAAACATGCTCCTTGCCAGATTGATGCGAACTTTGGGTAGGAAGCTGGTACTTTTTTCTATATTTTGATTTCGTGATCTTTTGACGCTTCGTGTCTAAATAGAATATTTGTTCACTCAGACCAACTCACTATTTCGAAGAAGGGCTCCACATATACTAGAGTTTAGTGGAGGTGGAGGTTGATGCTAAGAAGTCGAGAGTGTGGGAATGCCCTATCAAACTACCAACAGGGAAGATGACAGTAGTTAAATTCAAATATGAATTGGATCCAAAATTCTGTAGCAGCTGTAATTCACTCGGCCATATCTCTGAATTGTGTGGGGTGTAATATCGAAGGAAAAGTGGTAACCAGCAAATTAAGCAACTCATAGATCTGAACCCACAAAGGTAGGAACACCATATCATCTTTGCTGAATAGAAAACAACTCGGCATCTTCCTTAGGATAATTGTCTTCCCGCTATTAGGTAAGGTCCCCCATCGAGGACTGAGTCTCTTTGAAGTTCATTACCAAACTGGAATTTAATCCAACCATTTTCCTTGAACAAGAATTTAACATTCCCGCCCCATCGCTTAACAAAGTTGAGGACAGTATATGCATTCGGGCGTGACCCCGTGACATACCCAACAAGACAATATCCGAATGTTTTTTCCACGGTTTCAATCTCCTCACAACCAATTACTAACTCCCCAATTGGGGGTTCAGTATATTTCAGTAATGATGCTTCAACAGGAGCTCTATTATCCTTGAAAAGACTAGCAAATGATTGTTTCCCATTCATCTTGTTATGCATATCTCGGCTACCTCCAGCAGCAGAACCAACAATATTAACATTTGCTGCATTCTGTTTAGCATTTAGTCCAGAGTCTTCTCCCTTATCATCCTGATCAGTACCCTGATTCATGTGTATCTCCGAAGGGTACACAGAAGAGTCAGTCATCACTTTTTTATTATGTAGTATAATAATTTTTTAAAAATTTTAATAAATATAATTTTAATTTTTATGAGGTTTTGTGACTGGAACTCCAAAAATAAAATGAACGATATTAAAAATTTTGATTTTAAACTATTGCTAGCATAAAAAAAATATGTTTTTAAAAAGTACAAATAAATAGATGAAACAAGATGAAAATTTTAATGTTTGTATTGAGTATGTCAGTTTAGGATATTTCTCAATTAAATGTACATCCAAATCTTTTTGTTGAATCAAAAACTTTTTTTGACATTTTATTGTTGTACCTTAGGCTATAATTTTTGTACTTAATAGAATTTCATGGAGTCATTAAAAGTCTATTGACATTTTGAATACATATAGACTTTCGTAGAGTTTTTAAAAGTCGAATTTGAATATCACGTGAATTTTTAAAATTCTTCAAAATTTTACTTTGAATACGACTAAACTTTTGTAGAGAATATAAAAATCTAGTTTGAATACCTCTGAACTATATAAAAATCATTAAAAGTATATGACCAATACACGTCATGAGACTTTTGCTTTTGCCGTTCCTTGGTTTTAGATTCCAATTTTAAGTTTGAAATATTAAGTTCGAGATTCAATTGTAATCACTCTTATTAAATCATACCAAACATTAAATATAATATTCTACATCTTATTTATCATTAATTTATCCTTATATTATATATCACATGTTTATCCTATCATGTGTACCAAACTATTACATAGAGTATAAAAACTCACATGAGTCTGTCTTACATGTCAATTTTGCTAAACATATCTATGACCCAACTATACTAATTAAAAAATATTAATTTTCATTCCAAAAATATTATTACTCATGATATTTATGAATCGGGTTGATCAATATCACAGATATAAATATATTACTTCGTCTCATAAGATACTTGCTCTTTATTTTGATGTCGTACGTAATAATATGTAGCAGATCACTACAAAAAAAAAAAAAATTAGACCGTCGCTAAAACCGTCGCTAAAAGGGGAAAGCGACGGTTTTAACGACGGTTTGAAATTTCGAAACAAAAGTCAGCGTTGCCTTCTCAAAACGACGGTTTTTAACATACGTCGCTTCATAGCGACGGTTTATTTAAAGAAGACCGTTGCTATTTAGCGACTGTTTTTAAAAAACCATCGCTAAACAAAGCGACGGTTATTTGAACACGGTCGCTATAAAAAGCGACCGTTTTTAGATTACCGTCGCTTAATATAGCGACGGTTATCACAAAACCGTCGCTATAAAAAGCGACGGTTGTTCAAATACCGTCGCTATTTATAGCGACGGTATACGTAAAACCGTCGCTATATTAATCGGCGGTTTTCTAAAAAAACCGCCGCTTAATATAGCGACGGTATGTTACAAAAGTCCACCTAAGGAACCGCGACGATAATAAATTTAAGCAAAAATTAATGTATTAAATTTACACAAATAAACTAATACATAAAAATTCAATTATATATTAAATTTTCTGTACAAAAAAAACTTTAAAACCTGATGTTGCGCGAAGATATAGCTGCTTCCACGTGACGCTGGAAAATGGCACGAGTAGCTAATCTACAAAATAAAACGAAATAGTTAGTACAAAATAGAAAACCGAAACTTCGAAAAATTTATAGGGTTTTGCTTACTACCAAAGATAGGCGAAAATCGTTGAAGAAAATTGTTCGAGAACCTCGGTATAAATAGAATCATAGCGACGGTCTAAGATAGAACCGTTGCTAGTTGCGACGGAATTAACTATAACCGTCGCCATTAGCGACTCTTTTCCATAAACCGTCGCCGATTCAGATCGGCGACGGTCTAGACAAACCCGTCGCCGAATTAAATCGGCGACGGTTTATGCTGAACCGTCGCTATTTATATTAATACGGTTTACAACAATCGCCGTATATTGCGACGGTTGTTTTTAAACCGTTGCGAAATAAAGCGACGGGTTATAAAAAACCGTCGCTATTACGACGGTTAAATAAACCCTGGCTAAAAAAGCGACGGTTTGTCACAAAACTGTGGCTAAAATAGCGACGGTGGTTTTTAAACCGTGGCTTAAAAAACAACGGTTTTGTTTACACCGTCGCCTGTTTTTTATTAGCGACGGTTTTAATAAACAGTCGCAATATATTACGACGGTTTATTGGAACTGTCGCAATAGATTACGACGATTTATTAAATCGTGGCTAATTAAGCGACGGTTTATATTAAACCGTGGCTATAAAAGCGACGGTTATGATTAAACTGTGGCAAAAAAGGCGACGGTTTATTGGAATCATGCAAAGCTAACTTGTGACATGATTATTGAATTTTGAATTCAATGGTATAAAGGAACTGGAAACGAGCAAGGATGATCTGATTGCAAGAGTTTGTAAGGCTCAACCACGTCTTTATCCAACTATGATTACCATTAGCCTGCACAAATGAAGAGCCATTTTCTTATGATGTATGGGTCAATCGACATCCAGTATTGTCGATTGTAATGGCAGACACACGACTTTGAGGATCAAGAGGTGCACCACATGCATTTGTCACATCTATTTGGCAAGATTTTCCTGGACGATTTCCATGGATAAGAGTCCTAATCTTTGTAAAGCAACGAAGTTTTCATTGTATAAAAAAAGTTGGTTATTGTAGAACATATATCTTATGTGACTCAAGTAGAACCTGAATCTCAGTCTCGACTCGAAACAGGAGAGGATGATCGACTCCATGGAAAGCCGCTTTGTGGGCACCTCTTGGTGATAGCGACCATGCATATCGTATGGTAAAACATCTGTTCAATTTGGTGTATCCTGAGCATAAAATTGATTTTGAATGAGAGTTTTATGCTAACCTATCGACTAAACATGCTCCTTGCCAGATTGATGCGAACTTTGGGTAGGACGCTGGTACTTTTTCTATATTTTGATTTCGTGATCTTGTGACGCTTAGTGTATAAAAGAATATTTGTTCACTCAATCAGATTTTCACACAATTCAGAGCATTAGTGTGAAAAAAATAATTTTCGTATGATTACTAATGAGAATAAAAAAATGTTATCTAAAACATGTACGTAATTCTCATCAATTATTATTATTTGTCTCACAAACTTTTGAACATAGGTGCACTTACATAAGACTTTTGAACATAGTCACCACTACAGAACTGACATGGCATCAGTCCTGCACTAAGCCTCACTCCCCAGCAATCTCTTTCACTACAAGAGCCATATCAGTAACAATTGTCTTTATTTTGTTGAGTATCTTCGTGTTAGGTGGTGTCCCCAAAGCATCACATGTCCAGTAACTTGCATCAGCCAACTCTTTCACAACAAGAATTGTATCTGCAACAGCGTTTGCAGCCCTTTTTATCTTCCTCAGGATCTATGCAACAGACGGGTTCCTTGCATTAGCCAACTCTTCCACAATAAGCGTCATATACGCAACAAAGTTTGCAACCATCTTTATCTTCATCAGGGTCACTGCAGTAGGCGAGTTCTTTGTGGCGACATCTACAAGGTAACAACCAAGACCCAACTAGCACGTTCCCCAAACAGGGACATCTTTGAGGAAGATGGACTTCATTTCTTTATCCTCTTCAGCAGATTGAGGAAGGCATGCGAGTCAGACATCACGGCAGCTAGATTCTTAGTATTAGAGTCGCAGCAAGACACGCATTGGAGGTCGACTATCGACCCCTCCTTTAAGACCGGGAGTGTCGAAACCTCGATCGAATGAGCTTTCAATAAATACCTAGTATCCATCTCCAATCCATATACAAAAGAATATCTTTTAGCGGAGCCATTTTGAGAGTCTAAATGAATCTAACAAGATCACAAACATAAATCAAAGCCTAAACTGATTTTTAAGCCTCAAAACCTTAAAAAATTTATCACATGAGCATCGCCGACCATTTGTCGAACATATCAAAATTTGGATAGGAGATTGATACTAGGTATTAGGTCAAAGCTCATTCAATCGAGGTGTCGACATTCCCAGACTCGAAGGAGGGGTCGATAGTCAACCTACAATGCGCGTCTTTCTGCGACTCTAATACTAAGAATCTAGCTGCCGTGATGTCTGACTCGCATGCCTTCGTCAACCTGCTGGAAGAGGATGAAAAAACAGAATCGATCTTCCTCAAAGATGTCCCTGTTTGGGGAACCTGTGTTTTGGCTCTTGGTTGTTACCTTGTAGACGCCGCCACAAGGAACTCGCCTGTTGCAGAGACCGTGAGGAAGATAAAGAGGCCTGCAAACACTGCTGTGGATATGGCTCTTGTTGTGAAAGAGTTGGCTGATGCAAGGAACCCGCCTGTTGCAGAGATCCTGAGGAAGATAAAGAGGGCTGCAAACGTTGTTGCAGATACGACTCTTGTTGTGAAACAGATGGCTTATGCAAGTTACTGGACAGGTTATGCTTTGGGAAACCACCTAACACGAAGACACTCAACAAAATAAAGACAATTGTTACTGATATGGCTGTTGTAGTGAAAGAGATTGTTGGGGAGTGAGTCTTAGTGCAGGAATGATGCTGTGTCAGTGCTGTAGTTGTGACTATGTTCAAAAGTCTTATGTTAGTGCACCTATGTTCAAAAGTTTGTGAGGTAAATAATAATAATTGATGATAATTACGTAAATGTTTTTAGTCATGTTCCTGATATCATTTTTTTATTCTCATTAATAATCATACAAAAATGATTTTTTCCACATTAAAACTCTGAATTGTGTGAAAATCCGATTGAGTGAACAACTATTCTTTTAGAAAAAGGCGTCACATGATCACAAACTCAAACTATTGAATAAACGATCAACATTACCGAAAGTTCGCATCGATCTGGTCCTTCAAAATCATTTTCATTCTCAAGATCCACCAAATTGAACAGATTTTTACCATGCGATTTCCACGGATAAGAGTCCTAATCTTTGTAAAGCAACGAAGTTTTCATTGTATAAAAAAAGTTGGTTATTGTAGAACATATATCTTATGTGACTCAAGTAAAACCTGAATCCCAGTCTCGACTCGAAACAGGAGAGGATGATCGACTCCATGGAAAGCCGCTTTGTGGGCACCTCTTGGTGATAGCGACCATGCATATCGTATGGTAAAACATCTGTTCAATTTGGTGGATCCTGAGCATAAAGTTGATATTGAATGAGAGCTTTATGCTAACCTATCAACTAAACATGCTCCTTGCCAGATTGATGCGAACTTTGGGTAGGAAGCTGGTACTTTTTTCTATATTTTGATTTCGTGATCTTTTGACGCTTCGTGTCTAAATAGAATATTTGTTCACTCAGACCAACTCACTATTTCGAAGAAGGGCTCCACATATACTAGAGTTTTAGTGGAGGTTGATGCTAAGAAGTCGAGAGTGTGGGAATGCCCTATCAAACTACCAACAGGGAAGATGACAGTAGTTAAATTCAAATATGAATTGGATCCAAAATTCTGTAGCAGCTGTAATTCACTCGGCCATATCTCTGATTGTGTGGGGTGTAATATCGAAGGAAAAGTGGTAACCAGCAAATTAAGCAACTCATAGATCTGAACCCACAAAGGTAGGAACACCATATCATCTTTGCTGAATAGAAAACAACTCGGCATCTTCCTTAGGAACAATTGTCTTCCCGCTATTAGGTAAGGTCCCCCATCGAGGACTGAGTCTCTTTGAAGTTCATTACCAAACTGGAATTTAATCCAACCATTTTCCTTGAACAAGAATTTAACATTCCCGCCCCATCGCTTAACAAAGTTGAGGACAGTATATGCATTCGGGCGTGACCCCGTGACATACCCAACAAGACAATATCCGAATGTTTTTTCCACGGTTTCAATCTCCTCACAACCAATTACTAACTCCCCAATTGGGGGTTCAGTATATTTCAGTAATGATGCTTCAACAGGAGCTCTATTATCCTTGAAAAGACTAGCAAATGATTGTTTCCCATTCATCTTGTTATGCATATCTCGGCTACCTCCAGCAGCAGAACCAACAATATTAACATTTGCTGCATTCTGTTTAGCATTTAGTCCAGAGTCTTCTCCCTTATCATCCTGATCAGTACCCTGATTCATGTGTATCTCCGAAGGGTACACAGAAGAGTCAGTCATCACTTTTTTATTATGTAGTATAATAATTTTTTAAAAATTTTAATAAATATAATTTTAATTTTTATGAGGTTTTGTGACTGGAACTCCAAAAATAAAATGAACGATATTAAAAATTTTGATTTTAAACTATTGCTAGCATAAAAAAAATATGTTTTTAAAAAGTACAAATAAATAGATGAAACAAGATGAAAATTTTAATGTTTGTATTGAGTATGTCAGTTTAGGATATTTCTCAATTAAATGTACATCCAAATCTTTTTGTTGAATCAAAAACTTTTTTTGACATTTTATTGTTGTACCTTAGGCTATAATTTTTGTACTTAATAGAATTTCATGGAGTCATTAAAAGTCTATTGACATTTTGAATACATATAGACTTTCGTAGAGTTTTTAAAAGTCGAATTTGAATATCACGTGAATTTTTAAAATTCTTCAAAATTTTACTTTGAATACGACTAAACTTTTGTAGAGAATATAAAAATCTAGTTTGAATACCTCTGAACTATATAAAAATCATTAAAAGTATATGACCAATACACGTCATGAGACTTTTGCTTTTGCCGTTCCTTGGTTTTAGATTCCAATTTTAAGTTTGAAATATTAAGTTCGAGATTCAATTGTAATCACTCTTATTAAATCATACCAAACATTAAATATAATATTCTACATCTTATTTATCATTAATTTATCCTTATATTATATATCACATGTTTATCCTATCATGTGTACCAAACTATTACATAGAGTATAAAAACTCACATGAGTCTGTCTTACATGTCAATTTTGCTAAACATATCTATGACCCAACTATACTAATTAAAAAATATTAATTTTCATTCCAAAAATATTATTACTCATGATATTTATGAATCGGGTTGATCAATATCACAGATATAAATATATTACTTCGTCTCATAAGATACTTGCTCTTTATTTTGATGTCGTACGTAATAATATGTAGCAGATCACTACAAAAAAAAAAAAAATTAGACCGTCGCTAAAACCGTCGCTAAAAGGGGAAAGCGACGGTTTTAACGACGGTTTGAAATTTCGAAACAAAAGTCAGCGTTGCCTTCTCAAAACGACGGTTTTTAACATACAGTCGCTTCATAGCGACGGTTTATTTAAAGAAGACCGTCGCTATTTAGCGACTGTTTTTAAAAAACCATCGCTAAACAAAGCGACGGTTATTTGAACACGGTCGCTATAAAAAGCGACCGTTTTTAGATTACCGTCGCTTAATATAGCGACGGTTATCACAAAACCGTCGCTATAAAAAGCGACGGTTGTTCAAATACCGTCGCTATTTATAGCGACGGTATACGTAAAACCGTCGCTATATTAATCGGCGGTTTTCTAAAAAAACCGCCGCTTAATATAGCGATGGTATGTTACAAAAGTCCACCTAAGGAACCGCGACGATAATAAATTTAAGCAAAAATTAATGTATTAAATTTACACAAATAAACTAATACATAAAAATTCAATTATATATTAAATTTTCTGTACAAAAAAAACTTTAAAACCTGATGTTGCGCGAAGATATAGCTGCTTCCACGTGACGCTGGAAAATGGCACGAGTAGCTAATCTACAAAATAAAACGAAATAGTTAGTACAAAATAGAAAACCGAAACTTCGAAAAATTTATAGGGTTTTGCTTACTACCAAAGATAGGCGAAAATCGTTGAAGAAAATTGTTCGAGAACCTCGGTATAAATAGAATCATAGCGACGGTCTAAGATAGAACCGTTGCTAGTTGCGACGGAATTAACTATAACCGTCGCCATTAGCGACTCTTTTCCATAAACCGTCGCCGATTCAGATCGGCGACGGTCTAGACAAACCCGTCGCCGAATTAAATCGGCGACGGTTTATGCTGAACCGTCGCTATTTATATTAATACGGTTTACAACAATCGCCGTATATTGCGACGGTTGTTTTTAAACCCTTGCGAAATAAAGCGACGGGTTATAAAAAACCGTCGCTATTACGACGGTTAAATAAACCGTGGCTAAAAAAGCGACGGTTTGTCACAAAACTGTGGCTAAAATAGCGACGGTGGTTTTTAAACCGTGGCTTAAAAAACAACGGTTTTGTTTATACCGTCGCCTGTTTTTTATTAGCGACGGTTTTAATAAACAGTCGCAATATATTACGACGGTTTATTGGAACTGTCGCAATAGATTACGACGATTTATTAAATCGTGGCTAATTAAGCGACGGTTTATATTAAACCGTGGCTATAAAAGCGACGGTTATGATTAAACTGTGGCAAAAAAGGCGACGGTATTTTTTAATTCGTCGCTTATTTTATATGGCGACGGTTATTTTAAAAACCGTCGCTATATTGCGACGGTGATAAAAAACCGTCGCTAAAGTGGTGAAAACCGTCGCTAATTCTTCCTTAATCTAAGATGAGCATTCAATGTAAATAAAAGATAAATATAATAAAGTGTTATTCAAATAAAAAAGTTCCAATGCAAGAAAATGCAATTTTGATAACAATATGATCATCTAATGAAATTATTTAGCATTTTTTAAAGTAATTTAATCAAGTAGGAGGTAAGCAAAATATGATGCAGACCTTAGACTGTAGCCATGAAAGACATTAAATGAATTTGATACGAAAACCGAAATATATGGAATTGGTAAAATTAAAGACAAAGAGAAGTTCTTCCTGGGCGGCTCATATTTTTTCCCTATTCTTCATACATCAAATTTAGTCTAATTCTTCAATTGCTCGGAGACTCAATTTGTCGATTATATCAGATTTTTTTTACTATTTTTTATACATCAAATTTAGTCTTATTCCTCAATAGCTCAGGCACACAATTTGCCAAAACCAATTCGACCCAAACTTAGAAAATTTTAGTTTAAATAGAAATGAAAATATGACTCCGTTATTAATCGCAATACCATTAACCCATCTAAAATAATAATGATTCATTTAAATAATAATAAATAAAACTCACAATACCCAAAATGAATAAATGATACTATACATCCACCCTAAGATATAAGAACAATAAGCTTAATGTATCTTAAGATTGCAAATACAGAAATTCGACATTCTTATATCATCTCGTACAATTATCGACTTATGTTTATACATTGAAGTTATTATTTTTTTTCCATATCATATCATTCATCGTTTCATCTCATTATCAGTACTCATCCCATATGTTTGGGATCGAGAATGAAGATGTCAGGGGAATTTTCTTCCGAAGGAATGCAGAAGGAACATGGTGGTGCTAACTTTGGGATCCACATGTTAGGTGTCGATCCACAATTGAGAGTTGGCTTCAATTCAAGGAAGTTTTGCCACTTTTGGGAGTAAAACCAAACCCACTCCAAAAAATTAGGTTTAAACCAATGAAGATCTTGGATCCATAATAGGACCTAATTCTACTATTTTGTTTGTCAAATTAATTTCATGGCCTACAAGATTTTGAGAAGTCAACTAAAGTTCCACATTCATGGGAGTAGACAAGTATTGCAATTTAGAGTAAATGGAGTGTTGAAAGTAAATTGTATTTAACGTTATGTACAAATGCCAAAAAAAAAGAGAGTAAAACTTTATGTAAAATAAATTATCTTTTGAAATCCGAAGCTTGTAGACAAACAAAAAAATAAATTCAATACATTATAAAGAACTCCAGTGCATTAGAGCTATCCTCGGATCGAACGAATTATGGCAAAGGGATCCTTAAACGGGAACAAAGGCATGAAAATAAGGTCTTCACGAAGGTGCAGTGGCAACACTTTCATAAGCTACAGTAAAACATGCATGTTGAACGTATAAACTGGCTCCATAAGCTGCGATAATCTTCGTTTACATCGTTTATGTCGATAAACGTCTCAAGGCTAATTCAGAATTCTGAAAATGTAGTTCAATACGTATGCAATAGCATAAAGAAGTCAATAAATGCTAAAATATTCCAAGGGTGTTGAAAAATGAAACCATACAGTCGTATGTCTCCTTCTGATTTTGTGCTCAAAAGGAAATCTATATGGTCGTAGTTTTCAAGATAAAGCACATCCGGTTTCGATTTCAATTCCTTGAGAGTGTGCTGGACATCAGCAACATCTGCCAATGCATCATTTCCCCCATAGCCAATCCAGATTGGCGGCGAGTTGGGTATGGATCAGATCAAATACTGGTGGCTTTAACTGGTTGTATTGCATCATATTTGTTCAAATGCCATTGTCGTACGTTGCAAAAGTTCCTTCACGGATCACTGTCAGAAGAGTTGTTAAAATTTCAGCGTCACAATGAACAAAATACCATGTTCTCCCTAAGAAATCTTGTTTTTGGAAAAATAATAAATAAAATTTGTATTTTTTCAATTTGATACGGGACTGCCACTGCTTGTTACAGTAACAGTGAAACAAGAATCAAACCCTCATTCACCCTTTTTGGCTCCTTCAAATAGGCAAAATCCAGGAAACTAGATATCAAGGTACTAATCAATCCGAAAGCTATTGAAGCAACAATTCTTCCCTGAAAATTTCTTGTAACAAGGCCTTTAAACCAGTAAGAACACATTAATTTCAAGAATCAAGATCCATTTGTGTCACATCTATAATATCGTTCAGCTTTTGATGGATGCCAAACTAAAGGAGAGGTTACTCTTATTGTTAAAAAGAACAGTTTCGTACATTGAGTTTCACAAGTAAACAACTATTAAGCACCATCTAAACTCCCAGATAAAAGTTGTAGCTAGGTACATGATTATATGGATTGCCCCAGTTTCATTCAACAAATTAGAATCCCATTAAATGATTATTCTTTTACGACAAACTACATATTTTAACCATTGGATCGCAAGTGTGTGCCATCGTGCTGCTGTTAGAGATTTTCTCTAAAAATCATGTTTTTGCACACTTATATAAACATGAAACAAATATGCGGAAGCTAAATCGAGCGTTACCTCCAGCCATTGAATCATCTTTATGTCTTCTGATTTTCCTCCGATTGAAGCCTTCTAAACACTCCAATCTCTCTATAGATGGTGTATTTTTTGTATGAGATTGTGTATCTAGGGACCTCAATGCCTTCGGTATTTATAGGCAAACTCATACCATCAACGAGTTTATGTGAGAGTCTGAATGTTCAGAAGAAGAAACGTGTACGCATGTTTTGGCCATCGCCAATTCCTACACGCTACGTCTCTTTTAAACATGTGACATATTTCTTACATTCTCCCACTTGACACATATATCTCATTTACCATAGGAGAAAACAAAATACATGAATCATGGCGATAGATCATCTTAAAACGAATATTATCTTCCATGTATTACAATGCATTATGTCTCTCAAATCTGTATAACTTTATAAATAAACCCAATGTTTATTCGAGATCCAACTTTATTGATATTTTTCTCAAGATAACTGAATATGTACATAACTGAATATGAGAAATATCATAACTGAAATTGTTTCATTATCAAAACCAAATGTATATAAACATAAATTTATTATGGAATCAAATCCATCAGTAATTACCATATGATCCTTTAATATCTGAAATTTGCATGCCTTTAGGTTAAAAGATCATCAATTCAGTGCTAACGTGTTCAATGACCACTTTATTAACACGTTCTCCAACGGTTTAAAATACATTATGTCGATATACTTAATTCGACCACCGCTTTAGTCACAAAGACCATAACTGAATTGCAGTAATATAATCTTAATGGCTTAGACATAGAATTCATAATTCTAAGCCCATAATGAAACTCTTTAAAATACACCACACAATAGTACTTCAATGACGAATTTTGACTCAATAGTGGAAATAGCAAATCACCTTCCAAATTATCAATTCGTCTCACATAAGCATGTAAAACTTTAATACCATAAAGGTATCCCAAAACATTTTGCAGCTTTTTAGTGGTCAAATACTTATATTACTCTGATAATAATTAAGTTCTCACTAACCTTCTGGTATTCATAATGGCCCACAATATTCTCAACAAAACTTAATGAAGAGATAACATTGTAAAACCTGAAATACCACTAATGTGAGACATGTTTCAATCCATATCATTTTCTTAATCTTGAAATATTAAATATTCATCATCACTAGAGAAGAATTCTTTATGTTGTTCGATATTGCCTAATGAGACTTTATTTGTTTTAAGACTCATCTAAAAATAAATGGCAATTGAACCAACTTTTTATGGAATTTATATGATTGGTTTCACAACACACCTATTAATTGGAGGATGTTGTGAATAACAATCAATATCTATAACTTGTGTGGATGAATGAGCATCATAATGATCAATATTCTGAATTTGATCGCTCCCACTAATCAAGTCATTCTCAAGAAATTAATATCAGAGTAATAGCAATATGCTGCAAATTTAATGAATACATGCTAATGTTATTAAATGAAGCAATAAACCATATATCATATTTTACCCATGTAAATCATGATCTACATATGAATCACTGACATAAAAATTGTATGTGGACTGAATTTTTAATTCAATTAGATTCATACAACTTAATGATATAACTATTGAATTATATTTAATTCTTAATCCATGTATTACATTAAGAAAATAATTCAATAGTATTCTAATTAATTATATTTAACATAACGAAATTTCCTGTGGGATGAATTTCAATGTTCAAATATAATTAATTACAATTTATATCTCTTATAACCAAATGTGATCCTCATAATTTATGTATAATTTTAATTCAATCAAAGATGCTGTGGCTACTCTTCAATTAATTAAAATCATACGAATCACTAGGATATTAAATTCTTTATGCATAAAATATTTATTCTTCATAATTATTCATCTCAAAATATTATCAAAATGATGAATAATTTTATGTAATTTATGTCTATTACAACTAAATGTGATTAAAAATTTATGTATAATTTTAATTCAATTAAAGATGATATTGATATTCTTTAATAAATTAAAATTATACGAATCACTAAGACATTAAATCACAATTATATAAATATTTATGCTCTTAATAAATGTCTTTCATGTGATCCTCAGCCCACTTAATGTATAATTTTGCATAATTAAGGGTGTTGTGGCCAAACCTTAATTATTTAAAATTAGACAGTTCACTAGACATAAATTTTGATTTTTATAAATATCCTTTATGTGATCCTTAACCGACTTAATGTATAATTTCTCATAATTAAGGGTGTTGTGACTAAACCTTAATTATTTAAAATTATACGGATCACGAGATAAATGTCTTTTATGTGATCCTTAACCGACTTAATGTATAATTTCTCATAATTAAGGGTGCTGTGGCTAAACCTTAATTATTTAAAATTATACTGATCACTAGACAATTTTATTTTATTATGCTTAATAAATGCCCTTAATATGATCCAAATATGACTTAATGTATAATTTCTCATAATTAAGGGTGTTGTGGCTAAACCTTAATTATTTAAAATTATACGGATCACTAGACAATTTTATTTTATTATGCTTCATAAATGCCCTTAATGTGATCCAAATCTGACTTAATGCATAATTTTTCATAACTAAGGATGCTGTGGCTATTCCTCAATTATTTAAAATTATATGGTTCACTGGACAAAATTTTGGCTTTACTTAATGCTTTATATAATAATTATTTCGCAATCAACACTTTCCAAGAGTGCTCCCAGGAAAGATAGGTAGTGCTAAGGCCCTTTAAATACCCAACTCTTAGTCAGAGCAATGTTCATCAGGGAGACCAGTGGATAGTCAAGGCAGTTTAAACCGGTCTATGAAGAACTCCCTCAGATCATGTTTTCTTACGTCACCTTATAATTATTATTCAACTTAATTATCCACATTTATGTGAATCTTTATAAGCCAAAATTTTTCATATTAAATAACTTTATATTCACATTTTTACTTAATATGAACAATTACATTCCCCATCAGTTTTTCTCTTCAATCAGAGTAATGATAAAGTGAGGATCACATTTACATAAAATGTGGGCTCCTCATCAGTTTTTCTCTTTTATCAGAGTAGTGATAAAGTGAGGATTATTTGTTCATATGTGAATATCTGAAATATTTTATTATATTCACATCTTACTTGATATGTTCATTTCAAATTATAAACAACTTAATATAATTTGATATGAACACAATGTGAATATTGTTTTTCCAAAATATTTTTCAATACAATTTGCATTTAAAAAACTTAAAAATAAATGCAAAAATAATATTAAATTTGCATGTACATATCAAACACTTATCCATAATATTTGACATTATATCTAACATGCAAAAATAATTTCTAAATATGTATTATAAATTACGTCAATTTTGGAATTATTTTAATGTGTACAATTATTTAACCAAATGCTATATGTATACCGAATTATACATATAACTTAATAACACATTATTCATTATTTATTTATTTATTATTATTATTTTAAAAATAATAATAATAAATTAAACGACAATTCCTTTAATAATTGTCAAATGGTGTTTTGTGTAGGTCATTCAACATTTATTATTATTATTATTAAAAAATAAAATTAAATGTTAAAGTTTCAAATTGAAACAAATGACCGACACTTTATCTTCCTACGATTCTTTAACATGGGCCATAAAATTTATATCAAATGGCATTTCACATGCCTTTATCAGAATGAATTAATACACATTGCATTATTTCATCTTCTTCACGCATGCAACCGAGAAGTTCATTTCCAATTTCCAGAAACTTCAACGTGAAGAAATTTTTCGAAAAAATTTCAGGTACGTAAACTTTCTTAAAGTTCATATCCAAACTTCAAGCTTCAAATTGCTTACGTTAAACTTCATAAAAAATTTCTTAAAGTTCTTGATATGAAAACAAATATTTCAAGGCAGAGGTATCACGACTCTGATACCAAATGTTAGAGATTTTTTCTAAAAATCATGTTTTTGCACACTTATATAAACATGAAACAAATATGCGGAAGCTAAATCGAGCGTTACCTCCAGCTATTGAATCATCTTTATGTCTTCTGATTTTCCTCCAATTGAAGCCTTCTAAACACTCCAATCTCTCTATAGATGGTGTATTTTCTGTATGAGATTGTGTATCTAGGGACCTCAATGCCTTCGGTATTTATAGGTAAACTCATACCATCAACGAGTTTATGTGAGAGTCTGAATGTTCAGAAGAAGAAACGTGTACGCATGTTTTGGCCGTCGCCAATTCCTACACGCTACGTCTCTTTTAAACATGTGTCATATTTCTTTCGGCTGCAAGATAATTTTCATTACTGAATCAGAATAGAGAGGAATCTTGAACTAGCACGATCACATAAAACTCACAGGTCATAGAAACATTGAACCAAATACAGCAGCTAATTTGTTAAGAGATCCGACTAATATGTAAGATGCTTCTTATTCCCATAATCACTCTCATTTTCTATTTGTGTAGGATGTTTTTTGTAACTGTGAGATTGTAGCCAACTTTAATTCTCCTTTTTGAAAGGTCGGCCAAATGAAAATGAATTCAATGTTGTTGAGACATGCTTTCGATCACTGCTGCCATAAAATTTTTCATTTGCCAATATTGAATGAATCACAGGTTTACCAGCTACTGGGTGGTAAAAGGCTAAAATTTGATCATTCTGATACCACATATGATGAAAAATATTTGAGCAGGTGCTGGATTTAGAAACAGCGGCTGTAAAAGTACGGTATTCTGCCAATGAAGTTGAAAATGTGAGGGAATATTTTACCTCAAATCCAGATTATGTGATTGTGATAAAAATTTCAGGAAACAAGCCAGCATGCCTAAATTTTACAGTATCTCTGGACGGCAAATTGCATCATCGTCCATATGTCAATGACCGAAATCAAATTATTTTGGATGGAAGTTGTCAAGGGAGAAGAATCCCACCAAAAGTATACGGGACGATAAGCCTAAAGTAAAAGGGCATCTGAACTACATTTTCAATCAAAAAGGAATCCAGTATTCAGAAGTTATTGATCTGCAGATTAGTGAACATGCAACCTAAAGATTCAAAAAGGATCCTCCTACCATGTATTCTTTAAGGAGAATCGATTCCGCAAAGAGATTTTCGTGTTCTGATCTTTATTCCACCACATTGATCGACGACTATCAAGCACTTTTTCATTGAGTCTCATGGAATCTTTTTAAATGTTCTCAGAGCAAGGTGGAAAGTGATTGTAATACATGAGAAAGCAAGAACGTAATGATTACCAGGCAGAAAGGATCAAGTGTTTTAATTAAAACTGATTAAGATCCCTCTCTGGTCGAGCTCTGTTTCAGCATGGATGGTACCTCTTGATAGCTAGTTCACGTCCTGAAACTCAGGTCTCGAACCTGCAGGGAATATGGAACAACTAACAAGAATATCGAACCTGTGTGGGGGTATGTTCTAGTTTCTGTTCATTTTTGTTGTCTTAAAAATAAAAGATTTAAAATGAGTTTAATTATAATGATTTACAATGGACTTCTATAGCAACTTGGATTAATCATTTTTGTAAAGCGATGACGAATACGAAGTAGTTACTATAAGAGCTCATTGTGCAGTCACGCAGCCGCAGGCCTGGCTCGGGGCGTGAAAGTTGCTCCTCACTTGAACATCAACCTCCAAATGAACCTACTGGCCGACCCTTTAAATATTAGGTTGGGTCTTGCATGTATAGCAGGGTATATTTTTCGTGTCGAACCATATTATTTTTATCAAATTCTTGATTGATTTTGTTCTTCTAGTAATAATCTTGTCGACACTTTCATTCGTTGGTCTTCTGATTTTGAAACGTACACGTGAAGTTCGTGTCCAAATGAATAAATGAATGCAAAGATTCATATGATCAGTACATTAATGGCCAGCCAAGTGCTAACAACTTAATTATTGAGTAGTGATCTGAACCAATTGTTATTTTCAAATTTTATCAATTGATTAATCCCACAACATTTAAGATAGAATTAATAAATGTTGATGTGAAATAATCATTATTTAAAATTTTATTATTAATTTTCCGATCATACTAGATATTTATTTTGTTAAGTATCGAGAATTGTTATTTAAACGATTATTATTTTAAAAGAGAATAGCACTATTCAAAAATTTGCTTCTTTTACAATGTTTAGTGATGGTTTTCGTATATACATACTGCAATAAATTTGTTTATTTGGTAATTTTCAGCGGATTTTTTATGGCAAAAATGAAGCGTTCTTATTGTCATCGTCGCAGACTCCAAACATTGCAAATATAATTGCCACGGTCTTATTTGAAAAAACCATTGCTATATATGTACTAGCAACTTTTTTAAATAAGAAAAATCTAAGGCTTAACATATAAGAATACGAATTATTTATTGTGCTGTAAATAATTATCAAAGGTTCGTTTGAAAACTGTCGCTATGCATTGCAATGATTTACTTTACCAGCCGTTTTCTAAGATCAAAAAAACTATTGTTATTTGGCGACGGTTTATATGGTAATGATCTATAAACCGTCGCTAAATTGAATTTGTGACGGTTAAAAAACCGTCTACAAATTTTAAAGGAAAAACAACGATTGTTTTTTCTTATAGTGAGATCAATTTTGCATTTGTTTCACAAAGTTCAATGGAACTCTGGAGTATCATTTCATTCAGAAGATGTATCCCCTTCGATCTTCATGCAAAGCAACGGAGGAATCGGCTTCTTTGTAGAGAGCTATATTTCTCTCAACATCGACGAATTTCTTTTCCAAGTTGGATATATCCTCCCGGAGAGATTTTGGACCAATTGCACCTTCTGAATCATTTCCTCCACTGCCATTTTCTCTCGACTCAATTTCCAAGTCATGCGGTCTCTTATTTTTTGGCTGAAACCAGGAGGATATTAGTACTTTATTCTTTCAATCTATGGGAATTTATTCTTTCAATAATCGGTTTTGAATATATTTTGTCCAAAAACAAACAATTTTATTAATACTAAAAAAGTCCACAACCACGGCCAAAGCGGACAATATCACAAGTGGGCTGAGCCGTGATATTTGATATCAGAGCGACTCTGTCTGGGTTTGGGATAATGAGGCAAATCTCAGCGAGGACGCTGAGTCCCGAAAGGGGTGGTGAAGGCCCTTAGGCGAAATCCCAGATCGCCAAACCTCGGGAGAGATGCTGGATATTTAAATGGGTGTGTAGCAACCCTTGTGACGTGTTTTAAAGTCATGATGTCACAGACCAAAGTGATAAATATCACAAGTGAAGTGGACCATGACATTTGATATCAGAGCGACTCCGCGTCGATTTAAGATGGTGAGGCAAACCTAAGCTAGAACGCAGAGTCTCGAAATGGGGTGAAGGCCCTTAGGCAAAATCCCACAACGTCAAACCATGAGAGATATGTTAGGCATTTAAATGGACGTGTAGCAATCCCTTGTGACAACATGATTTTCATACATGTAGACGTACACGCTTAGGACATGCATTGTCGGAAATCAGACAAAGAAAATTTCCAAGGTTCCGCAGATACTTATACACCGTATACAATTGGATTTTACCCCAAATTAATTAAATTCCATTCAATTACAATAATGGATTCAGGATTACTCCTACCTGGAAAATCAATCAAAACAAAATGTTCAATGTTTTGAAGAAATGTCTCATAGATAGGTTATCGAGAATAGTTTCCCAAGTCCGAAACGGCACCGGACATTGTTGTTTCCTCCTTGCGTGATCCAAGAGCCGATGGAAATCATCAGTGCTTCCAGCCCGACCATGATTCCTCGTAGCTAATTAAACCATCTACTCATGAATCTTTGAAATGCAAGATTAATATTATTTGACGTTCTTCGGTTGCTCGATCGGTTTCTCCAAGTCTCTAATCTCTTGGATCTTTAAGAAGATCATTTTGAAGCTAGTCCATTTATTTATGTATATGGATCCATCGATGAATATGCATGGTTGGTTTTAATCCATATGCATCTTTCATAAGACGAGTAGCTACCTAGCAAAAACTGTAGCAAATTTATGCTATATTAATTTTTATATTTTATCCAAATTCTTTATCAAAATATAATATTTAATCTCTCAATCTTTCACAGAACACCTAAAATTATTTCAATTTTGATTTAACCAAAGATTTTACAAATAATATTTTATTTAAAATTACAATTTCATTACTAACTTTAGTTATATAAAAAAAAAGATATTTGATAAAGTATAAAAAAATAAGAATTTCACATTATTTGTTTTATTTATGTATGTATGGATATTTGGAAGGAGTTTTAGTTATAAAAAAAATGATTATCGAATCATCAAATTTTAAAATGTAATTTAGATAAGTGTGGATGAACTTTATTAAATGCCATAAAAAAATAATAAACATGAGATTCATCATATCAAGTAAACACATGACGAATCGAAACTCTCGGTGAATTTTAATAATAATAATTTATTATTCTGTTTGGTGTTATAAGATCTTATTGTTACGATAAAAATTCACGCCTTTTAAAATAATTGAGCTTAAATTCGTTGATATATTTGGTGTTATAAGATGTTATTGTTACGACAATTATCAATATATCATAAGTCATAACATTATAGAATTATAATTATATCAATTGATATTCATGTAATAATAGTAACAATAATAAAATTTATTGGTGCAACAAATGGTGAGGGAGACAAAGGCGATGTTGGAAGAATAATTCAAAAAGCAAAACGAGATTGATGGAAAAAGTTTCAGCTTGAACTCCATAAACACTACCCAAGAGAATAACCACAGCCACACTGAAGAAGAAACTATCAGGTAGGATTTGGAGGATGCAGTTAAGATCGAGAGTGAGCAATTCACTCACCAAATTGTAGGGGAATCTGATGAACAGACGGATGAGAAGGAGAGACCTGTTGTAAAATATGCATATTCCAGAAGACGTAAAGGAGTGAAAGTGGAGGAGGAGGACAAAAACTTGATGGTGAAAGAAAAACTGCAAGACGATGAGGAACCAGACCAAGCTTTAGGAGGAGTCAAATGCATTAGACTTAAGCGGAGCGAAAGAGAAAGACGCACATTGGAGGTCGACTATCGACCTCTCCTTAGATACCGGGACGGGTCGAAACTTCGATCAAATAAACTTTGATCAAATACCAAACGTCCATCTCTTGTTCATATATAGAATATTGTCTTTTAGTGGAGCCATTTTGAGCAATACATGGAATCTAACTATATCACAAACATAAATTATACATGCTTTAGCATCTTCCTACCATCAAGGTTTCATCAGGTTATCATGCTTTAATCACTGCTTGTGAAGTCATTTTTTTCTTGTGTAACCAAAAAATCCAGATTACCACGATATTGAAAAAAACAGTAGCTTCAAAATTGATAATCATTGCAGAGCCATAATTAAAGCAAAAAACAAGAAATGAATGAGATAAGTAAAATCATAGAGACATGTAGATTGTTGAAGTAATCTTGGTGGAGATAGATTCCTTTGAACCTAAAGTTATATATTGCAAACAATTAACCCAAAACTCATATCATAGATGACTCAGAGAATCAATCAACATGAAAACCAAATCAGGTTTCGATCACAAACATAAATCAAAGCCTAACATTAACTCAAAACTCGTATTATATATGACTCGAGGACCGATCAACATTAAAACCAAATCAGGTTTCGATCACAAACATGAATCAAAGCCTAAACTGATATATGGAAAACAATTAACTCAAAACTCATATTATAGATGATTCAAAAACCAATCAACATTAAAATCAACAAAATTAAACGATTATAGCATGATAGCCAATTACTCAAAACTTAAACCTAACCGAATCCAAAACCTAAAAAAGAAATCACCAAAGCTAAAACAGTTATAATGCGATAAACAACTAAATGATTTAATAATAGTAAATTGAAAGCGTAAACCGAGGAAACTTGGATCACACAAGCTGTCTTCGTAGAGGCGACACCAAAATTGAAAGCGTAAACCTAGGGTAAGATTTTTGCTTTTGCCATTCCTAGATTTGGGCCACATTCTCTTAAATCCTCAATTTGGACCTTTGAGTCCAAACATTTGATAACAATACTTGAGTAAATTTTGTGCCGGATTTTGCCCTTAGGCGAAACCCCACATCGCCAAACCACGGGAGAGACGCTGATCATTTAAATAAGCGTGTAGCAACCCTTTGTGGCGCGTTTTAAAGCTGTGAGGCCATGGCCAAAGCGGAAATATCACAAGTGGGCTTGACCGTGACATTTGATATCAGAGAGACTCTGCATGAGTTTGGGATGATGGGGCAAACCTCAGCGAGGATGCTGAGTCTCAAAAGGGAGGGGGTGAAGGCC
The DNA here is from genome assembly GCF_022965805.1 of Primulina eburnea. Lineage (NCBI taxonomy): Eukaryota > Viridiplantae > Streptophyta > Magnoliopsida > Lamiales > Gesneriaceae > Primulina > Primulina eburnea. Next base: position 2,393,757 of record NC_133115.1, on the reverse strand, counting down.
CTTAGGCGAAATCCCTGATCGCCTCCTTCAGAACGCAACGTCCTCGTAGCAGCCTGACTCTTCGATCCACCATCGCCGAGAATCTAGAGGTGGCTCCTACAGGTTCAACAGGTGGCTCCCGTCATGTAGCACATTGCCCGCAGGTTTAAGAGGTAGCTCTCATGCACGTAGCTAATTGCCGCGCATAACACTTATTTCCTGGCGTTCCTTGCCGCTGATCGACTCTGATATCATTTTGTCACGCAACGTGCTCGGCCCCTTGCCTGCATGACTGCACTTAATTTTAAAAAATAATCGTATGTAAATTTGAAATTCACTTTAAAAAAATTAAGATAATAAATGAATATTTTCAAATGAGGTTACAAATTATTAGAGAAAGATTTTTTTTGTTACAAATTTCCATGACAAAATCTTTATATAAAAATGTTAAAAAAATTAACATTAGTAATTTATTTATATTATTTTAAAACACCAAATCATTGATTATAAATTATAATAGAAAAATTTGAAGTACCACATCATTTTTCTTTGTTAGGATATGATTAAATTTTATGAGAAACATGTGTGTTGGCTCTTGGTTGTACTTATTAGGCACGGCCAAAAGGAAGCCACCCGCTGGTGAGATGCTAAAGAAAATAAATAGGGCTGCAAAGGCGGTTGAGGGCTTGGCCCTTGTTGTAGAAGACCTGGCTGAAGCAAATACCTGGGCGGGCAATGTTTTGGAAACAACGCCTAACTTGGAAACCGACAAAAAAATAAGAACTGCAAAAACTGTTGCTGAAATTGCTGTTGTGGCAAAGAAGTGAGTGAAGTGGTGGCTGTAATTGTTGTAGTGATGCTTTATCTGTGAAAAAATTTTGAAGAACAGATGAATTACACTATTGAATAATTTAGAAGAATAGATGATCAAATAATTGAATATAAAAATTACAATTGTCAAGCCCCGAGCCCGGGCCGATGCCGGACATGACCGCACAATTGGCCTCTATCGGAACTACTTCATATTCGTTTTCGCTTTACGAAAATGATTACCACAAGTTTCTAAAGAAGTTCATGGTAGTTAATTATAAACTCATTTTAAATCTTTTATTTTTACCATGTAGGACAAAAGGTTTCACAATCATCCCGCTTTCAGAACGTGACGTCCTCTTCGCGGCCTGACTCCTCGATCCACCAGCGCTGAAAATATAGAGGTGACTCCTACAGATGATACCACGTTGTCAGTCATGCCTGTGCCTGCATGACTGCATAATAGGCTCCTATCGTAAATACTTCGTTTTCGTCATGATTTTGCGAAAATAATTAACCCAAGTTTCTAAAGAAGTCCATTTTGTAGTCTATTATAAAGTCATTTTAAATCTTTAATTTTTACCATGTGAGACAAGAAGTATCACAATAATCCCTCCGTCAGAATGCGACGTCCTCGTAGCGGCCTGACTATTCGATCCACTACCGCCGAGAATCTAGAGCTGGCTCGTACAGGTTCAAGAGGTGGCTGACGTCATGTAGCACTTTTCCCCGCAAGTTCAAGAGGTGGCTCCTATGCACGTAGAACTTTGCCCCACATAGCACTTATTTCCCGGTGTTCCTTGCCGGTGACCATCTCGGATACCATTCTGTCACGTCCCGAGCCCAAGCCCGTGCTTGCATGACTGCACAATGAGCTCATATTGCAACTACTTCGTATTCATCCTCGTATTCAAGTTTCTAAAGAAGTCCATTGTAGCTCATTATAAAGTCATTTTAAATCTTTAATTTTTATCATGTGGGACAAGAGGTATAACAATCATCCTTTCTTCAGAACGCAACGTCCTCGCAGCAGCCTGACTCCTCGATCCACCAACGCCGAGAATCTAGAGATGGCTCCTACAGGTTCAACAGGTGGCTCCCGTCATGTAGCACATTGCCCGCAGGTTTAAGAGGTAGCTCTAATGCACGTAGCTAATTGCCGCGCATAACACTTATTTTCTGGCGTTCCTTGCCGGTGATCGGCTCTAATATCATTTTGTCACGCCCCATGCTCGGACCCGTGCCTGCATGACTGCACTTAATTTTAAAAAATAATCGTATGTAAATTTGAAATTCACTTTAAAAAAATTAAGATAATAAATGAATATTTTCAAGTGAGGTTACAAATTATTAGAGAAAGATTTTTTTTGTTACAAATTTTCATGACAAAATCTTTATATAAAAATGTTAAAAAAAAAATTAACATTATTAATTTATTTATATTATTTTAAAACACCAAATCATGGATTATAAATTATAATAGAAAAATTTGAAGTACCACGTCATTTTTCTTTGTTAGGATATGATTAAAGTTTATGAGGAACATGTGTGTTGGCACTTGGTTGCTACTTATTAGGCACGGCCACAAAGAAGACAACTGCTGCTGAGATGCTAAAGAAAATAAATAGGGCTGCAAAGGCGGTTGAGGGCTTGGCCCTTGTTGTAGAAGACTTGTTTGAAGCAAATACTTGGGCGGACAATGTTTTGGGGACAACGCCTAACTCGGAAACTGACAAAAAAATAAGAACAACTGCAAAAGAAGTTGCTGAATTTGCTGTTGTGGCTGGGAAGTGAGTGAAGTGATTGCTGTAATTGTTGTAGTGGTGCTTTTATCTGTGAAAAAATTTTGAAGAACATATGAATTACGCTATTGAATAATTTGGAAGAATAGATGATCAAATAATTGAATATAAAAATTACAATTGTCACTCCCCGAGCCCGGGCCGATGCCGCCATGACCGCACAATGGGCCCCTATCGGGACTAATTCATATTCGTTTTCGTTTTACGAAAATGATTAACACAAGTTTCTAAAGAAGTCCATTGTAGCTAATTATAAACTCATTTTAAATCTTTTATTTTTACCATGAAGGACAAAAGTTTTCACAATCATCCCGCTTTCAGAACGTGACGTCCTCGTCGCGACCTGACTCCTCGATCCACCAGCGCCTAAAATCTAGAGGTGACTCCTACAGATGATACCACGTTGTCACGCCCCGAGCTCGGGCCTGTGCCTACATGACTTCACAATAGGCTCCTATCGTAACCACTTCGTTTTCGTCATGGTTTTACGAAAATGATTAACCCAAGTTTCTAAAGAAGTCCATTTTGTAGCCTATTATAAAGTCATTTTAAATCTTTAATTTTTACCATGTGAGACAAGAAGTATCACAATAATCCCTCCGTCAGAATGCGACGTCCTCGTAGCGGCCTGACTATTCGATCCACTACCGTCGAGAATCTAGAGTTGGCTCGTACAGGTTCAAGAGGTGGCTCACGTCATGTAGCACTTTTCCCCGCAAGTTCAAGAGGTGGCTCCTATGCACGTAGAACTTTGCCCCACATAGCACTTATTTCCCGGTGTTCCTTGCCGGTGACCATCTCGGATACCATTCTGTCACGCCCCGAGTGTCACGCCCCGAAACTCGGAGTTGACACCGGCGTCGTTTACAATCACACAATTTAAAACGACAAGCCTTCGTAGCACAGTTTAAACCGAATCCAGTTTATAAATCCTAATCTCAATAAAATTGTCTTTACAATAACGAAATAACCGAACGACAGAGTTTACAATGCGGAAACGTAAGACTGAAATAAAATAGCTTAAACATATTAAATCTTTCTCGAGCATTCACCATCCCCAAAACTGCTCGGATTCTTCCTCCTCAATCTGTTCTTCGGGCTTATCTGGGGAGGGTCGTAAGGGGGGTGAGTATTTTGGGAATACTCAGTAGATGGGGGATATCGAGCACAAAATAAAACAACATGTATAATTTCGAAAATACCACATGACTTGCATAAAATTTTCGTACCACATGCATAAACATATATCAAGCACTGCAATTTATCGACCTTCTATGGTTTACTGACGTCAGTCCCTAATTTTTACTCCTCTAAGGGGGCGAGGCCGTATAGCGGTTATGTCCCCCACCGCGTAAGGGTACGTCATGGTTGGGATTCCCACCCATATACGGTTGACTCCTCACAGTGCGTTTAAAATCGTATGACAATGCAAGAAGTAGAAGAAAACGAATTGTACTCGACTGGTGTTTTTATCAAAAACCGAAAATCATGTATGCATAAAATCGAGATTTTTATTTCACAAACAAGCCCACTTACAGTGTTTTTGGATGCTAAAAACGTAGGTTGCTTGCTTCGGGATGGATCGCTCCTTGCTCTACACTTGACGGTGCTTCGACTCGATTCTTAGGCTAATTTTTGTGACGATATTTGGACAGAGCTTCGCTAGGTAAAAGCTGCTGAAATTCGAGAATATGCAGCCAAGGATTTTCGAAAATTGTGGTGTAGAAGAGTGGGGTTGATGCACTATTTATAGGGGAGAGGGTTGGGGCTAAGTATGGCATCTCAATCATGCTCAATATTGCCTCAAATCTCACAATTTTTGGCTCCAAAATTCCTTCCATAGTTGCTGATTTTCTCCCAAATCTAGCTCCCATCATCCTCATCTAACGGTTCGAAATTGAGGAGCAAAGGAGGGGATGATTTGCTTCTCATCTTGGGGCTTATTCTAGCAGGATTTTAAATCTTTAAATAACACAATATTTAGGCAAAAATATATGGTTGATTTTCGAAATTTGCTAAGTCCATGCATTGATCCTTTTAACCTTGCATGATATCTCCCCAAATTTTGCAATATCTCCTCCCATATTTCGAAATTAAGCATGCCTTTGTATGACTATTATTGGCTTGATCAAAATATATCTAACAGTTAATTTCCAAGGTGCACAACTTATTATCTTATTTATTTCTTATAAAAAAAAAAATCAAATCCTACAATCTTTCCTTACAATAATTAATTATATAGAAATTCTCGGTTCTTACATCGAGCCCAAGCCCGTGCTTGCATGACTGCACAATGGGCTCATATTGCAACTACTTCGTATTCATCTTCGTTTTACGAAAATGATTAACTCAAGTTTCTAAAGAAGTCCATTGTAGCTCATTATAAAATCATTTTAAATCTTTAATTTTTATCATGTGGGACAAGAGGTATCACAATCATCCCTCCTTCAGAACGCAACGTCCTCGTAGCAGCCTGACTCCTCGATCCAAAAACGCCGAGAATCTAGAGGTGGCTCCTACAGGTTCAACAGGTGGCTCACTTCATGTAGCACATCGCCCGCAGGTTTAAGAGGTAGCTCTCATGCACGTAGCTATTTACCGCACATAACACTTATTTCCCGGTGATCTTCTTTGATATCATTTTGTCACGCCCCGTGCGCGGCTGCATGACTGCACTTAATTTTAAAAAATAATTGTATATAAATTTGAAATTCACTTTAATAATATTATGATAATAGATGAAAATTTTCAAATGAGGTTACAAATTATTAGAGAAAGATTTCTTTTTCTTTTTTTTTTTTACAATTTTTCATGATAAAATCTTCATATAAAAATGTAATAGAGTTTATAGATGTCTCATAATAAGATATGTAACATGTAATTAGTGGATGGTAACTCAAGTATATCAAAGAATTGCACAAAAAATATCAAAAACAAGACTAAAACATGGACAAAAACCACTACACTACTGACAGCCACCACTCTAGTCACTCTCCAGCCACCTCTTTCACCACAACAGCCATAGCAGCAATAGATGTTGCAGCTGATTTTATTTTGTTGACCGTCTCCGGGTTATGTGGTTTCCCCAAAAGTTTACTTACCCAGTTGCTTGCCTCAAACAACTCTTCTACAAGAAGAGCGGTACCCTCAACAGCCTTCGCAGCCCTATTTATCTTCCCAAGTGTCTCTGGAGCAGGCGGGTTCCTTGTGGCAGCGCCTACAAGGTAAGAACCAAGAGCCAAAACACAGGTTCCCCAAACAGGGACATCTTTGAGGAAGATGGACTCTGTTTTTTCATCTTCTTCCAGCAGGTTGACGAAGGCATGCGAGTCCGACATCACGGCAGCTATATTCTTAGTATTAGAGTCGCAAAAAGACGCGCATTGGAGGTCGACTATCGACCCCTCATTCGAGTCCGGGAGGGTCGAAACCTCGATCGAATGAACTTTAACCAGATACCTAGTATCCATCTTCTTCATGTTCATATATAGATGACTATATCACAAAACTCAGACACTCATAGAACCGATCAACATTACAACCAAATCAGTTTCCAAAACTGGAAGAATCAACAGGAATATATCGAAGAACTCGTCAGATAAATTTTGACAATTAAATAATTTAATGATAGTTAATTGAAAGCGTAATTAAATGATTTAATGACAGTTAATTGAAAGAATAAACCAGATGAAACTTGGATCAGGGCTTATTCAAACCTAATCGAATCCAAAACTGAAAGAATCAACAGGAAAATGCCGAAGAACTCGTCAGATAAATTTTTACAACTAAATGATTTAAAAACTGAAAGAATCAACAGGAAAATACCGAAAAACTCGTCAGGTAAATTTTGACAATTAAATGATTTAATGATATTTAATTGAAAGCGTAATTAAATGATTTAATGATAGTTAATTGAAAGAACAAACCAGAGAGAACTTGGAGCAGAGCTTACTCAAATCTAATCGAATTCAAAACTGAAAGAATCAACAGGAAAATGCCAAAGAACTCGTCAGATAAATTTTGACAATTAAATGATTTAAAAACTGAAAGAATCAACATGAAAATGCTCCATATTATTTGTATGGCTATTTATGTGTAATACAATCCAATATAGATAATTTACGCATCGTTTTTCGATTTTGCCGCATGACAAGCCAAAAAGACTATAAATCGAAAGAAATGTTCCATAAGAAAATGTTTTTTTACACTTTCTATGAAATGGAGATTGGGTAAAAAAAAATAATAGATTTTTATGAGTGGAAAGAATAAATATTAGGGAAGAAAGTTAACAAAATATGATTATTTTTAAATCTTTAGTCAATAAAATCACCCACATGTCCCTTTGCTTTGCTTTCGATTCAGTAGTTCTATTATTTTTTTTCATATATATCCGGATAAAATATATTTATGATATGTCCAATGTTATTCGCATGATAGAGTCCAATTAATAAAAAGTGAATTCTCTTGGCCTGATAACAAGGGTAGTCTCATTTAAAAATTTGGTTGGTTTCTTTGATCAACCATATTTAAATTTGGGTCGCGGCCTGACTCTCGATACACCAGCGCCGAAAATCTAGAGGTGGCTCCTACAGGTTAAAGAAGCGGCTCCCGTCATGTAGCACTTTACCCCACATGTTCAAGATATGGCTCCATGCACGTAGCATTTTGCCCCTCATAACACTATTTCTCGGTGTTCCTTGTCGGTGACCGGCTCGGATACCACGTTGTCATGCCCCGAGCTCGAGCTCGTGCCTGCATGACTGCAAAATAGGCTCCTATCACAACTACTTCGTTTTCGTCATCGTTTTACGAAAATGATTAACCCAATTTTCTAAAGAAGTCCATTGTAGTCCATTATAAAGTCATTTTAAATATTTAATTTTTACCATGTGAGACAAAAAATATCACCATCATCCCTCTGTCAGAATGCGACGTCCTCGTCACGGCCTGACTCCTCGATCCACCAGCGCCAAGAATCTAGAGGTGGCTCGTACAGGTTCAAGAGGTGGCTTCCGTCATGTAGCATTTTTCCCCTCAAGTTCAAGAGGTGACCCCTATGCACGTAGCACTTTGCCTCGCATAGCACTTATTTTCTGGTGTTCCTTGCCAGTGACTAGCTCGGATACCATTCTGTCACGCCACGAGCCCAGGCTCGTGCTTGCATGACTGCACAATGGGCTCATATTGCAACTACTTCGTATTCATTCTCGTTTTAGGAAAATGGTTAACCCAAGTTTGTAAAAAAGTCCATTATAGCTCATTATAAACTCATTTTAAATCTTTAATTTTTATCATGTGGGACAAGAGGTATCACAATCATCCCTCCTTCAGAATGCAACGTCCTCGTAGCAGCCTGACTCCACGATCCACCAACGCCGAGAATCTAGTGGTGGCTCCCGTCATGTAGCACATTACCCGCAAGTTTAAGAGGTAGCTCTCATTCACGTAGCATTTTGCCCCGCATAACACTTATTTCCCGACGTTCCTTGCCGGTGATCGGCTCTGATATTATTTTGTCATGTCTCGTGCCCGTGCCTGCATGACTGCACTTAATTTTAAAATAATCGTGTGGAAATTTGAAATCCACTTTAAAAAAAATTAAGATAATTTACGAAAATTTTCAAAAGAGGTTACAAATTATTAAAGAAAGATTTCTTTTGTTACAAAATTTCATGATAAAATCTTTAAATAAAAATGTAAAAAATATTAATTTATTTTTATTCTTTTAAAACATTAAATCATGTGTTACAAATTATAATAGAAAAATTTGAATTCCCACATCATTTTTCTTTGTTAGGATATGATTAAAGTTTATGGGAAACATGAGTGTTGGCTCTTGGTTGCTATTTATTAAGCACGGCCACAAGGAAGCCATCTACTGGTGAAATGCTAAAGAAAATAAATAGGGCTGCAAAAGTGGTTGAGGGCTTGGCCCTTGTTGTAGAAGACTTGGCTGAAGCAAATAGCTGGGCGGGCAATGTTTTGGAGACAAGGCCTAACTCAAAACTGTCAAAAAAATAAGAACAACTGCAAAAGTTGTTGCTGAAATTGCTGTTGTGGCTGGAAAGTGAGTGAAGTGGTTGCTGTAATTGTTGCAGTGGTGCTGTATTTGTGAAATATTTTGAAGAATAGATAAATTACACTATTGAATAATTTGGAATAATAGATGATCAAATAATTGAATATAAAAGTTACAATTGTCACGCCGCGAGCCTGGGCCGGTGCCAGCATGATTGCACAATGGGTCCCTATCGCAACTACTTCGTATTCGTTTTCGCTTTACGAAAATGATTAACTCAAGCTTTTAAGGAAGTCCATTGTAGTTAATTATAAACTCATTTTAAATATTTTTTTTTACATATAGGACAAAAGGTATCACAATCATCCCGTCTTCAGAACGTGACATCCTCATCGCGGCCTGACTCCTCGATCCACCAGCGCCGAAAATCTAGAGGTAGCTCATACAGGTTCAAGAGGTGGCTGCCTTCATTTATCACTTTGCCCACAGGTTCAAGAGATGGATCTCGTGTACGTATCACTTTGCCCCGCATAACAATTTCTCGATGTTCCTTGCCGATGATCGGCTCGAATACCACGTTATCACGCCCCGAGCCCGGACCCGTGCCTGCATGACTGAACAATAGGCTCTTATCGCAACAACTTCGTTTCGTCATCATTTTAGTAAAATGATTAACCCAAGTTTCTAAAGATGTCCATTTTGTAGTCTATTATAAAGTCATCTTATATCTTTAATTTTTACCATTTGATACAAGAAGTATCACAATCATCCATCCGTCAGAATGTGATGTTTTCGTCGCGGCTTGACTCCTCGATCCATCACCGTCGAGAATCTAGAGGTGGCTCCTACAGGTTCAAGAGGTGGCTCCTGTCATGTAGCACTTTTCTCCATAAGTTCAAGAGGTGGCTCATGTGCACGTAGCACTTTGCCCCGCATATTACTTATTTCCCGGTGTTCCTTGCCAGTGACCATTTCAGATTCTATTCTGTCGCGCCCCGAGCCCAGACCCGTGCTTGCATGACTGCACAATGGGCTCATATTGCAACTACTCTGTATTCATCCTCGTTTTACGAAAATGATTAATCCAAGTTTCTAAAGAAGTCCATTGTAGCTCATTATAAAATCATTTTAAATTTTTAATTTTTATCATGTGGGACAAGAGTTATTTTATTAAATTTATAATCCACTTAACAATAATTTTAATAATGATAAATAAAAAAGAAACGCTCTGTTTTTTGGCGTCTTTATATCTTTATTTATTACATCATCCTTAACAAACAACATCCTTAACAATCATTTCAAATTTTGCCGCGTCTTCTGCTCGTCTGCTTCTCTCCTGCACCTTCTCGAAGAGCTCCTCCCATGCTCCTTCTCCTTCTCCCTGCCCGAGTTTCTTCAGTTAAGCTTTCAATTTATTTGTCTTGACAATAGTGTTGATCAGTTCTCGAATCATTTTTGAGTTAATTGTTCAATTTAATTGTCTGATATCAGCTTTGATCAGTTCTCAAATCATTTTTGAATTAATTGTTCAATTTAATTATCTGATATCAGCTTTGATCAGTTCTCAAATTATTTTTGAGTTAATTGTTTGCCATATCAGTTTAGGCTTTTTGATCATTCAATTATTCTAATGTCGATCGATTGGTTCTCGGATCTGAGTTTTGAGTAGTTAATTGTTTGCAATATCAGGTTAGGCTTTTTGATCATTTAATTATTCTACTGTCGATCGAGAAATAATAATGTCGACCGATTGGTTCTCGGATATGAGTTTTGAGTAGTTAATTGTTTGCAATATAATATCAGTTTAAGCTTTTGATCATTTAATTATTCTAAAGTCGATCGATTGGTTCTCGAATTTGAGTTTTGAGTATATCAGTTTCGATTGGTTCTCGAATCTAAGTTTTGAGTATATCAATTTTGATTGGTACTCGAATCTATCTTTTGAGTTAATTGTTTGCCGTGTTAAGGCTTTTTGATCATTTAATTTTGTTGAGTTTAATATTGATTGGTTCTCGTATATCAGTTTTGATCGGTTCTCGATTTGAGTTAATTGTTTGCTATGTCCAAATTTATTTCACAAGCAACATGAAGCTGAATGCATGTATGATTTATGTTTGTGATTTTGAATTGATCTGACAGGATATGGATACTACTAGGTATTTGGTTAAAGTACATTCAATCGAGGTGTCGACTCTCCCCGTCTCGAAGGAGGGGTCAACGATTGACCTACAATGTGCATCTTTATGCGACAAGAGCGCTAAGAATCTAGCTCTTCATTTATCCAACTCCAGCGGCTTTGTCAACCTACTGGAGGAAGAGGATAAGAAACCAAATCCCTCTTCCTCACAGATGTTCCTGTCTGGGGAACATTTGTTTTGACTCTCGGTTGCTATTTATTAGGCGCAACCACAAGGAAACCACCTGCTGAAGAGATGCTAAATAAAATAAATAGGGCTGCAAAGGCGGTTGAGGGCTTGGCCCTTGTTTTAAATGACTTGGCTGAAACAAGTACCTGGGCGGGCAATGTTTTGGGAACAAAGCCGAACCCGGAAACCGTCAACAAAATAAGAACATCTGCAAAAGCTGTTGCTAAAGTTGCTGCTGTAGTAAAAGAGATGACTGGGAAGTGAGTAGAATGATGACTACAAGTACTGTAGTGGTGCTGTGAAAAAATTTAGAAGAATAGAAGATACAATAGATGATAGGATAATCATGTAGCTACACCGTTTAGTTTGATGATGATTGATAGCTGTTTACTTGTTAAACACGATGACGAAACTGTTCTTTTTTACAATAAGAGTAACCTCTCCTTAAGTTTGGCGTCTATCAAAAGCTGAACGATATTATGGATGTAACACAAATGGATTTTGATTCTTGAAATTAATGTGTTCTTTTGGTTTAAAGGCCTTGTTAAATGAAATTTTCAGGGAAGAATTGTTGCTTCAATAGCTTTGGGATTGATTAGTACCCTGATATCTAGTTTCCTTGATTTCTCCTATTGGAAGGAGCCAAAAAAAGTGCACGAGGGTTCGATTCTTGTTTCAATGTTACTATATAACAAGCAGTGGTAGTCCTGTTTCAAATTGAAAAATACAAGTTCTCAGGGAGAACATGGTATTTTGGTTATTATGAGCTGAAATGTTAACTACTCTTTTGACAGTGATCCGTAAAGGAACTTTTTGGCAACGTACGACTATGGCATTTGGACGTCATTATAGCCTAAAGTGGAACTTTGACACAAGATGGAACAAAAAACTTGACGAGGTTCATAATAAGAAATGACTGTCATTATTCATTAACCAAACGAATAAAACAAAAAAACAGCTAATTGGTAAACTCATCTCACCGTCATAACCCAAATAATTTAGGTAATGGTAGTAGGAAGTTCCCACCATAGAGAGCAAATTTGATATTAACACCGGAACAAAACAATGAGCCAGTAGAAGAGGTGATATAAAATAATGAACGACTGGAAAATGCAAAGACATCAGTAAATATATTATCGAAGAAAACCACAAGATAAGGCGCATTTATTTTATTCATACCGTATAGCAGCATGAACATAGGGAAGAAAGAGTTGAGGTGTACATCAAAAGAATACAACCTTCACAAAGCCGGGGACGGGCAAACTTGCTCCGATGAAGCTGATTTTTGGATATGTTTGTCGCCGTGAGGTATGAGGCATAATTTTACTAACATGAGAAGAAAACAATGCTATCAGATATACAGAAACTAAAGAAATGCATACCGTATAGCAACACGAACGTAGGGACCATCTCTTATTTTTTGCTCCACCCTCTCACATAAAAATCCAAATCGTAATCTTTTTTTTTTTTTTTGCACAAGGAAAGAGTCGATAACCCCAAATAAATTTCGTGATCTTTAACCACAAACATAAAAAAAACACCCACAATTTTTGCTGATATATGAAGTGATGTGCTCGGACTAGATGTGAGTGCTTATTCATCAAAATTAACTGTAACGAACCGTATTCTACACTACTTAAAATTTGCGGAAGAATTAAAAATTTTCTTAAATAAAAACATTCATACGGTCGTCACTCAACATTCATAAAAATAAATCTCACCATCATCCGTCACCAATAAAATTTTGCTAAAATAAACTGTCTCAAAACGTCTCACGTTCAAATCAAAACATCAGAGTATTTTAAAAATTTGCATAAACATAAACTTGCGGTCCTCGGGTTTAGCCTGCCACTCAGCCCAAGCCTGCCCCTTGGTCATCACCTCCTGTCTCCTCGACATAGTCACCTGCATCGATCAAGTCTAGTGAGTCTAAAGACTCAACACGTATAAACTGGAATAACGAGTACTACATATTAAGGTCGCATGCAACTTTAAAATAGGACATACATAATTTGAAACTTGAACTTGTGCATTAAAACTTGAACATACGTACATACATACTCCGACGTGCCATAACTTAAACTTCCATAAACATACTGCATACGTAAACATACATAACTTCATCATTTTGCGTAGAGGATGTTTCAAAGCAAGTGACCCATAACATAAATGAGCCTGATCAGACTATACCACAGTACTGGGCTGACAGGGACGTATCCACTGCCGCATACATAAGATCCCTGTTCATAATTTAACAGGCCAGTTGATCCACGTTCATAATTTAACGCTTCACAACCACGATCTAACCCGTTCATAATTTAACGGGCGGATTGGTCCCCGTTCATAATTTAACGCTTTCCAATCCTAACATAATTTGGTCACAAGACATTTAGCATACCTCGAAAACTTAAAATATTTTATTGCACGTCATACATACTTACTTGGCGTTGAGGGATTCGTTGGACTTCGATCGGGGCCGTTGCTGCAACATACTAACATACACTTGTATGCTCAACTCACATAACTTAACGTAGAAATCATACTTACTCTCGAGTTCGATAATTACTTAGGACGTTCTAAAATTTCCCATGACACGACCTCGATAATCCTTGCCCTAAATCATGACATCAACCTCAAAACAAACTATATTATTTTTCCCAAAAATAGAAGGATACGGACCCCGTACCTACATCCGTGCATGGGTCCGTGTAGGTACTGGAAGTTGTGTGCGCAGAAATGAGGAGACACGGACCCCGTGCTGAGGTCCGGGTAGACACTGTAAAAGGCATCGCAAAGGAGGGAGGGGCACGGACCCCGTGCATAGGTCCGTGTGGGGGTCCGTGTAGACACTGTAAAAAGACACTACGGAAGAACAAAAGGCACGGACCCCGTGTAGAGGTCCGGGTGTGGGTCCGTGCACCTACTGTGAACGCGAACCAACGAAAATTTTGTACATGTTTCGCTTAACTTTCTAGACTCGATTGCACGGACTACGAATCGACACCACGAGCTCATCTTAGGCTACTAATTCAATGACCCAAGCCTAAACAATTGTCCCAAAACAACCCAAAATCACAATCAACCCAACAAACCTGTGAACGAGACTTTTTGACAACAAACGGTTCTATACGACATTCAATCTCCCAGGCGCCTAATGACAAGAAACGACGCTTCATTATACATCCCAACATCATAAATAATATACCTATACGCAGCAATGATCACCCGTCGATCCCCCACGAGGCCTGCAACATAAAACTTCGAGAACATAATTTACGTAAAAGTCGCAGTTTGAGCAGTCCCACGAAAAACGCCATAACTCACTCAATTTTTGTCCAAAAATTTCGAATCATATATCAAATCGAAGGTATCGAAACGCTCTACGACCTTGCCGTTGAAAGTTTTCCCAAAATATGAACAGAAAAATCGCAGTTTTGACATGAACAGTAAAAACGAGTTTTAGATCTAAAAATTTTCCTTCGAAATTGATCCGATTCATGATCCGCTCAAACTACTATCATCATACATAACTTTTACGCATAAAAACAACGCAATACAATATATGACTTGATCGACACAGCAAGAACAGATTATACGTGCCTTTAAGATGATAACGTTACCGAAAGACGACACCGAAGCGGAGATAGAGAAAGGCTTGATCCGGGACGAACGTGGCACCGTTTTTCTCGAAGTAAAATCACGAAAATCTTGCTGGAAAAATGAAGGGAAGGGGGCGGCTGCTATAGGCTTTAGAACCCTAGGTTTTTTTCTCTTTGAAAATAATAAAAGTCTAGAATGAACTTGTGTGTGTGTTTGTGCGTGTCTAGGTGTGTGTAAAAGTGTGTTTGTGTGTGTGCGTGTGTTTTAAATATTTAGGAGACTAATTTGCTAATTAAAATAATTACTAAACTAATTTAAAATGCTAGTCTCCCCCAAATAATAAAACCTCTACAAAAAGAAATATTAACTTTACTCACTTTTAAATAAAATTCTTTAATTAAAATATAACACACACCATACTAGACTTTAAAAGTTCTAAAATCATAAACTCACAAAATAATTAATTTAGGATTCAAAAATGCTAAAACTCACTAAATTAATTAAAATGCCCCCAAACTCAACTTAAAATAAAATACCATATTTTAACTGGTCACAATCGTCACCGGTCTCTTCCTCGATCTCGTCTCGAATAATCGCCTGAATCATTAAGCTCGAAAGACATTTTAACGTGCATCACATAAACATAAATAATTTAAAATAATGCATTTAAATAAATCATGCATCGCCAAAACTCATTTAAATTTAATTTAGATGATTTAATAATTAAATGAATGCATGGGTTATACGTGTATTAAATTTGGGCACTACAGTTCCTCCCCCACTTATAAAAATTTCGTCCTCGAAATTAAGTCTTACCGAATAACTCCGGGTAGCGAAGTCTCATGTCGGCCTCTGACTCCCAAGTGGCTTCTTCCACCGATTGATTCAACCATTGAACTTTGACCAACTTAGTCGTCTTGTTCCGAAGTCTGCGCTCCTGTCTGTCTAGGATTTGGGCTGGTTTCTCCTCATAAGACAGGTCTGGAGTCAACTGCAGCGGCTTATAACTCAGAACATGAGAAGGATTAGCCAAATATTTTCTCAGCATCGAGACATGAAACACATTGTGCACCCCGGCCAGATTCGGCGGAAGGGCTACACGATACGCTAGCGTCCCAACTCTGTCCAAGATCTCAAACGGTCCAATAAACCTCGGACTCAACTTGCCTCTCTTTCCAAATCTCATAACACCCTTCATAGGTGCTATCTTGATAAAAACGTGATCTCCTACGGCAAACTCGAGATCTCTCCTCCTTTTATCTGCATAGCTCTTCTGACGGCTCTGGGCGGTCTTCATTCTGTCACGAATCTTGATCACCACGTCTGCAGTTTGCTGAACTATTTCTGGACCAAGTTCTGTTCTCTCACCAACTTCATCCCAATGAACTGGTGATCTGCACTTCCTCCCGTACAACGCCTCATAGGGAGCCATACCAATAGATGCTTGGAAGTTGTTGTTGTATGTGAACTCCACTAGAGGTAGTCTAGATTCCCACGTTCCTTGAAAATCAATCATGCACGCCCTTAGCAAGTCCTCTAAAACCTGAATCACTCGCTCAGACTGGCCATCTGTCTGCGGGTGAAAAGCTGTACTGAAAAGCAACTTCGTCCCCATGGCTGCATGTAAGCTCTTCCAGAAGGACGATGTAAACCTCGGGTCCCTGTCGGACACAATAGAGACTGGAAATCCATGCAAACGAACTATCTCTCTGAGATAAAGCTCCGCATACTGCGTCATAGAGAAAGTCGTCTTCACTGGCAGAAAATGCGCTGACTTAGTGAGTCGGTCCACTATAACCCAAATGGAATTCGATCCTCTGACTGATCTCGGCAACCCAACAACAAAATCCATAGTAATGTTCTCCCACTTCCACTCGGGGATGGGGAGTGACTTTACCAACCCTGCTGGTCTCTGATGTTCAGCTTTTACTTGCTGACAAGTGAGACATTCTGATACGAACCTACGGATGTCTCGCTTCATTCCTGGCCACCAATACAAAATCTGAAGGTCCTTATACATCTTGGTGCCTCCTGGGTGAATGGAATACGGAGATGCGTGTGCCTCTGTCAAAATATCATGTCTGATCGAACCAACACTAGGCACCCACATTCTACCTCTGTATCTCACAATGCCGTCTGAGACTGTGTACAGCACACTGCCCTTGGCTTCGTCTTTCAGTCTCCATTTCTGTAACTGCTCATCCGAAGACTGACCTGCTCGGATTCGGTCTAGCAAATCAGATTTGACTGTCAGATTAGACAGCCTAGGAGCCTTGCCATCACGATAAATCTCTAGACCAAACTTCTGAATCTCCGACTGTAGTGGTCTCTGAGATGACAACTGAGCTACCACTGCCACTTTTCTGCTCAAGACGTCTGCGACAACATTAGCTTTTCCCGGATGGTAGCTAATCTCGCAGTCGTAATCTTTCACAAGTTCTAACCACCTTCTCTGTCTCATATTCAGCTCTTTCTGCGTGAAGAAGTATTTGAGGCTCTTGTGGTCGGTGAAGATCTGGCATTTCTCGCCGTATAAGTAATGTCTCCAAATCTTCAATGCAAAGACAACGGCGGCTAATTCAAGGTCGTGCGTCGGGTAGTTCTTCTCGTGCACCTTTAATTGTCTGGAAGCATAAGCTATGACCCGACCTTGCTACATCAACACTGCGCCTAATCCGAGCTTAGATGCATCGGTATAAAGCACAAACTCGCCTTGCCCTGTCGGCATGGCTAGCACTGGCGCTGAAATAAGAGCTTGCTTCAAGGTGTCGAAGCTCTTCTGGCATTCCTCGCTCCACAAAAACTTTGCATTTTTCTTGGTTAGTGAGGTGAGCGGCACAGCTATGGACGAAAATCCCTTGATAAACTTACGGTAGTAGCCTGCTAAACCCAAAAAGCTGCGGATTTCTGATGCGTTCTTTGGCTCAACCCATTCCTTAACGGCTGCTACTTTCGATGGGTCCACCTCAATACCACTGCTGGATACTATATGCCCCAAAAATGCAACTTTCTGCAGCCAAAATTCACACTTACTGAAATTCGCAACTAACTTGCGACTCTGCAAGGTCTGCAAAACTGTCCTCAAATGCTGGTTGTGCTCCTCATGGCTCTTCGAGTAAATAAGAATGTCGTCAATGAATACTATGACGAACTGATCGAGGAACGGCTGAAATACTCGGTTCATGAGATCCATGAAAATTGCTGGAGCGTTGGTCAATCCAAACGGCATTACTAAGAACTCGTAATGCCCGTATCTGGTCCTGAAAGCCGTCTTATGAACATCTGCATCCTTAACTTTCAGCTGATGATACCTTGATCGAAGATCTATCTTAGAGAACACGGTAGCTCCCTGCAACTGATCGAACAAGTCTTCGATTCTAGGCAACGGGTATTTGTTCTTGATCGTTACCTTGTTTAGTTCACGGTAATCGATGCACAACCTCATGCTCCCATCTTTCTTCTTCACAAAGAGCACTGGTGCGCCCCACGGTGAGAAACTGGGGCGGATAAAGCCTTTGTCGAGGAGCTCTTGAATCTGCTGCTTGAGCTCTAACATCTCAGCTGGAGCTAACCTGTATGGCGCCTTAGAGATTGGCGCTGTGCCTGGCACGAGATCGATTGCAAATTCCACCTCTCTCTCTGGTGGAAGGCCGGTGACGTCATCAGGAAAGACGTCTGGAAATTCGCTGACTACTGGCACTTCTGAAATAGAAGGAGTGGGCACGTCAGGCGCTGAAATAATACTAGCCAAAAAGGCCTGACATCCCTTGGAGTTCAAACTCCTCGCCTGCATGCATGAAATCATGCGAGGAAAGCTTCTCCATCTGGCTGGCTCAAAAAGAAACTGCTCCATGCCCGGCGGTCTAACTAAAACTGACCTCTTCTGAAAATCTATCAGAACTCTATTCTTAGTCAGCCAGTCCATGCCCAAGATAATTTCGAATTCTGGCATCGGCAATATGATTAAATCTGCATACACTTGGTGGCCATGCAGTTCTAGGTCGATATCTCTGACCACACTGGTAGCTAACAGCTCTTCCCCTGATGGGACTACTACCGAAAAATTCACGTCTAGGCCAATGGACTTGAGGTCTAAATGATTGGCAAACGTCTCTGATATGAAGGAGTGAGTGGCTCCTGAGTCTATCAACGCGGTTGTGGATAGTCTCTTAATGAAAATGTTTCCTGAGACGCGTTAGCACAACACAAACTAACTTATATCTCAAAATTTATACCATAAACCTTAAGCACAATAGAACTCAATAACCTTAGGTACCCAAAGTATTAATAGCACGCTAATAATCCCAAGAAGAAAAATTCCACATGCAAGACAATATAATACCGAGCTTAGGTAGAAAAGTTTACCAGTCAGTAGGGTGGTGTCTGGGTCCGCCTCCTGTGCATGCATGGCAAATACTCTGCCCTGGGTTGGTTGCTTCCACTGTGGGCACTCCTTCAGCATATGATCTGTAGCTCCACACTTGAAGCACCTGCCTGATCCATACAAGCACTGTCCCGGGTGCTGACGATTGCATTTAGGACACACGGGGAAGGCAACGGGCTTCTGAGGCGCCCCTTGCTGCTGAACTGGACCCTTGCCCTTAGGCGGTCCATGATATGGCTTCTTCGCTGGCGGTCCCTGAAACAGCCTCTTAAACTGAGGCCTCTGATTCTGCTGCTGCGGTGGAGCCTGGTAGGGCCTCTTGCCCTGCCTATCTGCCTCAATATCTCGCTGGTCCTGCTCTGCCGCCAATGCTCTAGATGCGGCGACTGCATAAGAAGTGGGACCAGCTACTCTCACGTCACGGCGTAGGATCGGCCGCAGACCATTCAGAAAATGCCTCAACTTTGCTTGGGCATCATTCGCAATGAGGGGCACGAAGTGACACCCCCTCTCAAACTTTCTCACAAACTCTGCCACGCTACTATCTCCTTGCCGCAGCGTCATGAACTCGTTGGTGAGTCGGGTTCGTACTTCCTCAGTGAAGTACTTGGAGTAGAAAACCTCTTTAAAACCATTCCAAGGCAGCACCTGTAAATTGACTGCCACTGACGCACTCTCCCACCATAGTCTGGCGTCTCCAGTTAATAAGAAAATGGCACAACGTACCCTATCAGCATCTGCCAGCTCCATAAAGTCGAAAATCACTTCGATGGACTTGATCCACCCTTCAGCTATCATCGGGTCAGTGGTACCCGCAAACTCCTTCGGACTCATCCTCCGGAACCTCTCATATACCGCCTCAGGTCTAGGCCTCTCCTCGGGGCCTACAGCAGTCTGGTTCCTCGCAAACTGCACGAAGAACTGCGTCATGCCTGCAAGCATCTGCGCCTGCATATCTGGAGGTGGTGGTGGAGGTGGAGGATTGGCTCTTTCCTCCTCTCGGTGCTCCCTGTCCTCAGTCCTATCTTCCTGGTTAACCATACGTCTAGGAGGCATACTGTTCCAACAATTACCCAACACGTAAACCCAACATGCATGAATATAATACCAATATCATAAGATGCACAAAATTTGAACTTTAAAACATAAACATGCTGAAATCATGATCTAATGCATAGTACATAGCGTAACTCAAAACTTTAAAACTTACAGACTTGAGGTGTGACTTCGAGAGCTTCTTGCGACTGGCAGTAGGCGTAACCCTTTACAAGAACACCGCTCTGATACCAACTGTAACGAACCGTATTCTACACTACTTAAAATTTGCGGAAGAATTAAAAATTTTCTTAAATAAAAACATTCATACGGTCGTCACTCAACATTCATAAAAATAAATCTCACCATCATCCGTCACCAATAAAATTTTGCTAAAATAAACTGTCTCAAAACGTCTCACGTTCAAATCAAAACATCAGAGTATTTTAAAAATTTGCATAAACATAAACTTGCGGTCCTCGGGTTTAGCCTGCCACTCAGCCCAAGCCTGCCCCTTGGTCATCACCTCCTGTCTCCTCGACATAGTCACCTGCATCGATCAAGTCTAGTGAGTCTAAAGACTCAACACGTATAAACTGGAATAACGAGTACTACATATTAAGGTCGCATGCAACTTTAAAATAGGACATACATAATTTGAAACTTGAACTTGTGCATTAAAACTTGAACATACGTACATACATACTCCGACGTGCCATAACTTAAACTTCCATAAACATACTGCATACGTAAACATACATAACTTCATCATTTTGCGTAGAGGATGTTTCAAAGCAAGTGACCCGTAACATAAATGAGCCTGATCAGACTATACCACAGTACTGGGCTGACAGGGACGTATCCACTGCCGCATACATAAGATCCCTGTTCATAATTTAACAGGCCAGTTGATCCACGTTCATAATTTAACGCTTCACAACCACGATCTAACCCGTTCATAATTTAACGGGCGGATTGGTCCCCGTTCATAATTTAACGCTTTCCAATCCTAACATAATTTGGTCACAAGACATTTAGCATACCTCGAAAACTTAAAATATTTTATTGCACGTCATACATACTTACTTGGCGTTGAGGGATTCGTTGGACTTCGATCGGGGCCGTTGCTGCAACATACTAACATACACTTGTATGCTCAACTCACATAACTTAACGTAGAAATCATACTTACTCTCGAGTTCGATAATTACTTAGGACGTTCTAAAATTTCCCATGACACGACCTCGATAATCCTTGCCCTAAATCATGACATCAACCTCAAAACAAACTATATTATTTTTCCCAAAAATAGAAGGATACGGACCCCGTACCTACATCCGTGCATGGGTCCGTGTAGGTACTGGAAGTTGTGTGCGCAGAAATGAGGAGACACGGACCCCGTGCTGAGGTCCGGGTAGACACTGTAAAAGGCATCGCAAAGGAGGGAGGGGCACGGACCCCGTGCATAGGTCCGTGTGGGGGTCCGTGTAGACACTGTAAAAAGACACTACGGAAGAACAAAAGGCACGGACCCCGTGTAGAGGTCCGGGTGTGGGTCCGTGCACCTACTGTGAACGCGAACCAACGAAAATTTTGTACATGTTTCGCTTAACTTTCTAGACTCGATTGCACGGACTACGAATCGACACCACGAGCTCATCTTAGGCTACTAATTCAATGACCCAAGCCTAAACAATTGTCCCAAAACAACCCAAAATCACAATCAACCCAACAAACCTGTGAACGAGACTTTTTGACAACAAACGGTTCTATACGACATTCAATCTCCCAGGCGCCTAATGACAAGAAACGACGCTTCATTATACATCCCAACATCATAAATAATATACCTATACGCAGCAACGATCACCCGTCGATCCCCCACGAGGCCTGCAACATAAAACTTCGAGAACATAATTTACGTAAAAGTCGCAGTTTGAGCAGTCCCACGAAAAACGCCATAACTCACTCAATTTTTGTCCAAAAATTTCGAATCATATATCAAATCGAAGGTATCGAAACGCTCTACGACCTTGCCGTTGAAAGTTTTCCCAAAATATGAACAGAAAAATCGCAGTTTTGACATGAACAGTAAAAACGAGTTTTAGATCTAAAAATTTTCCTTCGAAATTGATCCGATTCATGATCCGCTCAAACTACTATCATCATACATAACTTTTACGCATAAAAACAACGCAATACAATATATGACTTGATCGACACAGCAAGAACAGATTATACGTGCCTTTAAGATGATAACGTTACCGAAAGACGACACCGAAGCGGAGATAGAGAAAGGCTTGATCCGGGACGAACGTGGCACCGTTTTTCTCGAAGTAAAATCACGAAAATCTTGCTGGAAAAATGAAGGGAAGGGGGCGGCTGCTATAGGCTTTAGAACCCTAGGTTTTTTTCTCTTTGAAAATAATAAAAGTCTAGAATGAACTTGTGTGTGTGTTTGTGCGTGTCTAGGTGTGTGTAAAAGTGTGTTTGTGTGTGTGCGTGTGTTTTAAATATTTAGGAGACTAATTTGCTAATTAAAATAATTACTAAACTAATTTAAAATGCTAGTCTCCCCCAAATAATAAAACCTCTACAAAAAGAAATATTAACTTTACTCACTTTTAAATAAAATTCTTTAATTAAAATATAACACACACCATACTAGACTTTAAAAGTTCTAAAATCACAAAATAATTAATTTAGGATTCAAAAATGCTAAAACTCACTAAATTAATTAAAATGCCCCCAAACTCAACTTAAAAGAAAATACCATATTTTAACTAGTCACAATCGTCACCGGTCTCTTCCTCGATCTCGCCTCGAATAATCGCCTGAATCATTAAGCTCGAAAGATATTTTAACGTGCATCACATAAACATAAATAATTTAAAATAATGCATTTAAATAAATCATGCATCGCCAAAACTCATTTAAATTTAATTTAGATGATTTAATAATTAAATGAATGTATGGGTTATACGTGTATTAAATTTGGGCACTACATTAACTACCTATCCCGAGGCCTTTTCATAAATCAAAATGCAACGATGAACATTTACACTTTCCTCCCTAATAGCTCGGAAGAAAATCAAGCTATCATATGCAAAGAATAAATGAGATATGGTCGGACAAGAGTTTGCTACTTTAAATCCCCTAAATAATTTTCGTTCCACCGCTTTGGTAAATAGATGAGAAAAGCCTTGAGAACATAGCCCGAGCAAATACGGTGATGGTGGATCATCCTGTCTGAGCCCTCTCGACGGTTGTATATATAGTGCCAAAAATGGAATGATTGATTCGACATAATATGAGACTGGCATAATGCATTTCATTATCAAATTTTAACCCATTGCTCATCAAAACCCAATTTAAGCATCATTTTTTGAAGAAAATAAATTCGATTTGATCGCATGCTTTGCTCATATCTAGTTTGAGAGCTACATATCCTGTTTTTGCCTTCATATCAAAGTAAACTATATAATCATTGTTGCAGCACCGAAACCAAATGTGATATGTAAATCAATAAGCCAAACAATATATATTTGCAAGGTATGAGAAACAGTTTATAAGTGCACCGAGACAAGATAAAAACTAAAAACAAAGAACCGGAATATGATGATAAGAGTCATTTGAACAAAATTAATCAACTAATAAAGTTTCAAGATGTTCAACGATTATCAAGGTTGAAACCAACTTTTAAAAGGTAATAATCTCAACATTTTCTGAAATGGCCTGCCCTTGCAACTTTTTGCGAATCCTCTCGCCATTCCATGCATCACTAACCGAACACATCCAACGTCTAGAATATATGTTGTAGGCTAAAGTATGCCGGGAGAGTATCAAACGTTTGAGGGAGGCAACAGTTTTAAGCATGTACAGAATAAAATTATACTCACTCTCCTTCTCCATAAATCCTTTAAATTCCACTTGTTTCAATGCTTTTTGAACCTCCTCGAAGACTAGTGATTCTTTGGCATACTTCATGGTGTCCACGAATACTGAGAATGATTTGGGTAGAGAATTTAGTACCAAGATAGCCTTGTCTTCATCCTCAATCTTTATCCCAATATTCTCCAAATCCAGGATGAGTTTATTGAACTCATCCAAATTTTCTCCAATTGTCTTCGACTCGCTCATCTTGAAACCAAATAACTTCCCTTTAAGATATATGCGATCTTGAAGAGATTTAGTCATATAGAGAGATTCCAGCTTTGTCCAAATACCGGCAGCCGTTTTCTCCGATGAGACTTCACAGAGGACTTTGTCACTTAAATGCAGCGTCAATGTACTGAATGCCAATTCCATTATCTCCATCTTCCTTTCTTCTGATAATGATTCAGAGAGTTTTGTGTTCCCCTCCAGAGCCTTGGCAACTTTCTGTTGTACTAAGATGGCATGCATTCTCTTGCGCCATAGTGCAAAATCCCCTTTCCCATCGAATCGATCCAGTTCAACTTTACCGGCCATCATCGTTTAAATTCTCTTCTAAGAACCCGAAGCTAAGATACCAGTTGTTATTCCAAGATCCCTTATCAGAGAAATAAATGACTATGTATGACCAAGAACATGCACTCTCCTGCGTTCCCTTTCACAGAATTTATCGAGAGGAAATATTTAAGAAACCTCTATCACAACATGCACAGCAACGAGAACAAACTCAAACACAAAGATAACGACACAAGAGTTTACGTGGTTCGATCAAAAGTGATCTACATCCACGGGAGGAAATCTCATTATCAATAGTGAATCAATTTACAAAACAATACGATATGCTGTAGCAGCCCTTTTTATGTACTCAATGATCGTTCTTCTCCTATGGATCACAAAAGAACTTGAAGCTCCACTCGTTGTGCTTCTATCAGTGAGTCATGCTCGCTTCTACCGTAGTTCCTCTTGTATCATCTCCCCTTCCTTCCTTCCTGCTTTCTTGGAATATATCTCTCAAAAATCTATAATGCCAAGTGCTGGAATGAACTATATCGGGAACCCGAGGATGACAGCTAAGAGATCAACTAACTAACCGAATTGTCTTGTAGCCTTTCACTAATCCTTTTGACTTCAATTTATGACATTTAGAGCAACAGTATAAAACAAAGGTAACATTATATCTGTGAAATTATACTTTAATTAGTGAAGGGTAAAATAATAATTTTACTTTGATGTAATTGGCCATGCCAAATAATTTTTTTTTAGAGGTCATATATTGTGATTATGATTAGGCCAGCACCCCCCCTATGTAGATGCATGTGGATTAGGCCATACTAATTCAAAATTACATGTGCTCTTATTTATTCTTTCGGTCTTACTTTTTCTCAATTATTAATCTAATATAAAAACTACGCAAAATAACCAAAAACCAGACCAACCGGTTTGATAAATATCTTTAATTGTGGGTTTATTTTATATAGTCCTTAGATATACGGGTTCGGGCGATTTCGAACGACTAGACAGTTTTTTCAATCAACAATGTTCCACCTGATCTAAGTAAAAAACAGAAAATAAATTATTAATACAATATAACAAAACATTTATATTATATTGATATTAAAATAAATTGAATATATAGAAACGCAGGCAACTCTAGAAACAAAAGACATCGTGGTGGGTGCAGAATTTCTAACACAGGAAATGCAAAAACAAAGGCAGTTTTCTACTGCCCATCTTATATTTTTGGAGGTAGGTCTTATTTAATATCTTTTTTGATTGAGTAGGTGTTCTTTAATTAATTACAGTAGTTGCAGGGAATGAGATACAATTTTCCTCCAAGTTTTGGCATTTTATGATGTGGAAGCACAAGAATATGCACAATAAATAGGTGGAAAATAGTCTTTAAGCCATGAAGATAATATCTCCATTAAAAAAAAAAACAATTTCCTTTAATGATGTGTAAATGTTGAAAAAATAATCTCTAATAGGGTTATAATTATTGAATGTATAGAAAAAAAGAAAAAGAAATGAAATAGGTTTTGTTGTTACTTGAACCGATTGGGGTTTTATCTCTCATATTTGAGACTAAACGTTATAAATAGAACTTGAATTTATGGGATATCTTTCGGAGTTATGAATAAAACTTTGTAGACATACTATTGTTTTGAAATCTAATCTATAAGATAAAAACCACAAACTGTTGATGTTTTTCTCAGGTTTTGATGTTTAATTTCGATTTGCTAGCACTGCATTCACAAGATCTGCGCATGCTTTGTGCAAAGATTTAAAACTCAGGTTAACTATATATGCTGTATACCTACCATTTGAGAAACTTTTTTGTTTTTGGTTGGTGAGGGAGAACCCGACACTGCAAGCAACCTAACAATAGTTGATATATATTTTACCAGGAATCTAGGCCCCATCCACTTAGTAGGCCTTAAAAGTTAATTAGCTTCAGTTATCAAAGCTGACCCTATCAAATTATGGGATTAAACCATGATCGTTAGCACCCAATCAAACTAACGAACAGAACATTAATCAGAAATGACCATAGCCTCACATTTACATGCCCGACAGAATCTTTCAAACTGCTCCATTTTTGGAAGAACGTCAAGTCTTGAAAATATCAAGGTTTTTCAACTCTTGATTCTCTTTTTTTTGTCAATATTTTTATTCATACTTAAAAATCAGCCTGCAGTTTTTGCAATCACAAGTTTCTTGAATGTTGTGAGGTCTGATATAATTTGTCATGTTCTTTTAGCTTGAAATCGGAGCTTTATTTGCGGGGTTTGACAGAAATTAGCTTTGATGTTCTTCCAGGGAAAACAAATTCATATTACTGATCAGTTTCTAAATTTCATTCACAATTTCTGAACATCCAACATCAAGTTGCTTCTCATGAACTATTTTTTTTAAAAAAGTTGAATAAACCAATATGCGACGAATTAATAAACATGAAGCAAATATAGACAAGACTATATGAATGGAGTATTGTGTATGATTGGGTCTATTTTAGCAATTATCACATCCAATATGCGACGAATTAATAAACATTACAAATATGGGTAATATTATTTGATTGATGTCATTATGCAAAAAATGGGTAGTGATAATGTAAAAATTGAAATTTGATAGTATTTTAATAATTCTTCAAAAAAATTGATGTATGAAGAGTACATTTTAAAAAAATTTAGTTTAAAATAAATTTTATTAACAAATCAAAATATTGATTTTTATAATAAAATATGGTCACTAATTGGGTGAACGATTAATATTCTATTATAAGTTTAATACACAATTTGTTTAACATATGGTCACTAATTCTCCCAATTAGTGACCATATTTTATTATAAAAAGTGTTTAACATACACATTGTTTATCTAAAAGGTTGAAACCCAACTTTTAAAAAGTAATAATCTCAACATTTTTTGAAATGGCCTGCCCTTGCAACTTTTTGCGAATCCTCTCGCAATTCCATGCATCACTAACCGAACACATCCAACGTCCAGAATATATGTTGTAGGTTAAAGTATGCCGGGAGAGTATAAAACGTCCGAGGGAGGCAACATTTTAAGCATGTACAGAACAAAATTATACTCACTCCCTTTCTCCCTAAATCCTTTAAATTCCACTTGTTTCAATTGAGTGTTGCGCCCGACGACCACTCTCTTTTGTGCTTGTTTTAGATTAAATGTCGACCTTGCCACCTACATGCACAAGTATATATTCACAAAGTAAAACACATTATCATGTTGCAGCTAGCTAGATGATGTGTGATGGATAAATACCTTGGTTGAAAAGGTAAACTTGCGTAGAAGGGGGCAAGCATCCAGGAATACAGCAACTTCTAGTAGATCGACATCATTGGAGCAATGTTCTAATATCAAAACTAAATGTCTGAGGTTGCTAAGCTTGCTTACCCCTCGATCCAGTTTCCATCCTTGCGACTGGTGTAAAAAAACTATATAAAATACTTCTCTAAGGAAATAAAGAATAGATAAATAGTGAAGACATTTCGCACACCTCAAAGAAGCTCGCTTGAGTCATAAAAACCATGGACTCAAGATTTGGCAGATATTTGGCAATTTTTCCAAATACATGAGGAGTGACTAGTTTCTCATAAAACTCCATAATTAAAGTTTGCAGCAATGGTACGTGAGAAAAGGACAATTTCAGCTTTCGGCTGTTATATATTTCAAAATTGATTAGATTGGTGGCAAACAAGTCTATCTCCTCGACAACTTCACACTGATATACGGTCAGACTCTTCAATTGCAGATCAAGGCCACAGATTCGTAATTTGGAGGGGAGCTCACAAAATGTTAAGTTCAACGATTGGAGGCTCGAGCAAGTGGATAACATGCACTGTACAGCCTCGGAAGTGAAAACGATAAATTCCAATCGAAGAACTTGGAGAGAATTTTTATTTGGTATCAGAAAAGAACCGCCCCGCAGCCATAGATGTTTCACCGACGGAGCTTCAGTAAGAAAATCAGTAGAAAAAACAGGATGGTCGAGCAGATAGTTAATGGAGCAAAATCCAATGGTAAGTTGTTCCACTCCCAATGTGCCAACAGAATTCATCCATTTCCTAAATGTGTCCAAGATGCATCCACGAAAACAACAAACCAATTCAAAGGACATTACTTTAAAACCAGAGTGATGTTGCAAAAAGGTATCCACTCCTTGCGCAAACTTTCTTTGGATCTCCTCTTTCCGCGTAAGAGTAGGATGACAATATGAACCATGATGCAACTGAAAGCAATAAAATCTGACTTGGTTGATAAGGGTGTAAACATGCCTCCATCTCCTTGACAGGATGCTTGTCCTAACAGCAGCTCCGGTAGATAATTTCGAGACAATGTTGTAAGTTATTTTCATCTAATCAACCAAATCATGTTTCTAAACATATATGAACATGATAAATAAATATGCGGAAGCTTATCGAGTATTACCTCCAGCCATTGAATCATCTGAAAGATTTCTGATTTTCCTTCGGTTTGAAGTCTTCTAAGCATTCCAACCCTCTTTAGATGGTGTAGTGTTTCTGTGTGGGTTGTATAATTAGGGACCTCAAACGCTTCTATTTATAGGCGTTTCTCATACCATCAATGAGCTTTATCGGGAGCACGAGATTCAAAAGGAGTGAGCGCATGCATGTCTCAAAGTCTAAAGATGAGGCGGCTTATGCAAAGTTTGTCAAAAGTGTTGGCTATGGCCGTCGCCATTGTCGACACGTTTATTTCCTTTTGTTTGATATGAGCCACATTAATATTTGTTAACATTTATCAAATATTTCTTACATTCTCCCACTTGGCTCTTATACATCTCAATTTCCATAGGAGAAAACAAAATACATGAATCATGGCGATAGTTCATCTGAAAACGATTATTATCTTCCATGTATCACAATGCATTATGTCTCTCAATCTGTACTTAATGAATAAACCCTATGTTTATTCGAGGTCCAACTTTATTGATATTTTCTCAAGATAACCGAATATGTACATAACCGAATATGAGAAATATCATAACTGAATGAGTTTCATAATTCATAACCAAATGTATATACCAGAAGTTTTTAGGAACCAAGTCCAACATTAATTACCACATGATCATTAAACATCTTAATTTGCATGCCTTTAGGTTAAATGATCACCAATTCATTGATAAACGTCCAATGGCTAAAAACTGTATGTCGATATACTTAATTCGACTATCGCTTTAGTCACAAAGACTACAACTGAATTGTCGTAATATAATCTTAATGGCTCAGACATAAAATTCACAATTCTAAGCCCAAAATGAAACTCTTTAAATACACCATATAATATTGCTTCAACATAAATGACGAATTTAGACTCCATAGTGGAAGTAGCAAATCACTTTCCAAATTGTCACTTCGTCTCTACATACGCATGTAAAACTTTAGTACCATGAAGGTATCCAAAACATTTTGCAGCTTTTTAGTGGTCAAATACTTATATTACTCTGATAATAATTAAGCTCTCACTAACCTTCTGGTATTCATAATGACCCACAATATTCTCAACAAAACTTAATGAAGAGATAACATTGTAAAACCTGAAATACCACTAATGTGAGACATGTTTCAATCCATATCATTTTCTTAATGTTGAAATATTAAATATTCATCATCACTAGAGAAGAATTCTTTATGTTGTTCGATTTTGCCTAATGAGACTTTATTTGTTTTAAGACTCATCTAAAAATAAATGGCAATTGAACCAACTTTTTATGGAATTTATATGATTGGTTTCACAACACACCTATTAATTGGAGGATGTTGTGAATAACAATCAATATCTATAACTTGTGTGGATGAATGAGCATCATAATGATCAATATTCTGAATTTGATCGCTCCCACTAACCAAGTCATTCTCAATAAAAATTAATATCAGAGTAATAGCTATATGCTGCAAAATCAATGAATACATGCTAATGTTATTAAATGAAGCAATAAACCATATATCATGTTTTACTCATGTAAAGCATGATATATATGAATCACTGACATAAAAATTGCCTGTGGGCTAAATTTTTAATTCAATTAGATTCATATAACTTTAATGATATAGCTATTGAATTATACTTTATTCTTAATCCCTGTGGGTAAATTAAGAAATAATTCAATATAATATCCTAATTAATTATATTTAACATAATGAAATTTTCCGTGGGATAAATTTCACTAATTAAATACAATTAATTACAATTTATATCTTTTATGACAAAATGTGATTTTTAATAATCAATGTATAATTTTAATTCAATTGAGGATGATGTGGCTACTCTTCAATTAATTAAAATCATACGAATCACTAGGATATTGAATTCTTTATGCATAAAATATTTATTCTTCATAATTATTCATCTACAAGTATTACCAAATGATGAATAATTTTATGTAATTTATGTCTGTTATAACTAAATGTGATTAATGTATAATTTTAATTCAATTAAAGATGTTGTGGCTATTCTTTAATAAATTAAAATTATACGAATCACTAAGACATTAAATCACAAATTTTTAAATATTTATGCTCTTAATAAATGTCTTTCATGTGATCCTCAACCCACTTAAAGTATAATTTTTCATAATTAAGGGTGATATGGCTAAACCTTAATTATTTAAAATTAGACGGTTCACTAGACATAAATTTTGATTTTACAAATGTCCTTTATTCCACTTTATGTGATCTTTAACCGACTTAATGTATAATTTTTCATAATTAAGGATGCTGTGGCTAAACCTTAATTATTTAAAATTATACAGATCACTGGACAAATTTATTTATTATACTTAATAAATGTCCTTAATGTGATCCAAATCTGACTTAATGTATAATTTCTCTTAATTAAGGGTGCTGTGGCTAAACCTTAATTATTTAAAATTATACGGATCACTAGACAAAAATTTTGGCTTTACTTAATGCTTTATATAATAATTATTTCGCAATCAACACTTTCCAAGAGTGCTCCCAGGATAGATAGGTAGTGCTAAGGCCCTTTAAATACCCAACTCCTAGTCAGAGCAACATTCTTCAGGGAGACCAGTGGCTAGTCAAGGCAATTTAAACCGATCTATGAAGAACTCCCTCAGATCATGTTTTCTCACGTCACCTTATAATTATTATTCAACTTAATTATCCACATTTATGTGAATCTTAATAAACCAAAATTTTTCATTAAATAACTTTATATTCACATTTTTACTTAATATGAACAATACATTCCCCATCAGTTTTTCTCTTCAATCAAAGTAGTGATAAAGTGAGGATAAAAATGTGGGCTCCTCAACAGTTTTTCTCTTTTATCAGAGTAGTGATAAAGTGAGGATTATTTGTTCATTTGTGAACATCTGAAATATTTTAAATATTATATTCACATCTTACTTGATATGTTCATTTTAAATTATAAACAACTCAATATAATTTAATATGAACATAATGTGAATATTGATTTACCAAAATATTTTTCAATATTATTTGTATTTTAAATTTCAAGAATAAATGCAAACATAATATTAAATTTGCATGTACACATCAAACACTTATCCATATTATTTGACATTATATCTAACATGCAAAAAATAATTTCTAAACATGTATTAGAAATTACGTCGAACTTGAAATTATTTTTAATGTGTACAAATTATTTGACCAAATGCTATATGTATACCCAATTATACATATAACTTAAAAACACATTAATTATTATTATTATTATTTTAAGAACAATAATAATAATTAAACAAAACAAAACTCCATCAAAACAAAACTCCATCAACGGCAATGTCACAATTGACGTGGGTCCCGTTTATTTTTTTTATTTTTTATTTTTATTCATTAATTATTATTATTATTATTTAAAATTAATAATAATAATAATCATCATCATGATAAAAACAAACGTACACCAATTTGATAATTGGTGTGGGTCTCATGTTAAAAAAAAAAATTAAAATTTTCAACTCAGTTCTCGTATAATAATTGAAGCCAGTTGCCATTCATTTGCAGGTTGTTATTCAATTACATTCATTACGCAGAGAATTTATTTCTCATTCACGTGATATGTTAAATTGCCTCAATTATGAAGACCATTTCATTGAAGAACTTATAGCATCGTCTTCTTTTTTCAGCCGAAACATTCTCAGAAACTTTCTTCGAAAAAAAAAATTTCTCCTAAAAATTCTTATTTTATTTTTCAAGATTTCAGCTGAGAACTCCAAAGTGCAACCAAGAACAGAATTCTCAGGTAAGTTTCTGAATATTATTATGTCCGACTTCAAATTTCTTACGTAAACTTTCAGAAATCAATTTCTTAAAATTTATGATATCCGATCCTCAAGCTTCTTAAACAAATTTCAGAAAGAAATTTTCAAAATTTCATGATATCGGATTTTCAGAAAACAAAATTTCAAGGCAGAGGTATCACGGCTCTGATACCAAATGTAAGATATTTTCATCTAATCAACCAAATCATGTTTCTGAACATATATGAACATAATAAATAAATATGCGGAAGCTTATCGAGTATTACCTCCAGCCATTGAATCATCTGAAAGATTTCTGATTTTCCTTCGGTTTGAAGTCTTCTAAGCATTCCAACCCTCTTTAGATGGTGTAGTGTTTCTGTGTGGGTTGTATACTTAGGGACCTCAAACGCTTCTATTTATAGGCGTTTCTCATACCATCAATGAGCTTTATCGGGAGCACGAGATTCAAAAGGAGTGAGCGCATGCATGTCTCAAAGTCTAAAGATGAGGCGGCTTACGCAAAGTTTGTCAAAAGTGTTGGCTATGGCCGTCGCCATTGTCGACACGTTTATTTCCTTTTGTTTGATATGAGCCACATTAATATTTGTTAACATTTATCAAATATTTCTTACAAATGTAACAGATGACATCGTCCGGTAATTGACTAATTCTATCTTCCCTATCCTCTGCTTCAATATCAATATCAAAACCCTGCAAATATATTAATAATCAGAAAACAACTCCTCCAAAAAACATGTATGTCGAATCATACCTTCACCGGACCACGTCTAATTGTAGAAAACGATCGATCCCGGGACAAAGCCCAAAATCCCACGCATACTAGTGCAACTCCAGCAACAAGTTGAAAATTGGCGTTCCCACAAACTAAAAAACGAAAATTATAATTTTGTATTCTTCCCAACGAAGGAAAAAAAAACAAAAAGAATCATAAACAAGCAATAAAACTTACGGTTGTGCATCATAAGGTGAATGATCAAACCAACAGAGGCGATAAATCCTTCTTCTATTTTTTTGGAAGATTTAGGTTAAAAAATAATATATGGAATACGCTGACGAAGAAGGTCAAATTTTTTACAAGAGCCCATATTAATGAAAAGGCACGATTTTTTTTAGACATACAGGAAAATTCGACCCTGCCCCTGCAGGCACTGCCTGCAGGGGCAGATCCAAGGGCCAGAATTTTTCTGGCCCTTGGTTTTTTTTTTTTTTTAAAATTCCCCCCCCCCCCCCCCCCCCCCCCCATGAAATGATCTGGACCGTTGATTGGGTGTGGGGGCAGTGCCCCCACACCCAGTATCGACCAAACCCAAAATCACAAGGGATTCGTACCATAGCTATTGGATTCACTTCCAAATATGTCTAAATAACCTCTTTTTAATTGGGTCGAAACCGATTTGATCCAATTTTATTTGGGATCAAATGTTTATTAATTTTGACCCAAAACATACAGATTACAAGAATTTTAGATTTTTTTAGTATTTCCTCTTATTTTTAGTATTTCCTATTATTCAGCTTTGCAATATTTTATTAAATACTTTTTAACAATTTATTATTTTTTAAAAAAGACACACACACACACACACACATATATATATATCCTTTTGTTGGGTTTGCTTTCATTTTAGCTAATTTTTCATGTAGGCTTTTAAGTTTTGAATTTCCTTCAAAAATTTTTATTTGATCTTCAAGATGTTGTATATATAGTCAGGGTGAGATTTCTTAATAATTTTTTCAATAATAGAATTTGATATTTGAACTAGAATTTACAATAAAGTTTATAAACTAATGATTTATTTATATATTGCATCATATTGTGCATGTCACAATTTATTGGTCATATTGTACTGCATATTGAAATTTTTAGATTTTTTGTTTCTTAACTGATTACTGGTCGGTTATTACTGATTGAATGACTGAATAAATAAATGGATGACTTAATGAATTAAGCCTAGACAACGATCTTTGTATTGGATCGCTAGTCTCCAGACAACGCGACTTGGACACTGAAATGTGAGTCCAATGAACAATAGGTTTATAACCTGGTATATGGTCCATCTGGACAACGTGACTTTGGTCCGGAAATGTGAGTTCACATTGTATCGTAAATGATTGATTGTATGGATATTATTAGAGTACGCGGGGAAAAAGCGCTACACCGAATGATAATGGGAGACATCTCTTTAGCACATGATATTCACTGCAGAGTCTTGAACATTCCCTGCATTTCACTTCATAAGATATTTTCGTAATGATATGTTACTACTAATATATGTTATCTCATATTGAATTACTGCACTGATAAATTTTCGTTTGACTTGCTGTGAATATATAAGTCCAATTTTATTCCATCACTAAGTCCCCAATGACTTAACTTCCATTTTCTTTCTATTTATTATAAATTCCAGACACATGATTTCAGTACTTCAAATAAGATGAAAATTTATAAAATGGAAATGCCGGCTTAGCAAGAGCGTGGATTTTATATTGAATTAATAATTTTATTATCTTTTGTAAAATTAAAAATTGTACATGCTTATATTACTATAAGTTAAATTGATAAAGACCATATTACGATTTAAGAGCCAATTGGTGTTATCAGAGCACCTCATATTTATATTGAAATAAATTTGGGTGATAGAATCAAATCTATAAGATTTTATATTTTTTGGATTTTTATGGATATAACTTATAGTGAAAGTTTCTAGTATTTACCATTAAGTCCAGATCTACCTGATAATGAATAATAAAATAAGATAAAACGTCAGCCTTAGTTTGACCCAGAATTGAGAATTATATGATCAACAAGTCTTGATTTGAGGTTAATATTGAATATCAAAGAGTCTTGGTTGTACATTACCAAATTTCTTCTAAATTTATATTGATTAATATATCTTACGAACTCTTATTTTAAATGAAAAAAGATTTAAAATTTTCATTTCATAAGATTGCATCGCCAATAAATAGTTCACGAGCTAAAAATCAAAGAAAAATTATTGTCAACTGCAACAAGAGCTAACCCCTCCAATCATGAAGAAGATCGTCGCTCCCAAGAAATGAGAAACCAAGGAAAGGAACAACATATTCCACGATAGGAGCCGAATCCAAGAAATACATTTGACGTATTTCAACATTTCATGCAATTCTGTCAGCAACCACCAGCAAGAAACTTTGGTGAAAACAATTGAAGATTTCATAGATTTGAAGAAAAAGGTTATCGAATTCTTGAAAGATTCCATAGGTTCCACCCACCCAAGTTTTACAGCACCCCTGGTGCACAACAGCTGAAAATGGTTAATTAAAATTGAAAGGATTTTTTTTGTTCTTAACTATTATGAGGAACATAAAATGAACTTTGAAATGTATCAGTTCGAGGGAGCAACACATAACTTGTTGAGAGTCGTTGATCTCAGTAGAAAAAAGAAACTCTCTCAAAATATGGACTAATTTTTTGCGGAATTTTGGGAAAAATAAATCACCTAAGTAATATTCTGCCAGTACACGAATTCATGGAACTAGTTCAAGGTTCTTTGACAGTGGCACAATACAAAGCGGAGTTTCATTGTTTGATTCGTATACTCCTCATCATCTAGAAGATTAAGCTAGAAAGACAGAGTTTTGTCCAAGTCCTCAACCTTGATATTCGTTGGACAACCTTATCTGTTGAAGCCTCAAATTATAGCTCTACCGTCAACCATCCATTGTGCATGGAGGCAGGGATCCAACTGCTGTCAAGAAAGAAGAAGATGAAAGAAACAATGGGACCCCTAACTCCAGGGAAACAAGTAGCCTGGAAGGAAAAAAAAATCCATGGAAAAGAGACCTAGCCGGAACCGCATGAGGAACCCTCAAGCAAAAAGATTCAAGGAAACCTAGACATCCATCAACTACCGCGAGAAATGCGGATATTGCAGTAATCCGAACCACATTGAGGAAAAATGCTGGAAGTAATATAGAAAATGTGTGGTCTGCGGAAGTGACCAACATCATATTCAAGAAAGCTCGAACAAGAAGAAAAAAGACTCACTCACACCCAAGACCAAAATTCCAGCTCACCATACGCACTCATTGAGAATAAAGATGACATTAGCAGAACAGTGATAAGCGAGACACTCAAGGCTAACATAACTTCTATCTGGCTTGTACAAACTAAGGAAGATATTCTTGCTCGATGAATAAAAATCTTATTAATTTTGTGTCATAATGTTATGAAGGAAGGTAATGGGAAGAATAGAACAATGTCTTCAGGAATTCCCACAAGTGAAGAGAATCTGGGGACCAAATTCTTTTAAGGAGAGATATTGTAACACACAAAAATTTTGTTGTGTTTAGTCAAAATTTATTTAATGAATTTAAAATAAAAACTAATAATCAATAAAATATTTATTCTTGCAAAAGATTTGATAGATATAAATGATTTACTCTATAAATTTAAAATGTCAGAATGAGATTAAAAAAAATACTTCTAATAATAAATAATAAGTTATTCTATGAAATGAAATTTATTATCCTATAAATAAAAATCAAATAAATACTACAAATTCATAAAATATTTTTCTAAAATATTATAACTTAAATAAAAATAATATATATATATATATATATATATATATGAATTCAACGAAGTTATTATTTAGTATAAATAATCTAAAAATGTGTCAAATCTTTTGCTAAAATAAATATTTTTATGTATGTGATATAATATAAATAATTTTAGGAGTAAATAGAGTAAATCCCACATACATGATTTTAGGACTTCTAATATGAAGGAAACTGAAAAATAAAAATGTTGGTTTAGCAATTTTATGTTGAATTCATATTTATATTATTTTTTGTAAAGTCAATTATTGTACACACTTCTGCTATTGTAACTTAAAGTTATAACGATGATATTACGATTTGGGAGCCCATATGGGGAGTCAGAGCACCTCAAATTTATCTTCAAATAATTTTGGGTGCTAGAATCAAATCTGTAAGATATTTTATTTTTGTGATTTTTATGGATATGACTTATAGTGAAAGCCTTTAGTGTTTACCATTATGTCCAGATCTTTCGGATAATGAATAATAAAATAAGATAAAATGTCAGCATTAGGTTGACCCAGAACTGAGGATTACATGATCAAAAAATTTGATTTAAGGTGAATATTGAACATCAAAGAATATTGGTAGTACTGTAAGAAATTTCTTATAATTATCATTGATCGCAAGACGAGCAAACCCCTCTAATCATGATGAAGATCGTCGCTCCCAAGCAATGAGAAATCACAGAGAGGAACAATGTA
The DNA here is from genome assembly GCF_022965805.1 of Primulina eburnea. Classification (NCBI taxonomy): domain Eukaryota; kingdom Viridiplantae; phylum Streptophyta; class Magnoliopsida; order Lamiales; family Gesneriaceae; genus Primulina; species Primulina eburnea. The sequence goes on along the minus strand of NC_133115.1, from coordinate 2,355,748 downwards.
TTCCAAGACATGAGAAAAATCCAAAAAATATGTTTGATTTATTTCAACAATTCATGCAATTCTGTCAACAAACACAAGTAAGAAACTTTGGTGAAAATAAATGAGGGTTTCAAAGATTTGAATAAACATAGGGGGTGTCAAAATCAGACCCGACCCATCAACCCGACGCAGTTCAACCCGAAAAAAATCAAGTTCGGGTTTGAGATTTTCGGGTTCGGGTTGGACCTGATAGCTGGCTCGAAAAAAATGATCGGATTGGGTCGGGTTCGGGTTGACCCGAAAATTTTAATTTTTTTTAAAAAATATATAATTAATAAATATTTCCTACATTTTTATATATTTTATTTCTGAAAAAATATCTATTGTATATTTATATCATAAATTTTCACAATTTAATATTTATTTTGTACATTTTTATTTTTTAAACAATTTTTTATTTAATTTAGTAAATAAAATTTATTTTTCTACGATTAGACTTTTAAATTTAAATCATATATATAAGAGAAATTTTGTTATTTTGTGTTTAAATTAAAATATTATTTTTTAAATTTAATTTAATTTTAAAAAAAATCAGGTTGATCGGGTTAGTCAGGTTCATGTTCATGTTGGGAGTTTTTGGGTTAGATCTCGGGTTCGGTTTGGATTCAGGTTGAGCATTTTTTAAATAGTACTATGCACCAACCCAACTCACCCGAATTGACACCCCTAAAAAAAATGTGATCGAATTCTTGAAAGAATTTTAGGTTCCACTCACCCATGTTTTACAGCACTCCTGACGCACAACATGCTGAAGAATGGTTAATCAAAATTGAAAGGATTTTTACCGTTCTTAACTATTCTGAACAACGGAAAGTGAACTTTGTCGTGTATTAATTCGAGGGAGCAACACATAACTGGTTGATAGTCGTTGATAACTAGTGGAAGAAAAGCAACACTCCCAAAATATGGACTAAATTTCCATAGAATTTTGAGGTAAAATGCATCACCCAGGTAATACCAAACATGCGAGAACGCAAATTCATGGAACTAGTTCAAGTTTCTTTAACCATGGCACAATACGAAACGTCAAAAGAATCCCCACATATGTGAAGAAAAACAAATCCTGGCAAAAGGTAACTAGAAGTTTAAAGCACGACATCGCATAAGACGGAATCACTTGTCACACTGATTTAATCAAAACCTCTCTTCCCCCATAGAAAAGAATTTAGTGGACGCTCCACCCTCTCACATAAAAATCCAAATTGTAATCTTTTTTTTTTTGTCACAAGGAAAGAGTCGATAATCTCAAATAAATTTCAGGATCCTTAACAACAAAAACCCTAAAGAACACCCACAATTTTTGCTGATTTATGAGGTGATGTGCTCGGAGTAAACGTCAGTGTTGATTCATCAAAACTAATCACCTGTCCCGACGCTTTTTCACAAATATAAATGCAACGACGAACATTGACACTATCCTCCCTGGTAGCTCGATCGGAAGAAAATCAAGCTATCACCTGCAAAGAATAAATGAGATATGATCGGACAAAAGTTTGCCACTTTAAATCCCCAAAAAAATTTTGTTCCACTGCTTTGGTAACTAGCAAGTAGCACGTGCGTTGCACGTGATATCCCGATGATTATTGCTCAAGTTTTTTTTTGTGTAGACTTTAACTTAAATCATATAATAAAAAACTATATATAAAATATTATGATGTTGATATATAATCAGTTAATGAAAATAATAAATGTTTCAAAAATGTAAAAACAAATATTTATTAACAGGAAAAATTAATTTAGGACATAAATAAGAAAATAAAAAAGCATCCTGCAATAAGTTATGATGGATTCAAAGTTTTTCTTGCTCGATCTTCACAGATGACACATTTTGTGCATCATTTTATAGTTTTTACTTATCTCTTTCTCTTGTGAAAGAAAAAGTCTTGTCATCGTACCAATAAGGATTCGAGTACTTCCTTTGGCATCATCATCTAATTTCTTTTTGTTTTATTGGCTTCGTGAGTCCTTTGGATTTTTTTTTCCTCTTTATAAAAGTATCAATTTTTTAATCATCCTCAAATTGAATTCGAGAATTTGGATTGTCGTCTTCGAATTTACCTGAGTGAGGAAAAAGTCAACGTTAATTAAATTCATTCAACACTTAGAAGTCCCGTACTTTGAGCGTCATAATTCCTCCCACTCCCACTGACTAAAAAAATATATGTTTTATACATTGAAATGTTGTTATCTCCGTCAGTAGACTAATCTAATTTTTTAGATTTTTCATAGTGTTGACTAAAATAAATATTAAGGCGATACAAATTTATAGAATTTTGTATGAGTGTTACATAAAGATGAAAATTTGTTTTAGCTATGCAATTTGGAACTTGAGGTAGGCTTGTGTAACTCTCTATCACTTGATGTTGAAGTTTTCTAGGAATTGTATATAATATGATTTGTGTTGAGGCAGAGAAGAAGATAGTTTGAAAAATAAAGAGAGAATCTTAGTTCTTGCTAAATTGAGTTGAATTCAAGTTTTGGGTTAAAAAATTTGATTAAATATTATTTCTTGTCAATTCAATTCATTTTATTTAAATTAAAAGTATTAATGTTGATTTTAAATTGCCAATATATTTAATTTTGAATTCATTTTCACGACTCTCCAATCAAAGCATTGAGATACTTTATCACGGGTTCTTCATATATATAATTCTTTGAAGTTTTTTTTAAAATCTAATTACATTAATTTTTTTAATAACTCGTTGAATGTATTCGAATAATAGTAAAATAACTCAATAAATAATGTAATTTGTTTAATTTAGAAAATGAATGTCCAAGAAAATTATTAAAATGGGGAAAATAATTGATATTAATATTAAATAAATTTAATAGTATTTTTTTAAAAAAAAATGACTTATTTGTTACATACAAACTAAAATACGAATATAACTCAACTTTATTTATCACACTTGCTTACAATTGGAAAATTTTCTCTCATCCATATATATTTATATATTATGAAATAATTTTTTTTATAAAAATGAAATAGAATGCAAAATGACATAATTGAATATGCTAATGAAATAAAGACAAGGAAAGAAAGTCAAAAAGACATAACCATAACCATAAAATGTGGTTAATTAGTATTAATTATTAATTAATAAACATTTTTTTTTTATCTATATCTTATATGTACCTACAAAAATGTGGATCATTGGCCATGTTTTCCAATTGTCAAAAGATAAAAATGACCTCCTTATCAATACAAATCCAAAAATTCAATACGGATATATCTATATAAATTTCTAATTGTTGTAAGAGTAAAAATTAAAATATCAAAATTTTATATTTATTCCACTTAAAATATAATTAATTAGTAGTCTAATTATTCCACATAATATATAATTAATAGTATAACAAATGCTAAAGAATTATCACTACAATATACATTGATTAAAGTAATTTTAATTTTATTAAATAATTCATCTCTATACTACCTTTAAATATTTTATTCTTTTAATTTTCTTTCTACATGTTATTTTATGATTTTAAAAAAAATTGTAATTATTTTTTTAGCGCAGTTTCTAATTAAGTAATAAATCGTAGTATAACAAGAAGATATAAGAAAAGTAATAATTATATATACAATAGAAGAATAACATGATAAGTATATAATAATCTAATAATATGAAATTTAATACTAACATATTTTATGATTTCTTAACTAAAAATTGAAAGTAAAGAATTTAATAAATTATTTAGGAGAATTTATGTCCTATTATTTATATATTTACATGTAAGCAGTTTTATATAGAATAGTGTAGAATAAAGGGTCAAGTTGATAAATCGAAAATAAAAAAATTTGCCCAGTTATTTACACTTTTATATAGCTAATGATTATTAAATAATAAATAAGTAATATAAAATAATAAAAATAATACTAATAATTCCTCCTTATTTTTAGATCTCGTCTTCATTTTTAAACATTGATATAGAAGGGTAATTTTGTCAATGTACAATTGGCATGCTTTGCTCAGAATGCATCTCATTATCAATTTTTAACCCAGTTTAAGCATCATTTTTTGAAGAAAATATATTCGATTTGATCGCATGCTTTGCTCATATCTAATTTGAGAGCTACATATCATGTTTTTGCCTTCATATCAAAGTAAACTATATAATCATTGTTGCAGCACCCAAACCAAATGTGATATGTAAATCAATAAGCCAAACAATATATATTTGCAAGGTATGAGAAACAGTTTATAAGTGCACCAAGACAAGATAAAAACTAAAAACAAAGAACCGGAATATGAGGATAAGAGTCATTTCAACAAAATTAATCTAAGTAATAAAGTTGCAAGATGTTCAAAGATTATCAAAGGTTGAAACCAACTTTTAAAGGATAATAATCTCAACATTTTCAGAAATGGCATGCCCTTGCAACTTTTTGCGAATCCTCTCACCATTCCCTGCATCACTAACCGAACACATCCAACTTCTATCATATATGCTGTAGGCTAAAGTATGCCAGGGAGAGTATCAAACGTTCGAGGGAGGCAACAGTTTTAAGCATGTACAGAATAAAATTATACTCACTCTCCTTCTCCATAAATCCTTTAAATTCCACTTGTTTCAATTGAGTGTTGCGCCCGACGACCACTCTCTTTTGTGCTTGTTTTAGATTAAATGTCGACCTTGCCACCTACATGCACAAGTATATATTCACAAAGTAAAACACATTATCATGGTGCAGCTAGCTAGATGATGTGTGATGAATAAATACCTTGGTTGAAAAGGTAAACTTGCGTAGAAGGGGGCAAGCATCCAGGAATACAGCAACTTCTAGTAGATCGACATCATTGGAGCAATGTTCTAATATCAAAACTAAATGTCTGAGGTTGCTAAGCTTGCAAACGGCTCGATCCAGTTTCCATCCCTGAGACTGGTGTAAAAAACGACTATGTAAAATACTTCTCTAAGGAAATAAAGAATAGATAAATAGTGAAGACATTTCAAATGCACACCTCAAAGAAGCTCGCTTGAGTAATAAAAACAATGGATTCAAGATGAGGCACATCTTTGGCAATTTTTCCAAATACACGAGGAGTGACTTGTTTCCCACAGAACTCGATAATTAAAGTTTGCAGCAATGGTACGTGAGAAAAGGACAATTTCAGCATACTTCGGCTGTTATATATTTCAAAATTGATTAGATTGATGGCAGACAAATCTATCTCCTGGACAAATTCACACTGATATATCGTCAGACTCTTCAATTGGAGATCAGGGGCATGGATTCGTAATTTGGAGGGGAGCTCACAATTTATCAAGCTCAACGATTGGAGGCTCGAGCAATTGGATAACATGCACTGTACAGCCTCGGAAGTGAAAACGATATTATCCAATCGAAGAACTTGGAGAGAATTTTTATTTGGTATCAGAAAAGAACCGCCCCACAGCCGTAGATGTTTCACCGATGGAGCTTCAGTAAGAAAATCATTAGAAAAAACAGGAAGGTAGCCCCGATTGTGAACGGAGCAAAATCTAATGGTAAGTTGTTCCACTCCCAATGTGCCAACAGAATTCATCCATTTCCTAAATTTGTCCAAGATGCATCCACTGAAAACAACAAACCAATTCAAAGGACATTACTTTAGAACCAGAGTGATGTTGCAAAAAGGTATCCACCCCTTGAGCAAACTTCCTTTGTATCACCTCATTCCCCCTAGAACCATCATCCATATTCAAGCAATATAATCTGACTTGGTTGATAAGGGTGCAAACATGCCTCCATCTCCTCGACAAAATGCTTGTCCTAACAGCATCTCTGGTATATAATCGCGAGATAATGAAACAGATGACATCGTCCGGCAATTGACTAACTCTATCTTCCCTCTCCTCTGGTTCAATATCAATATCAAAACCCTGCAAATATAATAATAATAATCAGAAAACAACTCCTTCCACAAAGATATATGTTGAATTATACCTTCGCCAGACAACGTCTTCTTGTAGAAAACCATCGATCCCAGGACAAAGCCAAAAATCCCACGCATGCTAGTACAACTCCTGCAACAAGTGGAAAATCCATGTTCCCACAAACTAAAAACCGAAAATTATAATTTTGTATTTATCCCAACGAAGGAAAAAAACAAAACGAATCATAATTAACCAAGCTATAAAACTTACCGTGTGTGTTTGGTCACCAAGATTTGAGAGGATTTCGTGAGATTTGGAATTGGATTTGGAAATTCAAGTATTTGAAATTCTATTTGGTGTTTGGTTTAAAATTTAAAAATGGTATTTACAAATCCATTTCTTGTTTTGAGAAAAAAGGATTCGAATTTGGAATTTTAAAATTTTACTAAACTACCCTTAAAAATCATATAAAGATAAATAACTAAAAAAAAGTTTAGAAATTAATAATTCTTTTCTATTATTTGTATTTGTAAATTCAAAAATTAATTATTATTTATTAATCATAATGCACATAAAATAATAATTAAAAAATCATCAAACTGATTCAAATTTTAACATGAAATTAATTATTAAACGTAAAAAGAGGCTTTGGTAATTATTATAATTTTTATTATATTAATCAGCAAATACACAAGAAACTTATAAAACTTAAACGAAATCTTTCAACTTCTAAAAAAAGTTAAAAGGAAAAAAAAAGTATAACCATTTAGAAACTTTTGGTGGAGAATGATGTGTTGGATAAAAAAGTAATTTTATGTTTTTAAAATCCAAATCCCACCAAATCTTATCAAATTTGATGGGATTTGGATATACTTGTTGAAATCCCATGAAAACCTAAGTAAATCTGAATTTTTTTTTTTTAACATCTTACCAAACAGTAATAATAGGATTTTGAAATCCAAATCCCATGAAATCTTCCCAAATCTTAGTTGTCAAACACACTGTTACGGTTGTTCATCATAATGTCAATCCAACAAAGGCGGTAGACCTTTTTTTTGGAAGATTTAGGTAAAAAAAAATACTTTATTGAATACACTGGCGAGGAAGGTCAAATTTTTAACAAGAGCCCATATAATGAAAAGGCCCGACTTTTTTTAACATACAAAATCTCAAGGGATCCGAAAATATATTATTAGTGGGTTTTGATATATTATTTAATATCTTCAGAAAATATCATATTTCGTACTTTTCAATAAAAAATATATTTGTCTAGTTTACATGGCACAGAAATAATAATCATTTTCAAATTATTTGTGATTTCATGAAAAATTAAGTAAGAAGATAATTAATATTTGTGTCGAACCATTGGGCCCATTTAGATATTGGGCCACCTGCCCTTTTACATTTTGGGTTTGTATCAGTTATTACAAGATAACTCTATTTTAAGAATGGGTATCATGTGAGACCGTCTCACGGATCTTAATATGTGAGATGGGTCAACCATATCCATATTCACAAAAAAATAATACTCTTAGCAAAAAAAGTAATACTTTTTCGTGGATGACCCAAATAAGATATCCGTCTCAGAAATAATACCCGTGAGACCGTCTCATACAAGTTTTTGCCTTATTTTAATTGGGCCGAAACCGAACAAATTGTGATTTTGCCTCAATAAATGACGAGACCCAATCCGAACATCCCAATACGATATCCGATTTAATTGGATCCTTGAAATTTTTTGAAAAAAAGTAATATTAGTGACGTGTGTTTGTAAAGTCTGTTACTTTTTAAAATTTTATTTGGATTTTAATCAATATCTTTAATTAGTATAAAACAAAGGTAACATGTCATTTGTGAAATTATACTTTAATTTGGTAAAGGGTAAAATAGTAATTTTACTTTGATGTAATTGGCCATGTAGATGCATGTAGATTAGGCCGAACTACTGAAAAATTGCATGTGTTATTATTTATGCTTTCGGTCTTACTTTTTCTAAATTAATCTAATATACGCAAAATAACCAAGAACCAGACCAACCGGTTTGATAAATATCTTTTATTGTGGTTTTATTTTATATAGTCATTAGATATGCGGGTTCGGGCGATTTCGAACGACTAGACGGTTTTTTCAATCAAGAACGAACCACCTTATCTAAGTAAAAAGTGAAAATAAATTATTAATACAATATAACAAAATGTTTATATTGATGTTAAAATAAATTGAATATATAGTCTAAACTATACAAAACTTTTCAAGAAACTAGAGACTTAAGGTTTTTTCAATCAAGAACGTCCTCTTTCCACAATTTCAAAAAACCAACGCAGCTCTAGAAACAGAAGACATAGTCTTAAGCCATGTAGATAATATCTCCAATTTTTTTTTTGCCACATAGGTGAACTCAGATTCCAAATCGTTAGATCCTAACGAGTTTGTATTTTTCGGCCAAAGTCAAACGAAAACCGCCAAAAAAGAAGGGCTAACAATGAAATTTGACAGTATAGAAGACTAAAATCGCAGAAAGACAGATATAACATGCCAAAAAAAAACAATTTCCTTTAATGATGTCTAAAAGTTGGAAAAATAATCTCTAATAGGGTTATAATTATTTTGAATGTATAGGAAAAAGGATCGTTGTTCAATATTAAACTCAACATAATCAAATAATCTCCGCCAGGATAACCGTTCATGCACATGTTATTATTATTATCATAATTTCCATTTACTCTAAAAATTCATTTTCCAAATCATGCACGTACACATTTCATATTTGAGTAATTTTTTTTATTGAGATAAATGGAGAGTTCCAAACTACACATTATTATTATATTTACTCTTCATTTTATGTTACTCATATTGTATTTGATAAAATACATTTACAAAACTCTTAAGTATAATCATATTTAAATATATATTTTTATAAGAAAATTCTCACTAATGTGATATATTAACTATATATGATGAGAAGTTATTGTGCCTGGCAATGTCACGCTTCCTCCGCCTCATTTCTTATCCGTCACTCTCTAGACATTCCCATATAAACCATACCACTTATATCTCTTCATTTTTCGTTAGAACATTCAAAAACAGATATATACTCACATATTCATAGGTTCGGCCTAGGGTTTATCAACGGAGAGAGGAGGAGGAATGGGGCAGCACTCATTGATCTACAGTTTTGTGGCGTGTGGAACGGTGATCCTGGCGGAGATTATTATTTAATTATGTTGAGTTTAATATTTGATGGTTTCTTGATACGGATCGGCTATATATGGATGATTGTTTTGACATAGGAAAATGCTTTATAGTTTCCAAATTATTACGGGGCACTTTTAGGAATATTCTGATTTCTCACTTGTATATATATCTTGTTGAATCAATGAGAAAATGGAGGACAAAAACTTATGTTTAGCATGGTATCGAAGCTAGGTTAGGTTGTTTCAGAAACAATATTTTTCTCACCGTGGCTGATGGAGCGGCAAAGATTGATCCCAGTTCGCCATTTTACTTAGGACCCCAAGATCGCTCTGGCGACTTTATTACTCACATCTGAATGAAGCTTGGCAACTTTGATGACTGGCCTCATGCTATTCGTGTCGCTCTCTCCTCTCGCAAAAAAATTTCTTTCTTACGGGACCATCATAGATATCGTCCCTCCTTGTACGTAAGATGATTGGGTCATGATCCAATGCATGCTTGTCTTATGGCTCACGAATACGAATGACCCAGCACGTTCTATGCTCTTGAATTATGTTGATGCCAAACGCTCATGGGATGACTTGCATGGACGATTCTCGATTGTGAATGTTCCTCGTATTGACCAACTTAAGGGAGATATTAATTGCTGTGAGCAAACACAACTCATGCCCGTTGATGTTTATTTCAGTAAGTTGAATGTTTTATGGGATGAACTCGAAAAACACGAGCCTTTAATTTCTTGCAAGTGTGGTAAATGTACTTGTCAGGTTGGTAAACAACATGAAAAGTGGCGTGCCGATGATAATTTGCACCAATTTTTTCTCGGTTTGTGTCCCGATTACTATGCCCAATTGCGGTTGACTCTAGTGTCGCAAAATCCTCTCCCTACGTTGAATTGGGCATTCCAACAAATCGCTCAAAATGAGCTGGTTCGGGGTATCACACGCATCACCGAAGAGAAACCCGATGCCGTTATTTTTACTGTGCGTATGGAGACTAGATCCAAACCACGTCTTGATAGAATGGAGAAGGCGGCCTTGATTTGCTCTCACTTTCACAGATCGGGTCATGATATTGCTACCTGCTTTGACATACATGGTCATCCAAATTGTTAATTTGAAAAATATGGTTCTAATCTTGAGGGAAAAAGTAATTTGAAGGGTAAACCCACAGCTCCATCACCAAAGATTTCAACAGGTCGTGGTCGTCACGGAGAATGTGCTAATGCCGCAACACTCGACGTTAATCACAGTGCACCTCCTACAACGTTGAGCACTGCTCTTGTTCACAACCTCTTCAGAGCTTTACTGCAAACCAATGGGCGACATTATCAGCCGCATTTGGTTCTTCTTATACATATTCTAACAAGTTGCATGGTAACTTGGGGTTGGATGATTGGATAATTGATACCGGATGATCGCATCATTTTACATGTAATGAATTTTGTTTATTGAATATTAAAGTGATTTCTCCATGTCCCGTGGGTCTTTCGGATGGTCAAACGGTGGCTGGTACTAAGGAGGGTGTAGTGAGACTAACGAACACCATAGTGCTACAAAATGTTCTTTTGTTCCTAAATCACACTGCAATCTAATTTCAGTATCACAATTGAATGATGATCTAAATTGTTTTGTCCAATTTAGTTCTAAATTGTGTGCTATACATGACCAATGTTCGAGGGAGGTGATTGGCACGGGTGAGAGACGGGATGAACTATAATACCTATGGCATGGATTAAAAGTGCAAACGGTTTCGTTTGCTAGTTCGAAGTCATTGGAGCTATGGCATCATCATTGAGTCATCCTTCCTAGAGAGTAGTGAAGTTGCTTCCTTTTTTACATAATTCTAGGGGTCATTTGGATACCGGATGTGCAATTTTTCATTGTGCTAAACATCATAGAACTAGTTTTCCTTTAAGTGAAAATAAATCAACTTGGATTTTTGAGTTAATACATTGTGATTTATGTGGTCCTTATGCTGAAGTTTCTTCTTGTGGTCCAAGTTAATTCTTAACTTTGGTGGATGATTATTCTCGTGCTATGTGTGTTTACTTATTAATTGATAAAATAAAAGTTTTTCAGATGTTTGTGTCCTTTATTGCAATGATTGACGCCAATTCTCTCATAAGTTAAAAATTGTACGTATTGACAATGGAACAGAATTTAACTGGATGAAAGATTATTTTGTGACAAATGGAATTCTATTTCAGATTTCTTGTGTGGGTACCTCTCAACAAAATGGAAGAGTTTAAAGGAAACATAAACATATTTTGAACGTTGCTTGTGCATTGAGATTTCAAGGAGGCTTGCCCATATTTTTTTGGGAGGAATGTGTTTTGGCTGCTGCCCACATAATAAATCGGACTCCGTCAAGTGTTATCCTCAACAAGACTCCTTATGCAATTATATTTGGTCTTGCTCCTTCTTTGAGCGACTTACACATTGTTGGTTGTTTAGCTTTTGCCCATGATCAACGAGTTAAAGGTGACAAGTTTGCTATTCGAAGTCATAAATGTGTTTTTGTGGGATATTCTTTTGGTAAGAAAAGATGAAGTTTATTTGATCCTGAGAAAAAAGAATTCTTCGTGTCAAGGGATGTGAAGTTCTATGAAAATGTCTTCCCTTTTTCGAATTTGGACATCACAAATCTTGCTCATGTTCTTGATAGTGTTGTCCCTTCTACTGAAGCGTTTATTGATTATATGGACGACCATATGACTATGCAATAATTGCTCCTCAATTGGTCTCAACCCCAACTAGCAACACGTCTCGTCCTAATGAGACACCACCCTCAATGTCCGAGCCACGTCTAAACGGCGTTCCACATGTAGCAACTTCCTCCACGAGTATTCCTCCCCCGAGCCACGTCTAAATGACGTTCCACATGCAGCAACTTCCTCCACAGACGACGCAGGGGCTGATGGAGCTCCAGTAGGCTCGAGGGAGGAATACTTGGGCCGCGGGTTTCGGGAAAAGCTCTCATTGGTAAAATTACGAGATTTCATGACACATATGGTTATCACGAAAAGTCCATCCCTTGCTCCACATAATCCGCAATATCACACTCCCTCAGGTACGCCGTTTTCTATAGCATATTATGCTAATTGTGACAAATTTCGGCGAAACACCAAAATTTCCTTGTAGCTGTAACTACAGGTTCTGAGCCACGATCCTTTACGGAGGCTGTAAAAGATGTCGGGTGGTGTACCGTTATACAAAAAGAAATCTGTGCACTTGGGGATAATGACACTTGGCCTTTGGAAAAATTACCTCCTTGCAAGAAAGCTCTAGGCAGTAAATGGGTGTACAAAATCAAATACAACTCCGATGGTAGCATTGAGAGATTCAAGGTCAGATTAGTTGTCTTTGGTAATCATCAAGTCGAAGGAATTGATTATACTGAGGAATTGCTCTTGTAGCAAAAATGGTGACAGTTCGAACTTTACTGGCCGTTACAACATCAAAGAATTGGGAGTTGCATCATATGGATGTTCATAATGCCTTTCTTCACTGCGACTTAGATGAAGAAGTGTATATGAAACTCCCTCTGGCTTTTAATTCTACGGATTCAAATTTGGTCTGTCGTTTGCGTAAGTCGTTGTATGGCTTGCGACAGGCGTCCCGATGTTGGTTTGCAAAGCTCGTGATAGCTTTAAAAGGGTATGGTTTTGTTCAATCCTTCTCTGATTATTTCTTATTTACTTACACTAAAGACCTTGTACAGATTAATGTACTAGTGTATGTTGATGATTTGGTAATTTCTGGCAATGATTCAGCTACGGTGACCTGTTTTAAAGCATATTTGAGCAAATGTTTTGTATGAAGGATCTAGGTGTACTTCAATATTTTCTTGGAATTGAGGTGGCTAGAAAATCATCAGGGTTGTTTTTATGTCAAAGGAAATATGCCCTTAACATTATTTCAGAAGCTGGATTGTTGGGCTCAAAGCCAGCTTTATTCACAATTGAACAGAATCATCAGTTGGCGCATACAACTGGGTTGTATCTCTTGGATCCCGAGCCCTATAGATGTCTGCTTGGGCGTCTTATTTATTTGGTGTTTACTCGCCTTGACTTAGCATATTCGATTCATGTCTTGTCTCAATTCATGAAGGAACCAAGACAGGAACATTGGGATGCTGCATTACAGGTTGTTTCCTATTTAAAGAAATCTCTGGGTCAAGGTATTTTATTACAATCAGACAGTGAGTTGTCTTTGACAAGTTGGTGTGACTCAGATTGGGCAATCTGCCCTCTTAACAGGCGATCTCTCACTGGTTGGTTTGTGTTTTTGGTCCATTCCCCGATTTCATGGAAAATCAAGAAACAACATATTGGAGACATTTTGTAGCTCGGTCTTCTGCTGAGGCCGAATACCGTTTCTATGGCTTCTATTACTTGTGAACTAAAATGATTGAAAGGTATACTGTTGAGTTTTGGAGTTCATCATCCAAAGACGATTCCTCTTTTTTGTTATAGTCAATCTGCATTGCATATAGCGCAGAATCTAGTATTTCACCCACACATGAAACACATTGAAGTTGACAGTCATTTCATGCGAGATGAAATCCAAGATGGGCTAAATTCTCCGACTTATGTATTATCATAGAATCTGGTATTATCACAACCATCCCGCCTTCAGAACGTGACGTCCTCGTCACGGCCTGACTCCTCGATCCACCAGCGTCGAAAATCTAGAGGTGGCTCTTACAGGATCAAGAGGCGGCTCCCGTCATTTAGCAATTTTCCCCAAAGGTCCAAGAGATGGCTCACATGCACGTAGAACTTCTCCCCGCATAACACTATTTCTCGGTGTTCTTTGTCGGTGATCGGCTCGGATACCACGTTGTCACACCCGAGCCCGGGCCCGTGCTTGCATGACTGCACAATAGGCTCCTATTGCAACTACTTCGTTTTCGTCATCGTTTTACGAAAATGATTAACCCAATTTTCTAAAGAAGTCCATTTTGTAGTCTATTATATAGTCATTTTAAATCTTTAATTTTTACTATGTGAGACAAAAAGTATCACAATCATCCCTCCGTTAGAATGCGACGTCCTCGTCACGGCTTGATTGCTCGATCCACCAGCACCGAGATTCTAGAGGTGGCTCCTAAAGGTTCAAGAAGTGGCTCCCGTCATGTAGCACATTTCCCCGCAAGTTCAAGAGGTGGCTCCTATGCACGTATCACTTTGTCCCGCATAGCACTTATTTCCCGGTGTTCCTTGCCGGTGACCATCTCGGATATCATGCTGTCACGCCACGAGCTCAGGCCCGTGCTTGCATGATTGGACAGTTGACTCATATTGCAACTACTTCGTATTCATCCTCGTTTTACGAAAATGATTAACCCAAGTTTCTAAAGAAGTACATTGTAGCTCATTATAAACTCATTTTAAATATTTAATTTTTATCATGTGGGACAAGAGTGATATGTGTCGTTTTTACGTGTTTTATTGCATTGATTTATTTGTGTTTGCATTGTGCATGCATGAATTTCATTCACATTATGCTCATTTTAGAGTAATCATTTGCATTTTATCATGTCTCACTTGTATATGATGAATTTGCAGGAAAAATGGTCGGAGAACGAAAATCAAAGCGAAAGGTGGAAGGCTCAAGAATTTGGACAGAACAAGCGGCGCCCGAGCGGTACATTTCTACCGCCCGGGCGCGAGAAGTGAATAAATTAAGGGCCAAGACAGAAAGTTGGCGCTCGGGCGGTGCTTTTCTACCGCCCGAGCGCGAGAAAATGCCTCCGGAGTCAGCCTTACAGAAAGTTGGCGCTCGGGCGGTGCTTTTCTACCGCCCGAGCGCGAATGCCGCATCAGCCAAGGGAACTTACAGAAAGTTGGCGCTCGAGCGGTACTTTTCTACCGCCCGAGCGCCACTTATTTTTGGCAAGATTTTTTTTCAGCCGATTCTTTCCTTAATTTCTGAACAAGACTGATATGGTAGGCGGGGGGGACGAATTGGAGACCTATTCAGACATAATTCGACAGCCGTCAAGGAGCTTTGGAGAGAACTTTGCGCTTGGAGTGAAGATTTGAAGTTTTCCGGGCATCGTTCTTCGCAGATTTCGTCACGTCTCGTATTTCTAGTTTATTTTCCGTTGTTTAAATATTGTTTTGCTTATTTTAATTATGAATTCTAGTAGCTAACTTTAATATTTGTTGGGATTAAAGGGGATCCTACCCCAAACTTTCAGTTGGTTAATTTATATTTCGGTTTGTGATTTATTCTTGATTATTCTACGATTTTCATTGTGTCGTTGAGCGTAGCTAACTTTTACGACAATTTTATATCACGAGTGAGTTCGAGAGAATAACTAGTGATAGGATCGAGTAGTAT
Source organism: Primulina eburnea (assembly GCF_022965805.1). Lineage (NCBI taxonomy): Eukaryota > Viridiplantae > Streptophyta > Magnoliopsida > Lamiales > Gesneriaceae > Primulina > Primulina eburnea. Next base: position 2,340,302 of record NC_133115.1, on the reverse strand, counting down.
AATCTGCGGATCTACAATTTGCATAGACATATGAAATTGGATACGCGTCGATAGTCATAGTCATTAGGGTCGAAAACTAGGGGATTTTATCAATCGAAATGCGGTTCATTCTTGATAAATAATTAAAGACATTTAATTACTTCATTGAGTGAATTAGTTTGGCATAGCTCGAGAGAGTGTGTTCAATTGAATAGGAAATCATGTCTGAAGCGTAGAACACAATCGAACGAATTAATTAATTAATAAGTGGTAGGTGAACCAGAATTCCCAACAAATTCTTTTATCATTTGAAATTTAATCCATTGATTTAGCATTCATATTTCATCATTTAATCTTTGAGCTTGTTTATTTAAATTTTCTTGACTTTTATTAGTCATAAAACAAACAATCAAATTTCGTCGCTAAAGTTTTAATAACTAAAATAAAAATTGTGAAACACAGTCTTCAGTGGAACGATACTTGTACTCACGTACACTATATTATAACTTGACATCGTGCACTTGCGATTTATTTTGAGCATACAAAATCATATTTTTATTGGGGATTTTACTATGCAAGTTTTGCTCGACCAAGTTTTTGGTAGGTCAGTTTAGTTTCACATCGTTGCACACCACTTAACAGCACTTTTCACGTAGGATGAGATTATTTTTAGACAACGAACTCCTGTTTCATTTGATATTCTGATTAATTTGTTAGATTTTGGATCACCCGTGAAATCGTTTCACGCCTAGTCAAAGAATTACACAAAAAAATATCAAGAACAAGACTAAAACATGGACAAACACCACTACAGTACTGACAGCCACCACTCCAGTCACTCTCCAGCCAGCTCTTTCACCACAACAGCCATAGCAGCAACAGATGTTGCAGCTGATTTTATTTTGTTGATCGTCTCCGGGTTAGGTGGTTTCTTCAAAAGTTCACCTACCCAGTTGCTTTCCTCAGACAACTCTTCTACAAGAAGAGTGGTACCCTCAACAGCCTTCGCAGCCCTATTTATCTTCCCAAGTGTCTCTGGAGCAGGCGGGTTCCTTGTGGCAGTGCCTACAAGGTAAGAACCAAGAGCCAAAACACAGGTTCCCCAAACATGGACATATTTGAGGAAGATGGACTCTGTTTTTTCATCCTCTTTCAGCAGGTTGACGAAGGCATAAAAGTCAGACATCACGGCAGCTAGATTCTTAGTATTAGAGTCGCAGAAAGACGTGCATTGGAGGTCGACTATCGACCCCTGCCCGGGAGGGTCGAAACCTCGATCGAATGAACTTTAACCAAATACCTAGTATCTATCTCCTTCCTGTTCATATATAGATTATTATATCACAAAAATCATAACTTATAGAGCCGATCAACATTACAACCAAATCAGTTACCAAAACTGAAAAAATCAGCAGGAAAACGTCGCGGCCAAACTCCTCGATCCACCAGTGTCGAGAATCTGGAAGTAGCTCCTACAGGTTCAAGAGGTGGCATGTTGGAAAAGACTTGGCTGAAGCAAATACCTGGGCGGACAATGTTTTGGGGAGAACGCCTAACCCGAAAACCCTCAAAAAAATAAGAACAGCAAAAGTTGTTGCTGAAATTGTTGTTGTGGCTGGGAAGTAAGTGAAGTGGTGGCTGTAATTGTTGTAGTGGTGGAGCACTTCGAAAACACAACAACACATATTTCGAAAAATCAGTCGTCTTGAAAAATTCCTTGCGTCTTATTGAATCGTTGGATCGAGCTCAAACTTTTACAGTACGTTCATAATTACCTCAAATAAATTATGAACAGTGGAGATCGGGTTTGGAAGTCGTTTTATCTTTTTTATGGACTAAAAACCGTAGGTATGATGTTACCGCCTGAAATCTGAGCAATTTTCTTGTGAAGGCTATAAACAAAAAACCAACCGTTGGATTTGGTGTATATATTTTTATACATGTATATTTTAATTAATTACATGCCCAAAAATTTGGTGTATATATAAACGAAAATAAATTTTTATACATGTATATATTTAATTAATTACATGCCCAAAAATTTGGGTTCTCACAGCCGTGTTGTCTGACTCGGATGCTTCGTCAACCTGCTGGAAGATGATGAAAAAACAGAGTCCATCTTCCTCAAAGATGTCCCTGTTTGGGGAACCTATGTATTGACTCTTGGTTCTTACCTTGTAGGCGCTGCCACAAAGAACCCGCCTGCTATAGAGACACTTGGGAAGATAAATAGGGCTGCGAAGGCTGTTGAGGGTAGCGCTCTTTTTGTAGAAGAGTTGTCCGAGACAAGCAACTGGGTAGGTGAACTTTTGGAAAAACCACCTAAGCCGGAGACGATCAACAAAATAAAATCGGCTGCAACATATGTTAATGTTATGGCTGTTGTGGTGAAAGAGCTGGCTGGAGAGTGACTGGAGTGGTGGCTGTCAGTACTGTAGTGGTGTTTGTCCATGTTTTAGTCTTGTTCTTCATCTTTTTTTTGTGCAATTCTATTGGGGTTACCATCCTCTAATTACCTGTTACTCCTTCCATAATTATTAATGTGCTTCCTTGTTGAGAAAATTTGCATTGTATGTAATATTTTCTTCCATTATGTGGATATCCAGCCTTAATTTACTGTGTATCTTGCACTGGATTTTGCTTTTCCTGTATTATTTATATTTTCGAATTTATTATAACTCGAAAATAAATTCTTATGCATGTCTATATTTAATTAATTACGTGCTCAAAAAAATAAGAACTGCAAAAATTGTTGCTGAAATTGTTGTTGTGGCTGGGAAGTAAGTGAAGTGGTGGCTGTAATTGTTGTAGTGGTGGAGCACTTCGAAATCACAGCAACACATATTTCGAAAAATCAGTCGTCTTGAAAAATTCTTTGCGTCTTATTGAATCGTTGGATCGGGCTCAAACTTTTATAGTACATTCATAATTACCTCAAATAAATTATGAACAGTGGAGATCGGGTTTGGAAGTCGTTTTATCTTTTTTATGGACTAAAAACCGTAGGTATGATGTTACCGCCTGAAATCTGAGCAATTTTCTTGTGAAGGCTATAAACAAAAAACCAACCGTTGGATTTGGTGTATATATTTTTATACATGTATATATTTAATTAATTACATGCCCAAAAATTTGGGTTCTCACAGCCGTGTTGTTTGACTCGCATGCTTCGTCAACCTGGTGGAAGATGATGAAAAAACAGAGTCCATCTTCCTCAAAGATGTCCCTGTTTGGGGAACCTATGTATTGACTCTTGGTTCTTACCTTGTAGGCGCTGCCACAAAGAACCCGCCTGCTACAGAGACACTTGGGAAGATAAATAGGGCTGCGAAGGCTGTTGAGAGTAGCGCTCTTCTTGTAGAAGAGTTGTCCGAGACAAGAAACTGGGTAGGTGAACTTTTGGAAAAACCACCTAAGCCGGAGACGGTCAACAAAATAAAATCGGCTGCAACATATGTTAATGTTATGGCTGTTGTGGTGAAAGAGCTGGCTGGAGAGTGACTGGAGTGGTGGCTGTCAGTACTGTTGTGGTGTTTCTCCATGTTTTAGTCTTGTTCTTCATGTTTTTTTGTGCAATTCTATTCGGGTTACCATCCTCTAATTACCTGTTACTCCTTCCATAATTATTAATGTGCTTCCTTGTTGAGAAAATCTGCATTGTATATAATATTTTCTTCCAATTATGTGGATATCCAGCCTTAATTTACTGTGTATCTTGCACTGGATTTTGCTTTTCCTGTATTATTTATATTTTTGAATTTATTATAACTCGAAAATAAATTCTTATGCATGTCTATATTTAATTAATTACGTGCCCAAAAAAATAAGAACTGCAAAAGCTGTTGCTGAAATTGTTGTTGTGGCTGGGAAGTAAGTGAAGTGGTGGCTGTAATTGTTGTAGTGGTGGAGCACTTCGAAATCACAGCAACACATATTTCGAAAAATCAGTCGTCTTGAAAAATTCCTTGCGTCTTATTGAATCGTTGGATCGGGCTCAAACTTTTACAGTACGTTCATAATTACCTGAAATAAATTATGAACAGTGGAGATCGGGTTTGGAAGTCGTTTTATCTTTTTTATGGACTAAAAACCGTAGGTATGATGTTACCGCCTGAAATCTGAGCAATTTTCTAGTGAAGGCTATAAACAAAAAACCAACCGTTGGATTTGGTGTATATATTTTTATACATGTATATATTTAATTAATTACATGCCCAAAAATTTGGTGTATATATAAACGAAAATAAATTTTTATACATGTATATATTTAATTAATTACATGCCCAGAAATTTGGGTTCTCACAGCCGTGTTGTCTGACTCGCATGCTTCGTCAACCTGCTGGAAGATGATGAAAAAACAGAGTCCATCTTCCTCAAAGATGTCCCTGTTTGGGGAACCTATGTATTGACTCTTGGTTCTTACCTTGTAGGCGCTGCCACAAATAACCCGCCTGCTACAGAGACACTTGGGAAGATAAATAGGGCTGCGAAGGCTGTTGAGTGTAGCGCTCTTCTTGTAGAAGAGTTGTCCGAGACAAGCAACTGGGTAGGTGAACTTTTGGAAAAACCACCTAAGCCGGAGACGGTCAACAAAATAAAATCGGCTGCAACATATGTTAATGTTATGGCTGTTGTGGTGAAAGAGCTGGCTGGAGAGTGACTGGAGTGGTGGCTGTCAGTACTGTAGTGGTGTTTGTCCATGTTTTAGTCTTGTTCTTCATGTTTTTTTGTGCAATTCTGTTGGGGTTACCATCCTCTAATTACCTGTTACTCCTTCCATAATTATTAATGTGCTTCCTTGTTGAGAAAATTTGCATTGTATGTAATATTTTCTTCCAATTATGTGGATATCCAGCCTTAATTTACTGTGTATCTTGCACTGGATTTTGCTTTGTATTATTTATATTTTCAAATTTATTATAACTCGAAAATAAATTCTTATGCATGTCTATATTTAATTAATTACGTGCCCAAAAAAATAAGAACTGCAAAAGCTGTTGCTGAAATTGTTGTTGTGGCTGGGAAGTAAGTGAAGTGGTGGCTGTAATTGTTGTAGTGGTGGAGCACTTCGAAATCACAGCAACACATATTTCGAAAAATCAGTCGTCTTGAAAAATTCCTTGCGTCTTATTGAATCGTTGGATCGGGCTCAAACTTTTACAGTACGTTCATAATTACCTGAAATAAATTATGAACAGTGGAGATCGGGTTTGGAAGTCGTTTTATCTTTTCTATGGACTAAAAACCGTAGGTATGATGTTACCGCCTGAAATCTGAGCAATTTTCTTGTGAAGGCTATAAACAAAAAACCAACCGTTGGATTTGGTGTATATATTTTTATACATGTATATATTTAATTAATTACATGCCCAAAAATTTGGTGTATATATAAACGAAAATAAATTTTTATACATGTATATATTTAATTAATTACATGCCCAAAAATTTGGGTTCTCACAGCCGTGTTGTCTGACTCGTATGCTTCGTCAACCTGCTGGAAGATGATGAAAAAACAGAGTCCATCTTCCTCAAAGATGTCCCTGTTTGGGGAACCTATGTATTGACTCTTGGTTCTTACCTTGTAGGCGCTGCCACAAAGAACCCGCCTGCTACAGAGACACTTGGGAAGATAAATAGGGCTGCGAAGGCTGTTGAGGGTAGCGCTCTTCTTGTAGAAGAGTTGTCCGAGACAAGCAACTGGGTAGGTGAACTTTTGGAAAAACCACCTAAGCCGGAGACGATCAACAAAATAAAATCGGCTGCAACATATGTTAATGTTATGGCTGTTGTGGTGAAAGAGCTGGCTGGAGAGTGACTGGAGTGGTGGCTGTCAGTACTGTAGTGGTGTTTGTCCATGTTTTAGTCTTGTTCTTCATCTTTTTTTTGTGCAATTCTATTGGGGTTACCATCCTCTAATTACCTGTTACTCCTTCCATAATTATTAATGTGCTTCCTTGTTGAGAAAATTTGCATTGTATGTAATATTTTCTTCCAATTATGTGGATATCCAGCCTTAATTTATTGTGTATCTTGCACTGGATTTTGCTTTTCCGGTATTATTTATATTTTCGAATTTATTATAACTCGAAAATAAATTCTTATGCATGTCTATATTTAATTAATTACGTGCCCAAAAAAATAAGAACTGCAAAAGCTGTTGCTGAAATTGTTGTTGTGGCTGGGAAGTAAGTGAAGTGGTGGCTGTAATTGTTGTAGTGGTGGAGCACTTCGAAATCACAGCAACACGTATTTCGAAAAATCAGTCGTCTTGAAAAATTCTTTGGGTCTTATTGAATCGTTGGATCGGGCTCAAACTTTTACAGTACGTTCATAATTACCTGAAATAAATTATGAACAGTGGAGATCGGGTTTGGAAGTTGTTTTATCTTTTTTATGGACTAAAAACCGTAGGTATGATGTTACCGCCTGAAATCTGAGTAATTTTCTTGTGAAGGCTATAAACAAAAAACCAACCGTTGGATTTGGTGTATATATTTTTATACATGTATATATTTAATTAATTACATGCCCAAAAATTTGGTGTATATATAAACGAAAATAAATTTTTATACATGTATATATTTAATTAATTACATGCCCAAAAATTTGGGTTCTCACAGCCGTGTTGTCTGACTCGCATGCTTCGTCAACCTGCTGGAAGATGATGAAAAAACAGAGTCCATCTTCCTCAAAGATGTCTCTGTTTGGGGAACCTATGTATTGACTCTTGGTTCTTACCTTGTAGGCGCTGCCACAAAGAACCCGCCTGCTACAGAGACACTTGGGAAGATAAATAGGGCTGCGAAGGCTGTTGAGGGTAGCGCTATTCTTGTAGAAGAGTTGTCCGAGACAAGCAACTGGGTAGGTGAACTTTTGGAAAAACCACCTAAGCCGAAGACGATCAACAAAATAAAATCGGCTGCAACATATGTTAATGTTATGGCTGTTGTGGTGAAAGAGCTGGCTGGAGAGTGACTGGAGTGGTGGCTGTCAGTACTGTAGTGGTGTTTGTCCATGTTTTAGTCTTGTTCTTCATGTTTTTTTGTGCAATTCTATTCGGGTTACCATCCTCTAATTACATGTTACTCCTTCCATAATTATTAATGTGCTTCCTTGTTGAGAAAATTTGCATTGTATGTAATATTTTCTTCTAATTATGTGGATATCCAGCCTTAATTTACTGTGTATCTTGCACTGGATTTTGCTTTTCCTGTATTATTTATATTTTCGAATTTATTATAACTCGAAAATAAATTCTTATGCATGTCTATATTTAATTAATTACGTGCCCAAAAATTTGGGTTCTCATAGATACTACTAGGTATTTGGTAAAAGTACATTCAATCGAGGTGTTGACTCTCCCCGTCTCGAAGGAGGGATCGACACTTGACCTACAATGTGCGTCTTTTTGCGACAACAGTGATAAGAATCTAGCTATTCAACTATCCAACTCATGTGGCTTTGTCAACCTACTGGAAGAATATAAAGAAACCAAATCCATCTTGCTCAAAGATGTTCCTGTCTTGAGAACATATGTTTTTGGCTCTTGGTTGCTAATTATTAGGCGCAGCCACAAGGAAGCCACCTGCTGATGAGACGCTAAAGAAAATAAATAGGGATGCAAAGGCGGTTGATGGCTTGCCCCTTGTCGTAAAAGACTTGGCTGAATCAAGTACCTGGGGGGCAATGTTTTGGGGACAAAGCCTAACCCGGAAACCATCAACAAAATAAGAACATCTGCAAAAGCTGTTGCTGAAGTTGCTGTTGTAGTAAAAGAGATGACTGGGAAGTGAGTGTGAAGTGGTGGCTGTAAGTGCTGTAGTGGTGCTGTGAAAAAATTTGGAAGAGTTGAAAAATCGGGTTTGGAAGTCTTTTGGACCTGCTTATGGACGAAAAATCGTAGGTATGCTATTCTCGCATAGAATCTGAGCATTGTTCTTGAGAAGACTACAAACGAAAAACTAACCGTTGGATTTGGCTGAAATTTTGCTATTTTATTCGAAATATATGAATGAATATTCTGAACAGTGGAGATCTGATTCTGAGCACGCGAACAAGAGGAATGATTTTCCGAACAGACATAATTTTGATAAATGCCGCAGAATTTTGGAGAAAAAAAATTTCGAAATTTCTGCAGTACTTGGAGAGCAGTTTTTGAAAATTTTAGTGTTTGTAATGGTGTGATTTTGAATGGGATGGTCCTCCTATTTATACGGATGAGGTGAAAATCTTAACATAATTCGATTGATATTTTTTCCAAAATTTTGAGATGCTCCTTCAATAAATTTTGAGATACTCCTTCCATAATTATTGATGTGCTTCCTTGTTGAGAAAATTTGCCTTGTATGTAATATTTTCTTCCAATTATGTGGATATCCAGCCTTAATTTACTGTGTATCTTGCACTGGATTTTGCTTTTCCTGTATTATTTATATTTTCGAATTTATTATAACTCGAAAATAAATTCTTCTGCATGTCTATATTTAATTAATTACGTGCCCAAAAATTTGGGTTCTCACAGATACTACTAGGTATTTGGTGAAAGTACATTCAATCGAGGTGTGGACTCTCCCCGTCTCGAAGGAGGGGTCGACACTTGACCTACAATGTGCGTCTTTTTGCGACAACAGTGCTAAGAATCTAGCTATTCAACTATCCAACTCATGTGGCTTTGTCAACCTACTGGAAGAATATAAAGAAACCAAATCCATCTTGCTCAAAAATGTTCCTGTCTTGAGAACATATGTTTTTGGCTCTTGGTTGCTAATTATTAGGCGCAGCCACAAGGAAGCCACCTGCTGATGAGACGCTAAAGAAAATAAATAGGGATGCAAAGGCGGTTGATGGCTTGCCCCTTGTCGTAAAAGACTTGGCTGAATCAAGTACCTGGGGGGGCAATGTTTTGGGGACAAAGCCTAACCCGGAAACCATCAACAAAATAAGAACATCTGCAAAAGCTGTTGCTGAAGTTGCTGTTGTAGTAAAAGAGATGACTGGGAAGTGAGTGTGAAGTGGTGGCTGTAAGTGCTGTAGTGGTGCTGTGAAAAAATTTGGAAGAGTTGAAAAATCGGGTTTGGAAGTCTTTTGGACCTGCTTATGGACGAAAAATCGTAGGTATGCTATTCTCGCATAGAATCTGAGCATTGTTCTTGAGAAGACTACAAACGAAAAACTAACCGTTGGATTTGGCTGAAATTTTGCTATTTTATTCGAAATATATGAATGAATATTCTGAACAGTGGAGATCTGATTCTGAGCACGCGAACAAGAGGAATGATTTTCCGAACAGACATAATTTTGATAAATGCCGCAGAATTTTGGAGAAAAAAAATTTCGAAATTTCTGCAGTACTTGGAGAGCAGTTTTTGAAAATTTTAGTGTTTGTAATGGTGTGATTTTGAATGGGATGGTCCTCCTATTTATACGGATGAGGTGAAAATCTTAACATAATTCGATTGATATTTTTTCCAAAATTTTGAGATGCTCCTTCAATAAATTTTGAGATACTCCTTCCATAATTATTGATGTGCTTCCTTGTTGAGAAAATTTGCCTTGTATGTAATATTTTCTTCCAATTATGTGGATATCCAGCCTTAATTTACTGTGTATCTTGCACTGGATTTTGCTTTTCCTGTATTATTTATATTTTCGAATTTATTATAACTCGAAAATAAATTCTTCTGCATGTCTATATTTAATTAATTACGTGCCCAAAAATTTGGGTTCTCACAGATACTACTAGGTATTTGGTGAAAGTACATTCAATCGAGGTGTGGACTCTCCCCGTCTCGAAGGAGGGGTCGACACTTGACCTACAATGTGCGTCTTTTTGCGACAACAGTGATAAGAATCTAGCTATTCAACTATCCAACTCATGTGGCTTTGTCAACCTACTGGAAGAATATAAAGAAACCAAATCCATCTTGCTCAAAGATGTTCCTGTCTTGAGAACATATGTTTTTGGCTCTTGGTTGCTAATTATTAGGCGCAGCCACAAGGAAGCCACCTGCTGATGAGACGCTAAAGAAAATAAATAGGGATGCAAAGGCGGTTGATGGCTTGCCCCTTGTCGTAAAAGACTTGGCTGAATCAAGTACCTGGGGGGCAATGTTTTGGGGACAAAGCCTAACCCGGAAACCATCAACAAAATAAGAACATCTGCAAAAGCTGTTGCTGAAGTTGCTGTTGTAGTAAAAGAGATGACTGGGAAGTGAGTGTGAAGTGGTGGCTGTAAGTGCTGTAGTGGTGCTGTGAAAAAATTTGGAAGAGTAGAAAAATCGGGTTTGGAAGTCTTTTGGACCTGCTTATGGACGAAAAATCGTAGGTATACTATTCTCGCATAGAATCTGAGCATTGTTCTTGAGAAGACTACAAACGAAAAACTAACCGTTGGATTTGGCTGAAATTTTGCTATTTTATTCGAAATATAAGAATGAATATTCTGAACAGTGGAGATCTGATTCTGAGCACGCGAACAAGAGGAATGATTTTTCGAACAGACATAATTTTGATAAATGCCGCAGAATTTTGGAGAAAAAAAATTTCGAAATTTCTGCAGTACTTGGAGAGCAGTTTTTGAAAATTTTAGTGTTTGTAATGGTGTGATTTTGAATGGGATGGTCCTCCTATTTATACGGATGAGGTGAAAATCTTAACATAATTCGATTGATATTCTTTCCAAAATTTTGAGATGCTCCTTCAATAAATTTTGAGATACTCCTTCCATAATTATTGATGTGCTTCCTTGTTGAGAAAATTTGCCTTGTATGTAATATTTTCTTCCAATTATGTGGATATCCAGCCTTAATTTACTGTGTATTTTGCACTGGATTTTGCTTTTCCTGTATTATTTATATTTTCGAATTTATTATAACTCGAAAATAAATTCTTATGCATGTCTATATTTAATTAATTACGTGCCCAAAAATTTGGGTTCTCACAGATACTACTAGGTATTTGGTGAAAGTACATTCAATCGAGGTGTGGACTCTCCCCGTCTCGAAGGAGGGGTCGACACTTGACCTACAATGTGCGTCTTTTTTGCGACAACAGTGCTAAGAATCTAGCTATTCAACTATCCAACTCATGTGGCTTTGTCAACCTACTGGAAGAATATAAAGAAACCAAATCCATCTTGCTCAAAGATGTTCCTGTCTTGAGAACATATGTTTTTGGCTCTTGGTTGCTAATTATTAGGCGCAGCCACAAGGAAGCCACCTGCTGATGAGACGCTAAAGAAAATAAATAGGGATGCAAAGGCGGTTGATGGCTTGCCCCTTGTCGTAAAAGACTTGGCTGAATCAAGTACCTGGGGGGCAATGTTTTGGGGACAAAGCCTAACCCGGAAACCATCAACAAAATAAGAACATCTGCAAAAGCTGTTGCTGAAGTTGCTGTTGTAGTAAAAGAGATGACTGGGAAGTGAGTGTGAAGTGGTGGCTGTAAGTGCTGTAGTGGTGCTGTGAAAAAATTTGGAAGAGTAGAAAAATCGGGTTTGGAAGTCTTTTGGACCTGCTTATGGACGAAAAATCGTAGGTATGCTATTCTCGCATAGAATCTGAGCATTGTTCTTGAGAAGACTACAAACGAAAAACTAACCGTTGGATTTGGCTGAAATTTTGCTATTTTATTCGAAATATATGAATGAATATTCTGAACAGTGGAGATCTGATTCTGAGCACGCGAACAAGAGGAATGATTTTTCGAACAGACATAATTTTGATAAATGCCGCAGAATTTTGGAGAAAAAAAATTTCGAAATTTCTGCAGCACTTGGAGAGTTGTTTTTGAAAATTTTAGTGTTTGTAATGGTGTGATTTTGAATGAGATGGTCCTCCTATTTATACGGATGAGGTGAAAATCTTAACATAATTCGATTGATACTCTTTCCAAAATTTTGAGATGCTCATTCCATAAATTTTGAGATACTACTTCCATAATTATTGATGTGCTTTCCTTGTTGAGAAAATTTGCCTTGTATGTAATATTTTTTTCCAATTATGTGGATATCCAGCCTTAATTTACTGTGTAGTCTTGCACTGGATTTTGCTTTTCCTGTATTATTTATATTTTCGAATTTATTATAACTCGAAAATAAATTCTTATGCATGTCTATATTTAATTAATTACGTGCCCAAAAATTTGGGTTCTCACAGATACTACTAGGTATTTGGTGAAAGTACATTCAATCGAGGTGTTGACTCTCCCCGTCTCGAAGGAGGGGTCGACACTTGACCTACAATGTGCGTCTTTTTGCGACAACAGTGATAAGAATCTAGCTATTCAACTATCCAACTCATGTGGCTTTGTCAACCTACTGGAAGAATATAAAGAAACCAAATCCATCTTGCTCAAAGATGTTCCTGTCTTGAGAACATATGTTTTTGGCTCTTGGTTGCTAATTATTAGGCGCAGCCACAAGGAAGCCACCTGCTGATGAGACGCTAAAGAAAATAAATAGGGATGCAAAGGCGGTTGATGGCTTGCCCCTTGTCGTAAAAGACTTGGCTGAATCAAGTACCTGGGGGGCAATGTTTTGGGGACAAAGCCTAACCCGGAAACCATCAACAAAATAAGAACATCTGCAAAAGCTGTTGCTGAAGTTGCTGTTGTAGTAAAAGAGATGACTGGGAAGTGAGTGTGAAGTGGTGGCTGTAAGTGCTGTAGTGGTGCTGTGAAAAAATTTGGAAGAGTAGAAAAATCGGGTTTGGAAGTCTTTTGGACCTGCTTATGGACGAAAAATCGTAGGTATGCTATTCTCGCATAGAATCTGAGCATTGTTCTTGAGAAGACTACAAACGAAAAACTAACTGTTGGATTTGGCTGAAATTTTGCTATTTTATTCGAAATATATGAATGAATATTCTGAACAGTGGAGATCTGATTCTGAGCACGCGAACAAGAGGAATGATTTTCCGAACAGACATAATTTTGATAAATGCCGCAGAATTTTGGAGAAAAAAAATTTCGAAATTTCTGCAGCACTTGGAGAGCAGTTTTTGAAAATTTTAGTGTTTGGAATGGTGTGTTTTTGAATGAGATGGTCCTCCTATTTATACGGATGAGGTGAAAATCTTAACATAATTCGATTGATATTCTTTCCAAAATTTTGAGATGCTCCTTCCATAAATTTTGAGATACTCCTTCCATAATTATTGATGTGCTTCCTTGTTGAGAAAATTTGCCTTGTATGTAATATTTTCTTCCAATTATGTGGATATCCAGCCTTAATTTACTGTGTATCTTGCACTGGATTTTGCTTTTCCTGTATTATTTATATTTTCGAATTTATTATAACTCGAAAATAAATTCTTCTGCATGTCTATATTTAATTAATTACGTGCCCAAAAATTTTGGTTCTCACAGATACTACTAGGTATTTGGTGAAAGTACATTCAATCGAGGTGTGGACTCTCCCCGTCTCGAAGGAGGGGTCGACACTTGACCTACAATGTGCGTCTTTTTGCGACAACAGTGATAAGAATCTAGCTATTCAACTATCCAACTCATGTGGCTTTGTCAACCTACTGGAAGAATATAAAGAAACCAAATCCATCTTGCTCAAAGATGTTCCTGTCTTGAGAACATATGTTTTTTGCTCTTGGTTGCTAATTATTAGGCGCAGCCACAAGGAAGCCACCTGCTGATGAGACGCTAAAGAAAATAAATAGGGATGCAAATGCGGTTGATGGCTTGCCCCTTGTCGTAAAAGACTTGGCTGAATCAAGTACCTGGGGGGCAATGTTTTGGGGACAAAGCCTAACCCGGAAACCATCAACAAAATAAGAACATCTGCAAAAGCTGTTGCTGAAGTTGCTGTTGTAGTAAAAGAGATGACTGGGAAGTGAGTGTGAAGTGGTGGCTGTAAGTGCTGTAGTGGTGCTGTGAAAAAATTTGGAAGAGTAGAAAAATCGGGTTTGGAAGTCTTTTGGACCTGCTTATGGACGAAAAATCGTAGGTATGCTATTCTCGCATAGAATCTGAGCATTGTTCTTGAGAAGACTACAAACGAAAAACTAACCGTTGGATTTGGCTGAAATTTTGCTATTTTATTCGAAATATATGAATGAATATTCTGAACAGTGGAGATCTGATTCTGAGCACGCGAACAAGAGGAATGATTTTCCGAACAGACATAATTTTGATAAATGCCGCAGAATTTTGGAGAAAAAAAATTTCGAAATTTCTGCAGCACTTGGAGAGCAGTTTTTGAAAATTTTAGTGTTTGTAATGGTGTGATTTTGAATGAGATGGTCCTCCTATTTATACGGATGAGGTGAAAATCTTAACATAATTCGATTGATATTCTTTCCAAAATTTTGAGATGCTCATTCCATAAATTTTGAGATACTACTTCCATAATTATTGATGTGCTTTCTTGTTGAGAAAATTTGCCTTGTATGTAATATTTTCTTCCAATTATGTGGATATCCAGCCTTAATTTACTGTGTATCTTGCACTGGATTTTGCTTTTCCTGTATTATTTATATTTTCGAATTTATTATCACTCGAAAATAAATTCTTATGCATGTCTATATTTAATTAATTACGTGCCCAAAAATTTGGGTTCTCACAGATACTACTAGGTATTTGGTGAAAGTACATTCAATCGAGGTGTTGACTCTCCCCGTCTCGAAGGAAGGGTCGACACTTGACCTACAATGTGCGTCTTTTTGCGACAACAGTGCTAAGAATCTAGCTCTTCAACTATCCAACTCATGTGGCTTTGTCAACTTACTGGAAGAATATAAAGAAACCAAATCCATCTTGCTCAAAGATGTTCCTGTCTTGGGAACATATGTTTTTGGCTCTTGGTTGCTAATTATTAGGCGCAGCCACAAGGAAGCCATCTGCTGATGAGACGCTAAAGAAAATAAATAGGGATGCAAAGGCGGTTGATGGCTTGCCCCTTGTCGTAAAAGACTTGGCTGAAGCAAGTACCTGGGCGGACAATGTTTTGGGGACAAAGCCTAACCCGGAAACCATCAACAAAATAAGAACATCTGTAAAAGCTGTTGCTGAAGTTTCTGTTGTAGTAAAAGATATGACTGGGAAGTGAGTGAAGTGGTGGCTGTAAGTGCTGTAGTGGTGCTGTGAAAAAATTTGGAAGAATAGAAGATACAATATATGATAGGATAATCATGTACCTACACCGTTTATCCGAGGGTTTGATGATGCTTGATAGCTGTTTACTTGTTAAACTTGATGGACGAAACTGTTATTTTTACAATAAAAGTAACCTCTCGTTAAGTTTGGCATCCATCAATTTTACAATAAGAGTAACCTCTCCTTACGTTTGGCATGCATCAAAAGCGGAACGATATTATAGATGTAACACAAATGGATCTTGATTCTTGAAATTAATGTGTTCTTTTTGGTTTAAATGCCTTGTTACATGAAATTTTCAGGGAAGAATTGTTGCTTCAATAGCTTTGGGATTTATTAGTATCCTGATATCTAGTTTCCTGGATTTCGCTTATTGGAAGGAACCAAAAAAAGTGCATGAGGGTTCTCGATTCTTGTTTCAATATTACTATAACAAGCAGTGGCAGTCCCGTATCAAATTGAATAATACAAGTTCTCAGGGAGAACATGATATTTTGGTTATTATGAGCTGAAATGTCAACTACTCTTTTGACAGTGATCCGTAAAGGAACTTTTGCAACGTACGACTATGGAATTTGGAAAATATGATGCAATACAACCGGTTAAAGCCACCAATATTTGATCTAAGCTCCATACCCAACTCGTCGCCAATCTTTATTGGCTATGGGGGAAATCATGCATTGGCGGATGTTGGCGATGTCCAGCACACACTCCAGGAATTCAAATGAAACCGAATGTGCTTTATTTCGAAAACTATGGCCATAGAGATTTCCTTTTGAGCACAAAATGAAAAGGAGACATATAAGATTGTATGGTTTCACTTTTCAGCTCCCTTGGAACATTTAGCAGTTATTGACTTCTTTATGCTATTCCATACGTATTGAACTACATTTTCAGAATTCTGAACTTGTGTTGTATACATCTAAACTTAGCCTTGAGACGTTTATCGACATTCACGATGTAAATGAATATTATCGCAGCTTATGGAGCCAGTGCACCTTTGTTAATACCTTATTTTCATGCTTTTGTTCCGGTTAAAGGATCATCGTCGTCATAATTCGTTTGTATCCGAGGATAGCTCTAATGCACTGGAGTTCTTTATAATGTATTGAATTTTTTAAATTGGAGATATTATTTATCGCATTCATTTTATACAAGATATTCCAAAATCCTATATATTTAAAGTTAGTACTTAGAATTCTTAATAACCCAAACTTAATGTCATCACAGTTAACTATTGACACAAAATCAACTTCTTATTCGTGTTTCTGGCAGGTCACTGGTCTGATCCGACTCCAAGAGCTGAACGGTTAGATGAATAAGACGGTTGGATGGATGAAATTGTTGGATGAACAAAAGAGTTAAATAAATGTGATCTGGTCCGATGATTATATCTCTTGATTCGTGGGCAAATAGATTAACATAAAAGTTTAGACTGTAAAATAAAAGCAAATTTATTAATTTCGAAATAGGTTAATAAATAATTTAATAACTTTCATTGTAATTACATAAAAATTTGAATATCCGATCGATTTAAAACATGTCTCACATAATTGAGTCTGACGTCGTTATGTTCTTTGTCATCTTGCTTGAATTTGATTTATTCCCAGCATCCGATTTGATTTGATAAAGTCCATTACTAGTTAAAGTCAATCTAAATTTAGTCTAATAATCTCATTCACCCATTTAATCGAAAATGATTCATAATCTGGTTTAGTGCATTTGCTAGTCTCAAGCAATTACGACGGTTAGGTCCGTAATCTTCAAGATCTGGAAGTGACAGTATAACATCCATATAACAAATTGCTACCATCCTTTAGAATAATCTCGAAGACAAATACAGCTATTGGAGCTTTTGTGTTTCACGCCTCACAATTGGGAGCCGTTCACTGATGATACCAGGATCACTGTATGCAGCAGAATCTTTGGGATATCCTTTCTGCACAATTAATTAAAGAAATAAGGCAGATCAATAGAGTGCAGAAATCGATCTTACAAGAAAACGAGTTCATAGATGTAATAGGTTGGTGTCATGGTGTGCACTCGATGTCTAATAATAGAATGTGTGACAGGCATGTAGTGGATGTAACCCAAGTATAACAAAGAATTGCACAAACTAAAAAGATGGAAAAAATGAAGATAGCAAGTGGGAAGTATGGAACATCCAAATTTAGAGGCCAACTTGGTAAAAGATAGATGATAATCTGACAAATGAAATAATAAACAAAACATACAGATGACATGGCATGAAATGTTGCTTCTCTCCAGCAGCTTTCTCGAAGAACAATTGGTTCATTACTCTCCCTGAAAATGCAATGCATACGAGTGTCTCTCAGTCTCATGAGCACTCCATCGACTCTGAGCTGTGAGAGAGATCAAACAAGTAATACCCATAGTAAGTGAAGACATGTAACACTAGTAAAATTACTATTACCATTAATAAAATCACTCTTCCGCTGTCACATCCAAAGCTAAAATAAGGAAACATCAAGTGTATGCATAAACTTTTGGTAGGCTTTTTATATCAGAAATCGTGATCAAAATTTGGAAGCAGTGATGTCAACTGTCAAAGTTAATATCTTAAAGAGAAAATTCTCAAAAGACTCACCCAGAAGCGCAAGAGGAGAAACCAACCACTGGGCATGACTCTCTGCACAATCATCGGAATACAGAGAAATTTGTGTCCTCGGTCCATTCAAGAAAGAAAGAAAATATATAGCAAAACTATTAAGATTTACCACTTTGACTGTCAAAAGAGAGATGCCATTATCAGCCAATTCATCTTCATACAATACAATCTGTCATATTAAATACGGCATAAACAAGTAAACCAGGTAAAGACATTCATACCAATGAATTGTCCCTTAATGCCTCATGAATCACCAATCAACAGAATACAAACCTCATCATAGAAAAGAATAGGCTCTTTAGCTGCCAAAGCAGCCATATCAATCTGCTCTTGGCAGTCTTCCCAATGAAGGCTGCGGTTGTTTTCCTCTGAAGCTCTTCTCCCAGTCTTGTAAACGAATAAAACCATGCATTAGGACCTCAAATGAAACAGTAATTACACAAAGTTGAATCATCTGACACACGATTCGTGGAAACCTTCATTTTGTCAAGAGTAGAACAAAAGTTGGACAATAAATTCGAATGTGTCAAGTCCTAGCAGATTAAGAGGTGGAAAAGACAAAGTCACTGGACGTGATCATCCTTTTATCTCAAACCTATAGATCAACAACTACTACAGTCGATCCACATTACTTTGAGGGAAAAAAAAAAACTAAGCTTGGACGCAACACAGAAAGAAGACACACCTCGAGATTCATTTCGATAGCAGTGCTTCCGCGGTATGGCGTTGTGAAGGTATAATCATAGTCCAGTATCACCTGATCGGTAGGCTTGCTGCAAGATTAAAAATAAAAAACAGATCAGAGAAAAGGTGTAGCCATGTAGGGAAGGTGTGAAATGACGTGGAATACTATGGACAATATGACTCCCTCCAAAGAATGAAAAAGTACAGTTTTGTATAACTCCTAAAGCTCCAGGTTAATGAATATGAAAGAGACTTGGACCACAAAAGGCCACAAGGTTGAATCATATTAGTATTGATAAATTTCATACATCTTGATTTGGTGGCGTTGAATTGTGCAGCTAGAAAATCAGTGCTGGATGCCTAAGATGGCTAGGCTATGCCTTAAACATGTGAATTTCTCCATGAAAACAGGCGAAAACACAGAAACATCACAATCAACTCTGAAATACTGACATTGAGAACTAAAAATATCAAAAGTAAAATGGAAGACTTGTCCCCATAACTAGGCTTCTTTTCTAGAACAAGACTCAGCAGTTAGAGGAGGAAATGGTTCATTTGATTTACGATGTGAGAAATCATATCTTCTATCTTAAATTAACATTGTGAGAAAACAATATTATTTTTTACCGAACCACGAATAGGTAACTGACATCTAAGAATGCATACAAAATAAAGTAACTAAAATAAAACAGTGAGACACATCCATTAAAAATGTATGATAGCGCATATGTGCATATAACATACCTACAACCATAAGAATTGCATAAATCAATTTAACATCCACAAGCCGCTAGGGTAACAAACACACTCCATTATACTCAGGAAACTTGTATGTAACGGCCATGCATTACTTCGATACAAATTCCACATTCCTCAGAAACTAATATAAAATCATATGATTTTGTTGAGGTTGTGGTGTTAAACAATTTGTACATTAGTAATAAAGATCAGTAAAAAAGATAGATATCTAGTACATAATACTTTCGAAATTTCCATTTAGCAGCTGCAGGAACTTCAACCGGAGGTAATGCCTCCTGCTTCCATCCACATAGAGCATCAAGTGCATTAAAATAAATTTTAATTCCACTATTTGCATGCTTAAGAACCAAAAAACTCTCCCCAAAAACCATCTCTGGCAAGTGGGATGTTTGAAGCTTCTCTTCCCACCTGCAGGTATACGTATACACAGGTTACAAAGCTGGACAGAATAATAGGCATAGCTAAACGACCAATTTATTTTCAACTCATTGAGAAACAAAACATCTTCTAGTAAGCCACAAAAGAATACAATGATTTGGATGCAGAGGATCAGAGAGTGCTTCATCGAATTAATCTAGTAACACTTTAAGGTGAAAAAATACTATATGAAGGGATACTTTAAATAACTTTCAAATGTTTTAGAATTACGGTCCTCAGGAGAACATCGAAATTTATGATATCAGTTACAGTTGATTAACTAGTATGCATGAAACGTTCAATTTTTCCAGCTGCTTATGAACGAGGAACACTTAACATACTTCAAAGGGGGTTGCAGAGGAATGAAAGGAATTTAGAATAACTGAAATCCGGTATGCAGGCATATCAATCCACGGGAAATAGTAGAATCACGAGGAAAAAAAATTCTTTCAAAGATGTTCCTTCTTATTCTGACATCCAACAACTGTCCATGACTCTTTCAAACCCCGTTATCTAATTATTCTATGTTTCTCATCGTATGCAGTTATCCCTTTCAAGTTTACACCATGTCATCCAGATAAAGTGTGTTACATCCTTAAATTATTAACATTTATTTCCAGCCGAGAAAAGATGGATGAGAAACTGCAACAAGATGATTTTTCTGTAGAAAAACAGCACCTTGAGGCATTAAAGTTAAACCGTGTCCTCTTGGCATTGACATTGATCAGCTGATAGATGACAAGACTAGATTATTTCCTCACCTTCGTTTATTTCCGTCATTAATCTTCGCACTTTTTTCTGAAGATTCTAATAGCATACAAATAATTATCTCTCAACAAACCACCACGTTCCAATTCATCCTTAAAAATGCATCAGCAGACATTCTTCTTCTTCTTTTCTAAACAAATGGTCCCAAGCACATACAATATACGCAATTAATCACACAAACTAACAAACACACTACAAAAACAGTCATATTAATCATATGCACAAACACTAAGGGAGGGAAATAAAATTAGTACTGTTGAACCAGTGAGGAGCTGAGAATCGAACGCTTGCAGGACTCGATCTCCCAGCCGCGGAGGCGAATTCCGACGATTCCTCCTCCGAGAAGCTCGGCGCCGGCGGCCTTAAGCTCCTTGTCGTCGCTTTGCCATTCCATCTCGGACAATTAAATTCAGTAAAGTGTTTTCTCTACACCCTCGTGTCTTTAATTAACTCCCAACTCTATTTTGACTTCGTGTTCCACCCCGCGGATACCCTGGCCTACACAACTCGATCACGGGTTCGAGTTACTCTAACTCGGACTTAAACAAATTCGAACTCGAGCTTTGATCGAACTTAGTCGAGTCGAGCTCAACTCGAAAATAAATAAATCTACTGACTAAAAAAATTATTTTTATTTTCCATTAAATTTTTGGAATTATCTTACTATTAGTAGGTTTAACGTATTATCTAAATCATATTTCTTACTTTTCAATAGAAGAATATAATTTTATTTGTGACAAATTATTTGTGATTTCATGAAAAATAAAATAATAACTAATAAGCAAATTAACATTTGTGTCGAACCATTGGGCCCATTTAGATATTGGGCCACGTGCCATTTTACAATTTGGGTTTGTATAGCTTGTTATCGGGCCGACCTAATTGGATCCTTCAAGGATCCGTTTAGTTGGGTTGATGAAATTGTTTGGATAACAGTAATATTATTATTATTATGTTCATGTAAAGTTTTTTACTTTTTAAAAAATTTATTTGGATTTTAATCAATTTTTTAATTAATTTGATTTATATTATAAAACAAGATTAATATTATATTTGTGAAATTATACTTTAGTGAGTGGTAAAATAATAATTTTACTTTGGTGCAATTGGCCATACCAAATAAGTTTTTTTTATGAGGTCATATTGCTTAATATATAATATAGATAGATTATGAATATTAAAATATTTGAATAGGATATTGAATAAATAATAATATATTTAATTTGGTTGATTAAATTTAAAATAAGATCATAAATTAAAATTTTATCATTTTCAATAATTAAAAAATATAAATAAATAAAGATATTGAGGATAATGTTGTGATTTAATATTCAATTATTTGATTCACATGAGTTAAATAATTAATTATTTGATTGATGTAGGATCAATAATTATTACATAAAGTTGCAGTCAAACACAACTTGTTAAAAAATACTCTGTCAAGTTGAGTTTTTTAAAGAGTTTTCTAAATTATTTTTGTAAAGAAAATGCTTTATCTAATTAAATTTTTACAAAAATTATTTGTATTATTGTGTACTTGGATTGGAATTTTTTTTGAAAAAAAAAAAAAAAAGAACATTTGTTATTGTTTAAATAGACAGATGTGTTCAAGAGGGAGATGATTAAAAATTCACAATTTTTTCAATTCTACCTTTTAGGTGACCTCTAATGGCGTTTACAAAATAAGTCTGATCTTGATCGTCAAAGTTCAACAAACAATTGATGTGCGATGCAAAATGAGTCTACCGAGATTTTGTGAATATATACAAAATTAGTAATGCAACAAGTAAAACACAAGTTCGAAAACTAAAACTTTTATACGTATCTCCTTCTTCTGTTTTCATAAGGTATCCACGAAAAGATTTTGATATTTACAATTTATATAAACACTCAATTCAGTAGTACTTAAAAATTACCCCACGGAAACTCTTAATATCAACTATATAAGAGTTTAAACATGTTTCTTATCAGAAAACTCTTTCTGTCAGTTACAATAACTCACTCAAACAATGAGATAAATGCAAATAAGTATAACAAGAATAACGAGTCAATAGATGATATATAGCACAAGTATGTGTCTTATTTTTTCGGTGAACCATACGTTGGCCTTTTATAGATGATTTTTAATGTTCGGATCTAAACGACTAAAGAATATTCTTACCAAGGTCATAAATGCAATAATACAGCATGCCATGTATCGTTTATCATGATCCAAAAATAAAAGGCAAAAAATAATGCTTTTGACATGGACAAACAAAGGTCAGAATATATTCTACTTAAATAGAATGTTGATCATTCTTTGAATGTTTGATTTGCTGAATTTATATTCCATTAATTAAATAAATAAGTCAAAGTCATAAATGATCATTTACAAGATTCATTAGAGAGCTGATATTCAGTGATGGTTGTTCGTTCATTTCGGTAGACCTTAGTTAATTTTCTGATAAGAATACAAGTGGTCTGCTGAATTTATCGGCTACTGTTTCTCGGTTATCTGAAATTTTAATATTTTTTGAACTAATTTTTTGAAGAGACTACATCACCAAAACTTAAATGTTCAAACAAATATTTTTTGTGAAGCTGAAATACAAGTTGGCAAGAGTTGAGTAATTTTGGGAAGAATCCTTATGTTGGACATGGTAAATTTTTTTATAAACACATAATTCTATTAAAATACATATTTTAAAATTCATTTAAGTTACATAACAACAATTCACAGACATTCTTTTAAAAATATGAAAAACATAATATTACATCAAAAAACATCAAATTTAAATTTGACTTTTAAAAAATAAATTGAAAACAATTCACATTTAATTACGTATTTATTTCTTATTTGTTTCAAATATTAATGCGGTATGTGAATACATAAATAATGATACTTTTTTTATAACATATTATTTTTGACAAAAAAAAAACTTTGTCTATATATATCTGTGAAATATAAAATAAAATAAATATAAATAATACAATAAAATGTATGAGAAAAAAATAATAACATTTTGATAATGAAAAATACATTTTAAACTTGAATTTCTGTTGTTTAATTTCCATATGCTAGTAGATCGTATCAACGAACTAATCAGAGTTTAAGTACTAAATGTATTTTTGAATTATTTCAAAATAGTTTATATTTTCAATTGAGTTCGGTTTCAATTTGAATAAAGAATATAAAAACACATAATTCATAGATTATATTTAAATTGATATAAAAATAAATTAAATTCAAATTTAAACTAATAAATGAAATGATATAATCAATTCAAGCAATAATTGAAGTTTATATTTTAAATTTTCATCAATTCACATATGAATTTTTTTAAAAAGAAAATATATAATTTTTTATTAAAAAAATATTAATAAAAATCGCATAAAATTAAATGTTTTCAATTATTTATTGCAATCCACATTTTGACATTAATGATATATCTTTCTTTGTTTGTGATTATCATTTTGGCGGGAACTTGGTATTTTAGACAAAAACTCACTTTATGTATGTATAGATATTAGTGAGTTCGAAATTTGATATAGATATAAATATATATATAGATTTCGAAATAATATGTATTTGGGATCAAAAATTTATGATTATTAAATATTGTATTTCTGTTTCAGTAAGTAATTTGAGCAGGAAGTTACTTAAAATTGAAATTTTATTTTTGAATGATTACCTCATGAGTGATATTGAACATTTCAATCATTTGTATTTTAAATTTATTTATACAGTTTTTAATTAAACTGATTGATATAATTAATGCAAAATTTTTAATATAATTTATGTTTTCAATAGAGTTTAGTTTTAATTTGAATAAAAAAAATAAAAAAACATATAATACATAAATTAAATTTGAATTGATATAAAAATTAATCAAATTCAAAATTGAATTAAATGAATTGATATAATCAATGCAAACAATAATTGAAACGATCATTTATTGCAGTACACATATATCAATATTCATGATAAATTTTTCCTTTTTTAGAAATGACATTTTGGCGGGAAATTACTATTTTTGGCAAAAACTCTGCTTTATATATATATATATATATATATATATATATATATATATATATATATATATATATTTAGGAATCATCTTATTATCGACAAATAATATCTTATCGACCACTCGATGTATATTTTTTTTAAACACCAAATAATCGAATTGACAACTGAAGAGGCAAAACAAATATCATTTGAATAAAAAAAGTATTTTAATTATCTTGAACTTAGTGTTGTAATGGGTCCATCTTCGATATTTTTCAATCGATTCAATTTCAATCTTTATTATTGAGTTGAATTAAATTTTGTCTTTTTTATGTATTGACGTTAAGCATTGATCACATCTCTTGCGAAACCAAAATCTAATTTAAAATTTGATTTTGCTAGTAGTGGCATATTTTTTTGCCCTCGAAAATTTTAAAAAATATTTTTTCTTCCGTGACTTTTTTTTTTACTTAACTCAATGTTCTTGCCCTTTAGTTCTCAAATTTTTTTCTTTTCTATATTTCTCGCACTCAACACATAAGATTTTAGAAAAATAAATCATAAACCACAAGTCAAAAGAATGAAAATGACAACTCCCATACGAAATTGATAGCTTCAACACCGTCGTACATTGACGTCAGTTAATATACGACCCTTCAAACCTAAAATCCTGGATCTGCACCTGATTGTAAGTGAGAAATAAGAAGGAAAGGGGTGGTATTTAAGAATTTAATTACATCACAAACATTTGAATAAGCAAAGAGAAGACGTTGAGAGAGGTGTGGCGAAGTTTCATGCAGCCAACAAATTCAAGAAAAAAAAAGTGAAAAACTAGGTGTGAAATGTGTCCTCACCAATAGCCATAATTTTGGACCAAAGGTAAGAACGTTGATTAACTTTGGAGTAATTTTGACCCGAAATAGAGTCTAAATTGTTAAAATGTTTTGGATTTTTTGTAAGACTAAATTGCTCTTTTTTTTTAAAAAAAAATAACCTTTTATCGGAAGCCTCGATTCCATTATTTTCTTGTAATTTATGACATACAAATACTAGTGTTTTCGAGAATGAGATGAAATGTCGATCGTTCACGATAAATTTTTTTGAGTTCGAATAAGATAATTTGTCATTTTATCATCAGATGTCGAAATTTTATAAATATTCTAGAATGTTTTACGTACCCAAAACGTTGTTGGACCTTTGACCATAAGCAACAAAATAATTGTTTTTATTAATTAAATTTGACTATAAACAACAGAATAAATAGACCTGTTAAGAATATAAATAAATACATAAAAAAAAATCACAAAAGTATTTGGGTCGACTCAATGTTGGGTCAACAAGAGCTTGGGTCGACCCAATGTTTTTTAGTCGACCCAAGTATGGGTCCACCGACCCAGGCATGAGTCGACCCACGTTTGGATTGACCCTTTCTTCTTCAAGCTAGTCAATCGAGGAACAGAAAAAATATATCAAAATAAACGTTAACATTACCAGATTTTTGTTAGTCATTTGTCCGATTGAGTTTGTCGATGTGAGGAGATCTGCGTCGAGAATTTCCGGGAAGGGTCGTCGCCAGAAAGAAAATGAAAGGGGGTCGACGGAAGAGAGATTTAGGTTTGGAGTCGACTGAAATGAGTATGGATAGATTTAATGTTAAGGGTACAAGTAAGTGTATATATCTAATCAAATTTAATGATATATTTACACTTAAACATAAAGACATTTATGTAACTTGACTTGTAGATTTTTTTTTTTAAAATAAGTAATAATGAACTCTATTTTCCCTAAATTACTGTTTTACGTACCCAAAACGTTGTTGGACCTTTGACTATAAGCAACAAAAGAACTGTTTTATTAATTTAAACGTGACAGATACCAATTTGTAGTTTCCATCGGCCTTCCTCTAATTATCTGCATGCACGTCAGCCCAGATATTTTCGTGGACTAGATCGAGAAAGAAGACTAAAAGTGCTTTTTCTTTTGAAATTGGAGGACCCCATTATTTTATTTTATTAAATAAATGCTCTTTGTACCATCGACTCTTTACTCGAGCGTGTTGAAATTGCAAAATTATTTAAAATAAAATTTAATCATATCCCAAAATTTGTTCACTTTTGATGTATTATTTTCATATATTTGCATGAGTGATCTTTGATCGGTTCTTGCTCTACTTTTTCAAATATGAAAATGACCTTGACTTGCAGAAAGGGCACATTATAATTAAAGACCGTTTCTCCTTGTTTAAAAGTACGTTTCTAAAATATGACCCGCATGGATAATTTTCCATAAACACCAAATTTTATACCATATTTTTTGTTTAGTGCAAGTACCAAAAAAAGAAAGAAAGATGATTGTATGGAAAGAATCGTTCTTTTCACATGGCCGAATACTTGTCGTTTGATTACAATCTTTAGTTAGATGAAATTATGTAACTCGAGTACTTTGTGTTGGGGAAAACCATAAACCGCAGGATCCATAATGTTAAATCATTAAGAATTTAACTCAAGTGGAAGCGTACCTGAAGCTATATTTCTGAATTTTTAGAACGTGTCTTAATCTTCCAGATCTACGCACTCTTTCCTTGAGAGAATCATTTAGTTTCTCTTTAAAGTTATTTACTTAATGGAGGAGAGAATAAGGAACGTGATAATGCGAGATCTGAGGACCATGACCTATATATATAGATAATGTTTACCATTCTCATCTGATATTTCTGTTTTAGTTCATCATAAAAACAGAAATTACACTTATTCATCTACACATTAAAAGTCCACAACCTGTAAAATACATTTAAAGCCCAATAACCCGAAACCTTAGTTGATCACTTTATTTTGGACTTAACTTAATAATCAATCCACAACACATAATTATTCATATATAAGCTCATATAAATAAAATTGATCCAACACTTTGAACCATATGCTTGTAATGATAATTATCGTTTCTCACAATCTCTTTTTTTTCTTCAAATAACTACAAGCATCTTGTAATTCATAAAAATTGAACACAAGTGATCCAATTGTAAAATCAAGTATTTATCGTTTTACTTAAAATTAGAGCCGATGATAAATGAATAGATTTAAATTTTTTTAAACTACAAAGCAACTCAAATAACACGTTGTGATTGCTTTCTCTGCATGCATGAACGAAAAAAATACTGATGAGGAAGAAGCTAGCTGACTTTGGAGCTTCTTCATCCAAAAATTGGGGAGGCCAGCACGATTTTTTAAAATATTTTATACGTAAGGTTTAAAATTGTTATATTATATTTCCTGTATTTGACGGCATTTAATTATAATAATTTGTTTAATACAAAATCTAATGTTGAAAAAACGATTAGCATTATTAGAAGGTAGATGATTCTGTGTAGGAATTTGAGGACACACTGATCCTGCAAGAATTGATAGGATATCTTCGTATTAATTAAAAATAAAACATCAATTTAATAAGCTGTAATGAAAGAGACAATATCTAATTAAAATATTACAAATCTGACTTTAGTTATAAAGAAAATGAATGGTCCAAAAATCTATCTAAATACGATTGAAAAATTGATATTTGAAGATATATATATATATACTACTTTAATTACGTTCTATTTTTTGCGTTTTGTTGATACGTTTGTTTTTAATCAACTCGTCACACAATTATGGATGAAAGTAATTTTTTTCTTCTTCTTTTTTTTGGACATGATGAACCTAAAATTAAATTTTAATTCAGAATAATTTTAAATGTTTTAGTATGAATTAAGTAAATTATTTTAATATAATATATTTTTTTATACAATGAGTGTCAAGAATTTATCTAAATATAACATTATTTGGACCGTGGTTTGGGGATTCTTGGAATAATATAGAAAATTTTGAGCCAATAATTCCCCCTAAATCTAAAGAAAATTACCAACCAAACTGATGGATTTAGAGAAAATTGAAGTGGCAAAAGGCAATTCAAATCAATGTTTCCTCTTCTTTTTAAGCAAAATAGATGCCAGGATAAATATTTGATTTTTTTTTTGGCTACAAAGAGTAGGCGCATAATTTATAGATTAGGTCTCTTGTGAAACGGTCTCACGAATCTTTATCTGTGAGATGGGTCAACCTTATCGATATTCACAATAAAAAAGATACTTGTAGCACAAAAATTAATGATTTTTCATGGATGACCCAAATAAGAGATCTGTCTCACAAAATACGACATGTGAGACCGTCTCACATAAGTTTTTGCCTAATGAATAGGTCTCTTATGAGACGGTCTCACAAATCTTTATCTATAATTTGTGAGACGGGTCAACTCTACCGATATTCACAATAAAAGTAATACTCTTAGCATAAAAAGTAATATTTTTTTCATGAATGACCCAAATAAGAGATCCGTCTCATAAAATACGATCCGTGAGACCGTCTCACATAAATTTTTGCTTAAATTATATTAGAAAGGATAACGAATGGGGTTAAACAAGTTGTGGGGCGGGACAGGGCAGGGCTATCGGTCCGAGGGAGGGTCGGGGCGGGTAACGGATTTGAATGGATCCACCCTATGTATATATATAAATGTCAGTGGGTCAAAAATATTCTTTAACCATTTAACTCAAGCTTCGTTTGAACAATCACTTGTAAAACGTTTTTTTACAAAAAAATTCTTAATGATTTTTAAGGTTTTTTTGAAAATAAATATACGTTTGGACAACTTTTTATAAATACATATTTACAATTAAAATAATAATATGTTTTGATTTCCATCGTTATCTTAATTTCTAAAAAAATAATAAAACACATCTAATTTGTTCTCTTTAAAACTATAATTGAATAACTCTTTTTTAAAATGATTTTACAAAAATCTTATCTGAAAATTTAATTTTTTTTCACTTATAAAAACATAAAAACATTTTAAAATATTTGTACAAACGAATCCTTAATATTTTATTTTACCTTTCCAACATATATAATTTTTTCCTACCATTTCAATTCCAAAAAGTGATAACTTTCATTTTAAATGTATTTTTAAAACTAATTTTCTTTATTTTTTCCTAGAACCACAAGTATCATATATGTCACGATTACTAGTATGCCGTATGAATAAATCACAGTTGTCGAATTCCTATATCTAAAGATAGAACTTGAGCATTGATACTATGTCGTCGTCGCATCAATTTCACCCGGGTATTGATACTATATCTATCTAAGAAAGTTGATGTGATAAGTTTTGCTTTATTATTACCTGATTTATGGGTATTGTCCGACACCTAAAGTAAGAAAAAGTGAATGTAGCAAATCGACTAAGTTTTACTCCTAAACAAAAAACCTATTATTGCTATTTTAAATTTTACTGACAAATATTAGTTTAATCTCTCGATTTTTTAGGATACCACATCTTGATTGTTCCATTTCCATTATCAAAATTATTACGTAATGGAGGTGTACAATTTAAATTTAGCAAGCATCTTGTGATACGGTCTTACGGATCTTTATTCATAAGACATGTCAACGTTATCTATTGTAATTTATTATACGAGTCTATTCTATCTATATTTAGACTAATAAGTAATATTTTTGACATAAAAATATATTATTTTTATTAATGATTCAAATAAGATATTTGTTTTACAAAATTGATTCGTGGTTTAATCCAAAATTACTTTGAAGATGTGGAAAATATTTGACTTGTCCAATGCATTCCGTTTATGAAATTTAGTCCCCTTACGCTTATTGAATCCCAATTCATAAGTCAAAACATGGTTCCGTTCGATTCAAGAATTCTACCGACAGAAGCATTTGAATTATATATTGCGTGTTTGTAATAACTTTTACATTAGGCACATATCAATTTCAATTTCACATTATTATCATTGTTGTTATTGTTTATCGCGTCTATGATATCAAATTCAGTATTTTTTTAACACGATTTGGAGGAGAGGATTGATTGAATCTCAAATCGAGATCTACTCTATTTTTGAAATATTCGATGTTCATATAATATCATATAAGTGTTTTTTTATATCGAAATATAGTACTTTTAGTTTCTTGTTATCAAAATAGAATTATTTTTGATGGATTATCAAATTATTGTTAAAAAAAAGTAAAAATCGAAAAAAATATAATAATTTGTGCACTTGCTTCCGTCTCTTCCAAAGGCGGGACATAAAAAAATATTTTTTAAAACATTGTTGCCTTCCGCCGCCTGTACAAGAGGAGAGGGAGAGTGGAACAAATGTATTATATAATATATTGTTTATATATATATAATAGATTTTATGTACATATATGTAATATATAGATATTAAGCATTTATATATAATAATTTAATATCACAAAAACTCATGTGAGACGGTTTCACGGGTCAATTTTGTGAAACATATATTCTATATGGGTTACCCACGAAAAAATATTACTTTTTATGTCAAATATATTAATTTTTATTATAAATATGAACATTTTTGTGTCTCACGAATAAAGATCTGTGAGACCGTCTTATGAAAGACCTACTCATTTAATATATACATACATAAATAATATTAGTGTATTTTTACACATGGTGTTTACATATATATTAGAATTTTTGATGTTCAATAATTTTTTTTTTGAATTCGAGATATTAAGTTAAAATTTTAAAAATTTTTTATATAAAAAAATATTTTTTATTTGTTATGAAATATATGATTATTTAATTTAAAATTTCAAATATATATAGATATAAAATTTATTAGGATATGATACATAAAATGTCAATTTATTAAAATGTGTTTGAACATATTTTTATTAAACAAAAATAGAATGTTTTGTAATTTGAAAAAAAAAATTGTATTTTTTGTTTATCAAAAAACAAACAATGACATCAAAACTAGTTATTATATATCTTTCAAACTTAATGTACTATTATTTCATGCTAAAACTGATAATCTCTAAGCGGTTGAAAGTAGCGTATCTTCGTTGATTTGTATACTTTTGAGTTTTGACTGAGATGAGACAGTAAGAATAAATACGATATGCGGCTGGTGATAAATAAAAGCATTAGAGCGGCTAGACTTTCAATAAAAAATTATTGAACACCAAAAATTTTAATATATATATACACATCGCGTAAAAAAAAGACACTAATATTA
This sequence comes from Primulina eburnea, assembly GCF_022965805.1. NCBI lineage: Eukaryota > Viridiplantae > Streptophyta > Magnoliopsida > Lamiales > Gesneriaceae > Primulina > Primulina eburnea. The sequence goes on along the minus strand of NC_133115.1, from coordinate 2,308,874 downwards.
TTTTTATATTTATATATTGAATTATTATATATATGTGCATAATATATATTATATTTACGCAATATATTATATAATACAATTATTCTACTCCCCGCATGTACAAGAGGCGGGGGAATATATCTTATTTTTAAAATTTTATTCCTCTGCCTCTTGGACAGGGGAAGACAAAAATATTTTTTTTGTACCTTTGTCACTTACAACGTGCATATTTTATTTTTTTAGATTTTAAATTTATTTTACAATAATTTGATGATCTATCAAAAATAAAGATATTTAACTTTTGATATAAAAAAAAAAAACTATCGAACAGGTCTCTCGTGAGACGGTCTCACGAATTTTTATCTGTGAGATGACCAATCCTATCGATATTCACAATAAAAAATAATATTTTTTCATTAATGACTCAAATAATAAATTCGTCAAACAAAATACAACTCGTCGCCACATATTTTTACCAAACCTATCGTATCACGTGTGGCATGAATAGTAAGCAAAAGCTATTTCAAAAACAAAAACTAGTAAGCAAAACAAAAAGCAATGTATAGTAGAAATTGTCGGGTCCGCCGGAAGGCAATCGCTATCGCTGACCGACATTCAGGCTGAGGAAGGGCCCGCTGTCGGCTCCAACGACGAGTCAACGGCGTAACGACGTGTCAATGTGGTCCCACCTGCTACCTGACAATTTATTGGGTCCCACGTTGTCTCCCCATTCAAATGCATTTAATTCAGGTCGTGTTTGCTTTCCTTTTACATCAACCCACCTGATAATATATTAGTTTCGTCATCTCATACTCCATCGTATCATCTCTTGTGTACGTCATATTTGGACAATATTAATTATATTTTGTGATATATTACAAATATCTTGTTCTAATAAAAGGGATTTAGTTTATATAAATCACTCAATTTGGATTGAAGCTAAAATATATTTTGAATGAATAACTATTCTGATTTGTCAAATAAAATCAGATTTATCAATATAAAAGACTATCTAAAAATGAATGGAATTTAATCACGTGAAATTTCAAGTATGTCGCATCTCATCCTCTTTTTTCATTTGGGGGAGACGGATGAAAAGTAGACCCACTCGAAATGGCTAAAATAAAAATACATGCTAAATTTAAGAAAAAAAAATCAATCTCCTGTGATATGTGAATCCTAAGAATAAAGTAGTAGATCGTCACTTGCGCCATGAATGGAACATGAAAAAAATTTCTGTGAGACGGTCTCATGGGTCGTATTTGTTAGACGGATATCTTATTTGTGTCATCCATGAAAAAATATTACTTTTATGCTAAGCGTATTATTTTTTGTTGTGAATATCTATAATGTTGACCCGTCTCACAGATTAAGATCCGTCAGACGGTCTCACATAAAATCTACTCACAGAACATTAGAGTTGTCAAAGATTAACCCAAGTGCCATCCAAAATCAAAGGAAATTCTTTTAAAATGAATAAATTGAATTTAGAGAAAAGAAAAGAACTATCCGATCCTATCCTGTCATGTCCTTGTGGTTCACGTGTTACTTTATATCTCTCACCAATCTTCCCCTATATATACCCCAATTCCGCTTCCTCCCCTCTCCACGACCTTACCTCAAACTAATCTTCTTGTACCCCAAAGTCTCAACTTTCTCCTTCAAAAAAAATTAAAGAAGCTTAATTTAATTGCAGTAATGGAGGCTGATTCCATTCTGTCATCCTCATTGGGTCCTCCAGCTAGCGAGAGAGACGCCAAGGCTCTCCAGTTCATTGAAGAGATGACCCGAAATGCCGACTCCGTCCAACAGAATGTGTTGGCCCAGATTCTCACCCGAAATGCTCACACCGAGTACCTGGAAGGGCTCGATCTCGACGGAGCTACCGACCGCGAAACGTTCAAAGCGAAAGTCCCGATGGTCACGTATGAGGATCTCCATCCACTGATCCAAAGGATCGCCAATGGCGATCGCTCCCACATCCTATCTGCTGAGCCTGTCTCCGAATTCCTCACCAGGTTAATAATCAAACAACAGTTTATGAATTTGTTTTTTTTATCCGGAATTGATTAGATTTTCCTTTTTTCCCAACAGCTCCGGGACTTCGGCGGGTGAAAGAAAACTGATGCCAACTATCAAAGAAGAACTGGATCGTCGCCAGCTTCTCTACAGTCTTCTCATGCCTGTTATGAACTTGTAAGCATACCTGAAATCACGAAATAAAATGAAAGTAATATTTTTATTTTCAAGATTAACGTTTTTTTCATGCATGTGATTGCATAAAATGCATAGAATTATTAGTTCTTTTAATAATGGGTAGTGCGTGTTTTTTGTGTGTGGAACAGATATGTGAAAGGGCTGAACGAAGGCAAAGGGCTATACTTCTTATTCATAAAGTCAGAAACCAAGACTCCGGGTGGGCTTCTAGCCCGACCCGTGCTCACAAGCTACTACAAAAGCCACCACTTCAAGAACCGACCCTACGACCCATACAACGTCTACACGAGCCCGAACGAAGCCATCCTTTGTCCCGATTCGTTCCAAAGCATGTACACTCAAATGCTTTGCGGGCTCTATGAACGCGAACAAGTCCTCCGCGTCGGGGCAGTGTTTGCCTCAGGTCTTCTCCGGGCTATCCGGTTCCTCCACCTCAATTGGAAACAGCTTGCAAATGATATCCGAACCGGGTCGCTGAGCCCGAAAATTACGGACCAAGGGATCACTGAATGCATGCTTCGGATTTCGAGACCCGACCCATGTTTGGCTGATTTTATTGAGGAGGAGTGTGGGAAAGAAAATTGGAATGGGATCATTACTAGGATTTGGCCTAATACTAAATATCTTGATGTGATTGTTACTGGTGCAATGGCTCAATACATTCCAACTCTGGATTATTATAGCGGCGGATTGCCTAAAGCATGCACAATGTACGCATCATCCGAGTGTTACTTTGGGCTCAATCTCAATCCTATGACTAATCCATCCCAAGTTTCATACACCATCATGCCGAATATGGCTTATTTCGAGTTCCTGCCGCACTCCACTAGCGGGTTCGCTCCTGATTCCCCTCCCAAGCTCGTTGATCTCGCAGACGTTGAAATCGGAAAGGAATACGAACTTGTTATCACCACCTATGCCGGTCTATACCGATACCAAGTTGGCGACGTTCTCCGAGTCACCGGGTTCCACAACTCAACCCCGCAATTCCAATTCATCAGACGGAAAAACGTTTTGCTAAGCATCGACTCAGACAAGACGGACGAGGCAGAGCTGCAAGCTGCAGTGGAGAATGCGTCGAAACTTCTAAGCGAATTCAACACCAGCGTGGTGGAGTACACGAGTTATGCTGACACAAAATCTATCCCAGGTCATTATGTCATATATTGGGAGCTACTAGCAAAGGACTCAGCCAACTCGCCCAACGACAGCGTGCTGGCTCAATGTTGTCTGTCCATGGAGGAGTCGCTCAACTCGGTGTACCGTCAGTGCCGAGTCGCGGACAACTCGATCGGACCACTCGAGATCCGGGTTGTCAAAAACGGCACCTTCGAGGAGTTGATGGACTATGCTATTTCAAGGGGCGCCTCCATAAATCAATACAAAGTGCCAAGATGTGTGAGTTTTACCCCAATAATGGAGCTCCTCGACTCGAGGGTTGTGTCGACACATTTTAGCCCATCTTTGCCACGTTGGACTCCCGAACCAAGTCATTGAGATGATTTATAAAATTCAAGAACAACCCTCCATGCAAAGTCAAAGGAAGATTCCTTCATTTGATTATAATAAGTATGCTTAAATTTTTCGATTTTGTTCTATGTGATTATGTATGTAAAATGGAAAGGGATTTCAGAAAGTGAGCTAGGTTTGTACTGCTTTTGCCCAATAAATTGCATCTCTTTATGGTCTTTTATCCAAGTAATTGATGCTGATACATACATATATTATATATAATAGTTACTTTGCACATGCAGTGCGTGTGTGTACAATCTTTTTTATAATTACCGAGAGATTAAAGTAAAATTTGACAAATTATCAAAGGACTAAAGCATTATTTGAATTGTAGGAATTTAAAAAAATAAAAATAAAATGTTTTTAAAATTTAAAAAAACAAAAATGTAATATTTTTATGACATAATGACAAGATGGAAAAAAAAAATTGGTGTCCATTTTGTCTTTATTATATATACATATATATATATATATATATATGTGTGTGTGTGTGTGTGTGTGTGTCTATATATATATATATATATATATATATATATATATATATATATATATATATATATATATTATATGATGTCTATCAATCACGTCCACTTCTTTCTCCACTGCCAATATGACATTCATCTAATTGATCTGCAATTTTGATATGTTTCATCACATACATTATGTGAGTGACACTTCAATTGTGGACACGAAGATAGAAACAAGGTTATTTTATTAAAAATAATTACAAATAATATATGTATAAGGACCTTTATATATTATCTACTTAACTTTCTATATTATTTGATGTTACGTTATCTTTTACTCTAATACCAATTTAATTAGTTAGTTTCAATCTTTGAAAATTGCAATAATCATATTTCAACAACTTTTTTCCATTTAGCACAAAATGGTCTTAAAAGAGTTGCTTTCAAATAATTAATTACTTTTTAGACGAGTGGCTAGTTGTCTTGAAGGATAGTTATCAGAAAATTTAAGCACGTGTTTCATAAATTATTATGTAGTCAACGATAGTTGGCGACAGGAAAGTTTCCATGGTTTTCGTATGAGAGTTTATTCATATTAAAATGTTCACAAAAACTCTTTGAGACGATCTCACGGGTCAATTTTGTGAAATAGATATTCTATATGAGTCATCTACGAAAAAAATATTGATTTTTTATGTCAAATATATTAATTTTTATTATAAATATAGACAAGATTGATCTGGTTCATTAATAAATATTCGTGAGACCGTCTTATGGAAAACCTAGTCTAAAATGTTTAAGATTTTTTGTTTGAAATAATATTAACGTACAACTTTTAATTTGAAATAGTGAATATATATGGTAAAATCAAACTTAAAAATTAATGCTGGTAAAACTTTGATTTGTTTTTAAAATTTGATTTTTTTTATGTAAAAAAAATTTATTAAAAAGCTAACACTAGGTTTTATATATTTAGATTAATGGAGGTTTAATAATATTTTGAGAGTACAAGCTAGGAAAAGTTTTGGACAATATTCTAGGATAATGTTTTAAGAAAGTAAAATATATGTTCCGTTTTATTTTTGGAGAAATGATATATATATATTTCGGAGAGAATGAAAGAAATAAGAATATTATCGGGAAATATGAAAAGGGATGGCAATTTCCATATTTTTTGAAAAGTAAATTTTGCCTTTAAAAATTAAACCCTATCTTCTCAAATATAATTGGTAACTCACGAGTAGAAATTATTTTATTTCCATATTGTTGGGAAATGTGAAAATTATTTTATTTTATATATATTCGTAAAGTAAATATATATGTAGCTAGCACAAAGAGCTCCATATTCATTTCTTGAATATGAGCAGATATTTTGAAATGAAAAATTTATATTTCAGACTTTCTTATTTAAAAATAGGTTTGTATTATAATATTTGAAAACTTTGAGAGCATGTCAGTCATATTATTTATAAGACTATATTAAATGTTCATAACCATTGCCAGAGGTCCCAAATTTATAATCGACGTATCGCGATTGTTCAAATTCAATGTAATCAATAAGAAAGAAACAAATTTTAAGTCTATTGTAGGACTGAGCGTTTGTCGTTTTACCAAAAGTTATAACTAGCTGTAATAGTACAACTCAAAACTTTTTAATCACACAGCAATTCAAGCAACACAGTTCGATCGAATTTACAAAGTAGGGACAATTATTGCACTTAACAATCTTCTTCCTAATAATTGCACTCTTTGCAATCAATGAGAATCAAACCTGTGATTTTGGCTCTGATACCAATTGTAGCATTAAGCACTTGTCTGATGGTAATGATACAACTCAAATTTTTTAAACCGCATATCAATTCAAGTATCATAATTCGATCGCGCTACTAAATAGGGACAATTATTGCACCCAACACCTATGAAATTCTTTATATATATATATATATATATATATATATATATATATATATATATATATATATATATATATATAATATGCAACATAGATTTAAGTTAACATTATACTTTTTTTAGGTAAATTATGTGTAGAGAAGTTTGGTATAATTGGGTATGATACCCGAAACATCATCCAAAACTTGTGAATGACGTAACATTACACTTTTTCAACCATAAGTTCTAGTAAAAAATTATTTATCTTGATTTGGTTTTTTTTTTGGATGAATGGTGATAACTAAATTCATATTTTACGTAAATTCTCAAGGTTCCCCGACTCTTTTTTGGCCTTTAATCGGACATCCGGCAGGCATCCCATTAACTTTAAATTTTCTGGTCACTTTGCTTTACTTTCCGAGCACTTCGTTTGATAATAATTAGTAACATTCAAATTATATTTTTTTTTACCCTGTCAAATTACAATTTTTTGGCCATGGACTGCTAATTAAGTTCATTCGTCTAACATATAATGCACTTCATTCTCGAAACGATTATTCGAATATGTACGAAGTTATAAGGTTTTTTCAGTATAAAATGGTATATATCGATACCATACCGAAATCTCTATATACCATACAATTTCAGTATAATCGGTATGCTAGTTTTATGTACCGAAAATTTCGGTACGATATCGGTATGAATTAGTTTATACCGTAATTTTCAGTATGATATACGATATATAATTTTCGATACGGTACGTTATGAATATCACCCCTACTTTCACTCATTAATATATTTTAGGCCATCGTGTTAAAATATAATAATAATCAAAAGTATCAAATATACATAAATAAAAAGATCGTTTTCGTATCACTTGTCTGAAATTTTCAATAATCTACGTTTATTTTTATACGTTATTTCTATAATTAACATATCTATGATGAATAATGATTATTTGATGAGATCTTAGCTAGGGCAGTTAACGTAACTCATCGATCATCGTAATCCTAAAAAATTTATGTTTTTTCTAAGTTACAAAAATATGTAACAAACATAACTATTTTAATTTAGGCAAAAACTTGTGTGAGACAATCTCATGGGTCGTATTTTGTGTAAGGCCCGAGATTTAATTACTGTAATCAGACGTCAATTGATTGACAGAATTGAGGTTATAGAACTCAAATGACGAAGCCGGGCGTTGGTTTATTTTAAGCCAATATGTTAAACCGAACATCTCAAGATGTTAGGCCGAACATCTCGCGCCCGAGCGGTAGAAAAGAACCGCCTGAGCGCAAATATTACCGCCCGAGCGCCAGAAGATGTTCAGCCGAGTATCTCGACAGAAACTTCCGCGCCCGAGCGGTAAAGATTAACCGCCCGAGCGCCGCTGCAAAACATGAAAATGAGACACGTTGATTTACATGCAACAAGTGGATATATATATACTTATACATGTAAATCTTTCAACATAATCGGCAGAAGAAAAGAGGAAATCGAGGAGAGAAGTTTCAAGTGTTCTTCAACATAAAGAATTGGAAGTTACGAATAATCCAACCGTCTGAATTTCAATCCGACTTCAGTATTGTGTTCATATCAACGTAGGCTACAACTGGACGTAAGTTTTACTACGTTTTGACATGTTTTGAAATTAGACTATTGTCAGAATTGAATAAGAGTAAGATATGGTGTTTCTGATACAGTAGACATCGTATATTTGGAGTCAGACTGAAGAACAGACTGGTTATGTAATTGTTATGATTTTCAGAGTCGATTTGACTGAGATTCGATATCAGATTTGTGTTATCGTTGAGATTATAAATTGTATTAATACCGATTATGACTCGTGGTATTATATCTGTGGTGTTCAGAATGACGGGGTATTCAGATTGTATTGTTATGCCGTCGAAACACCAGTTGATTAGATTTATCAGATTCAGTAATGATTTCGATTGTAACTTTATCAGATTCAGTAATGATTTCGATTGTAACGTGATATCGTTGATATGAATTAGATTGTACCTTGTTCAGATATAGATCAGATTATATACTGATTTGAGTATTGATCAGAACAGGTTTTGATTCGAGTTATATACTGATGTTGTATTTATATGATTGTCATTGCTAGACTGGGTATGGACAGATCAGAATACGAGACTTCGTCTTTGTCAGACCGAGAAGACAAATGTATAAATAAATGTTGATTCGGGATTGCACAACTCGAGTTAGATCTGACTTGAGTCTCCCTAAATCACATACTTTACTTTATTGCATAGATATTTGCATATTATCATATTGATATGTTTTAAGTCTATTGATTGATAGCAGAGCCAGAGATTGAGTCTAGGGCAGAACAGCCTAGCTAGGGCAGAACAGCCGAGTCTTTCTCAGAACCGATAAGACTCTAAACTTACGGTGTATCGACACGCTTAAATGTAGATCGACGTTTAATGTAGACACTCGATACAGCATACCGAAGTCTAAATTAGATCGAGATCCCTAGATTAGAATGAGAGATGAGTCAAGTCTTAGATAGTGAGACTAGAGTTTGATTTACAGATCCGTAGTAATTATGTTTCGTAGATTACGATTCATGTTTTATTTACAGACTTGGACTGATACATGTTGTTTATTATGCTACATGTGATAAGATATAATTCATGCTTTTATATATGTTTTATATGCTTGCATGATTACATTGTTTATACTGGGATATTTATATCTCACCGGAGTTATCCAGCTGTTGTCTTGTTTGTATGTGTGCATGACAACAGGTGGGGCAGGATCGGGGTCCAGAAGAAGAGGAGAGATCAAGATTAGAGTGGTGATTCCGGACTTTGATAGAGATAGGTTTCATTACTTGATTGTAGTAGTTAAACCTTAATCGAACTAGGTGTATGTTGTACATGATTTGTATTATTATACTGGTTTGTATAATAGCATAATTCCATTACCTTCTGCATTCTAAAAAGAAAATTTTTAGACCCTGTTTATCTTAATTTATAATTAAACCCCAAAGATGATTAAGAAGATGATTAGCGTCCGGGTCCCCACATTTTGTGAGACAAATATGTTATCTGGGCCATCCATGAAAAATTATTACTTTTTATGTTAAGAATATTATTTTTATTTGTGAATATCGATAAAATTGACTCGTCTCACAGATAAAGATTCGTGAACCGTGTCACAAAATATCTACTCTTTAATTCATGGTGTTTTTCTTATAATAACTCGGATCCAATCCACTGTCAAATAAAAAAGTTTTACTTTTCTTTAATCCAGTGTCAATTGCTACTTTTTCCAAACAACGATACCTTATACACGAATTGACTGCGAAACTAAAATTTATCTTCCAAAATTATACTAAACAAAATTATTGGTTTGATTATTTATATTTGTTTTGGTTTAAAATTTCATAAAATTGAAAATATATAATTTTTTGGTTATATCCGAAACTGAACTAAATCGTATTTGAACCACACTTGACGTTTTTTTTTAGATTCATCAGATTTGGAGGCCTTGAACAATTGTGTAAGTCTCTTGTGAGACGGTCTTACGAATTTTTATCTCTGAGACGGATCAACCTACCGATATTTTCAATAAAAATAATATTCTTAGTATAAAAAGTACTACTTTTTCATAGATGACCCAAATAAAATATTAGACCCACAAAATTAATCCGTAAAATCGTCTCACAAGAGTTTTTGTATAAACAATTTGGGCCTAACAAGAGAAGTCCATATTCACAAATGGGTCCAGCCAATAAGATGATGTTAAAATGGGTCAGGAACATTCGGGTTCGGGTTTCTAGTTTCCCACCCACCGTATTTTCCAGACTCTTTATCTTGTTCGTTTCAAACCCGAAGCCGATCATTACACTCATATTCATCACTTGCAAATGGCGATTTCTCTGGGTGTCGTCCCCAATGTCTACGCAGTACATACGGCGTCGTTCGTGAACTCTTCTTCTGCTGCGAGTTCCCGGCTCGTTCCCGCTAACTTGCGTGCTGTAACGGTAGCTGCTGCTTCGAAGCCGGCTACGGAGACGAAGAAGCGTGTCCCGAGTGGTTTAATGAAGCCTCGCCGGATCTCGCCGGAGATGCAGGAATTCCTTGGCGGCGGAGTCACTGAGATTCCCCGTACTCTAGTACTCAAAGAGATTTGGGCGCACATCAAACTGTACAATCTTCAGGTATACACCTGTTATAAATACTACGCTAAGTTTTACTTGTGATTTTTTATGCTTCATCTGAGTGATCGTACTTCGTGAAACCGTAGTTTGCTAACAAGAATCATCATCGGTGCACTATAGTGGAAAAACTTTTAGTTGCTAGAAAATCATTGATAAGGTGGGAAGATTCTTCTTTGTCCACAAGGGATTTTAGTTGATTTTTGTTAATTGTCCCACGTCGGTTAGATAAATAACTTTTTAGTGGTATATATGAGATTGAACTATCTTCTCTTTTGCTAGCTTTTGGGGTTGAGTTAGGTCCAAGTTTCAATCTTAACATGGTATCAGAGCCCAGATTTCACTGTTATGTGTTGGACTGTCTATAATTAGGCCACCCGTTGTGTCCATAATTTGGTCATTTCTAAACTCCACGCTTCAAATGTTCATTCTTGGACGTGGACGGGGTGTGTTAATTGTCTCACATCGGATAGATAAATAACTTTTGAATGATCATCATTGAACTAGCTTTTGGAGTTGAGTTAGATCCAAATTCTAATTTTAACAATTTTAGTGGTGTTGATATATCATACAACTATTTACTCACTTTTCACTCAACTGAACTTTTTTCCTACTTTCATGTCCCTCGATTTGACAACTAATTGCTGCCAAGTTTTCTTCAGCAGTCTGAATTTTGTGGATACATAAATTCTGATTTGCTCGTGTTTTTTTAGTCAGAAATTTCTATGATGGATACGGTATTTGGGTATTCTTCTGAATGTGGTTATCATAAAAGATTTCATGATTAAATGAAGAACACAATTTGGTAATCCTTGGTGCCATCCAATGTGCATCCGGTTTCTGATTTCTTACTGTTCTGTATTTTGGTAAATATGAGATCCCTTCATCAATACTGATTTTTTTACGATTCGTAGTTTTCAAGTGCATTCACGAATATTACAAGATTTTAGGAAATATATAACAATTTAATAAAATGAAGTAAAAAAATAAAATAGTATCTTAAAGTAATGTTTCTCACTCCTCTTGTAGAGACTTGACTTGGAAATTTTTTTTAAATGTAAGTCACGCCATATAATTGGGCGTGAGTTGGTAAATTTTATTTTTAAAACAAGAAAGTCACGCCATTTGAATAGGCGTGTCTTTCTTAAATTTTTTTGTTCAACGATTGTGGGTGAGGAAATGTGAAAGATTGACGATGCACTGCAGCTTATTAATTATTGACATGCTTGTACCTTTATTTTATTTTATAAAAAAGAAATTAAGAAATTTTTTAATTTAATTATTTAAAAGAAATATATTTGTATCTCGTCGATCGATGAAATTTAAGATAGATGGCTAAAGGCTACAAAGCCATGTGATATTTCTTTATTGATAATTGGGTTTTTTTTCACTGTTTACCGCAAAATTAAATAAATAACGCATGTGCAGAAAGATTAATAATATACAGTATCACGCCAATGAAGATGGCGTGAATGTTTTTAGATAAAAAAAGTCCCGTCATCAAAAAGTCACGCATGTGCAGAAAGATTATAATTAAACTTGAATATTCAAAACAAAATTTACATAATTTAAATTACTTTGAGCTGCTCGTGACATCCCATCACTCTGTCACCACAATTCTAATTATTAATTAAAAAAAAAATCAAGTCACCCCATCCAAGATGGCAGGACTTTTTGATCTAACAGCATTCACGCCATCTTTATTGGCGTAATACGGTATATTATTAATCTTTTTGTACATGCGTTATTTATTTAATTTCTTTTTTCTTTTGCGGTAAACAATGAAAAAATAAATTATCAATAAAGAAATATTACATGGATTTGCAGCCTTTAACCATCCATCCCTCTTACATTTCATCGATCGACGAGATACAAATATATTTTTTTAAATAATTAAATTAAAATTTTTCTTAACATCTTTTTTATAAAATAAAGATACAAGCATGTCATTAATTAATAAGCTGCAGTGTATTGTCAATCTTTCAAATTTTTTCACCCACAATCGTCGAACAAAAAATTTTTTTGAAAGTTACGCCTATTCAATTGACGTGACTTTCTTGTTTTAAAAATAAAATTTAACAAGTCACACCCAATATATATATATATATATATATATATATATATATATATATATATATATATATATATATATATTACGCAAGTCACGCCATCTCATTTGACGTGACTTGCATTTAAAAAAAATTTCCAAGTCACGCCTTTTCAAGAGGCATAAAACATTACTTTAAGGTATTAATTTTACTTTATTTTATTAAATTGTTTATATATTTAACGTAAACAGTTAAAAGATCCCAAGATTTGACCCCTGTGTGACTTGGTTTTCTCTTCACCTAAGGATCCTGCGGACAAGAAAGTCATCATATGTGATGAGAAGCTGAAGAAAATTTTTGGAGGAAAGGAACGTATCGGGTTTCTTGAGATTGCTGGTTTGATCAATCCACACTTTCTTAAATGAGAAAGCAGCCTACCATAAGGAGTGTGTCTCTACAGCACAAAAGCCTCTTTCCATCAGTGAGGTTTGTTTGTTATTACATCACTCTTAGGAAAACACTAGTGCACTCTAGCTTTGCCTTTTCTTCCTTCCCTTTTAGACAAGCATCTTGGAATGATCATTACTAGTTTACGAGTAGTATCTATTCGAAAACTTCAAATGTGGTGCTTGCAGAAATCAACTGATATCATGGTTTACCAACTTGGCACACGGTCTAGTTTTCGTTGATTCAGACTAATCTTGAGCTTTTGTTGGATTTGTACCATGATATTGACTTGATCATGTAATCGATTTTAAATCATGTATCTATGATATTTGAGCCACATTAACTCTATCATTGTCATCCGCATGCGCATTCGAATCAATTCTCTACTATGTTTAGCCATAACGTCTGTTTGTCATGGAGAATGATGACCGAAGAAGCACGACAATAAATTTCATCAACCTTATATATAATCAAAATAGCCCTTTGATCCTTTCCTCTTGAAAGTTAACGTTTTACACTTTCAGTTGTCGAAAAATGTTTAGTTGCTACTGGTTAGAAAATAATCGAGTGTCCATTGTAAGCCGGGCTGATTCTGGGTTGTCATTAGTATGAGTATTATCATGCCTCTTCCATGTGACAACTAAAGGCCACCAATTCTTCTATATCAATCTGATTTTAAAGGGATCCTTAAATTTTGTTTTGCTCGTGATTTTTTTGTTTGATCAGTTGAAGTTGGATGGACTTATACGTGAATAATTATATATTGTAGGTTGTCCATAAGGTTAAATTCAAATTAAAGTGATCAATTTAAGTTTTTTGTTAATGAGCTTTAATGTATCTGATATTATCCGAGTCTTTAATGTGTACAGACTAAAATGTAATTTCTATTTTTATGATGGACTAAAATAAAAATATCAGAAGATAATTAACAGAATTATCTATATAATAGTTGTGGTCCTCAGATCTCGCGTATCACGTTCTACTATCTCTAAATCTCATTATTAGAAATAGATCAGGGAGAAACTAAAGGACTCTTGAAGAAGAATGCTTAGATCTGGAAGATCAACTACTCATTCTAAAGGTTTAAATGATTATGACTTGAGGTACACTTTCGCTTCATCTTACTGATTAATTTTTTATGATATGACGTGATAGATTATGGGTTTTATTATATTGTTATTTTCCGATAGGTGTTATCAGAGTCGTCATGTTAAATCATTGAGATTTTATTTTATTTTTAAAAAAGTTGATGCATATTGTTCCCGATCCAGGATGGGAATTTTTTTTTCTTGTAAACAAATTTTCATGAATCTAAGCTGATAATTTCGAATTTGTATTCAATTTTTTTTATTAAAAAATCGGAAATTTGATATTAGGATTAAGGCAACCTGAATTTAGTCGATATGATTGAATTGGCCGACCCACGACCACTTTCCGGCGGCATACGGTGAATCTAAGCAGAATGACGTCTTTTGTAGAAATTAATTTATTTTGAAATATAAAAAGTTTTGTGTATGTAATCTATATAAATATTGATCAGCCCAAATGAAGTATAATATTCAATATGATTATATATGCATTTGTGGAAGTAAAAATGTTATAGTTATTCGGTTTTTTCTTTACACGTGAATAATAAATCTGTCCAAATGAAGACTATTATTTGATATGTTAATTACTATCGATGTTTGATTAGTGTGCCCCACCACTATATTAATGGAGTGTTCGGTATTATGTTATGGGGTTTATATTATTTGAAATTATTGATTATTTTGTATGGATAATTGTTGAGCATGTATTATTGTGGTTTTATACTCTGTTCAGATTTGAATCTTGAGAATATCAGTTACAAAATTAATTCAATTTTGATGTTAAATGACTCAAACTTCAAATCACGGTAGGAGAATCTGCTTATAGTTCTCCTAGTCATGGATTTGGATCTTGTCGTAATGATTGTCTGTCCCCCGACTATTACTGATAAGAGTATCTCTAATGAAAAAAGTGAGTTCGAAAAGTGGGAGATGTTTAACCGCATGTGCATAATGATTATAAAGAAAGTCATTCCAGAAACTTTCAGGGCACGTTGTCTAGTAACAATACTACAGCTAAAGAATTCATTAAAGACATTGTTATAAGATTAGTCTTTCTAGCAATTGTTATATATATTTGATGTTTTGTTTCAAGATTTTACTCGACTTTTCTAATAATTTTTTTTATTACTCGATGATAAAAATTATTAAATGAAGTTGGTCGTTATGTCACTTTTATTAAATTGATTGCGTTTTGTTTCCATGAGGGGATCAATTAAAAAAATAATTACGAGTTAGAGTTTTTAAGCCAACATATGGTTTCATTGGAAATTGGTGAAATGAGCAAGATATAAAAACCAATGAAAAACTCCTTTCAAGCAACCAATATCCAACATCATATACCAACTAATCTTCACCCATCATCCAACATCAAACAACCACAATGTCAAACCAACTGTCATCGAATATAAAACGGAGTCATCACATGCAAGCAGGGACGGAGCCACCCCAAAGGTTGGGGTGGGCTCCAGCCCAGGCTAGATTTTGGGGACTAGAAAAAAATATAGATAGATTAGCGACGGTTTATAACATCCGTCGCTAAAATTTTTGAATTTATTAAAATTTTTAGCCCATAGCCCATACTAAAAAAAACTGATGGATTTGCGACGGTTTTACTAAATCCGTTGCTAAAATTACGACAGTTTTGTTCTAACCGTCGCTATATAGCGACGGTTGAGTATAAACCGTCGCTAATCAGCGACGGTTTAATCAAAACCGTCGATCAGCCGTCGCTATATAGCGACGGTTTAATCAAAACCGTCGCCGATCTAAATCGGCGACGGTATTTGGAAAAGCCGTCGCTAGTAGGGACGCTTAGTCTCAGCCCAGCCTCAATTTATTTACTGGCTACGTCCCTGCATGCAAGAGCAGTAAGTAAACATGTGTGTGGGAAAGAAGTTCGACTGAAGTGCATTGCACAGGCGTGTATATTGGAAAAAGATCCAACTGAAGTGCAATTCATAAACTTATATGTGTGAAATAGATCCGACTGAAATGTAACGTACAAATGCTAGATAGGAGGGAAAGTGTTTTTGAGTGAATGCATAAATAAGTGGGGATCCCATATTCCTCCGTGGGAGCTAGGTGACTAAAATATCATGGGTGATTGATTGTTTTCATTCGTAGGAAAGCAATTTTTCCATTTTTTAATTTCATGGGTGGCGTTTTTTACATTCTTAATATAAAATAATAATAAAATTTAATGACATTTATTCACATATTTGAAAATAATCACTACTTATAATTAACATTTAAAAATTATTTTATCCAATAAGATTCAAACACAATATCACATATTTCTAAAATTTTAAAATCATATACATACGTAAACATCATTGAGATTGGGTGTTAACCCAGAAGTGTCCAATTTTATATAGGACACCTATTGGAACTTAATTTTAAAATAAAAAATATTATGGGGAAGCAAAAAATTTATTTTGATTTTCTTTAAATTTCATACTAATTAACTAGTATAATAAAAAAATGAAAAATTTATTTTATTTTTTAAAAAAATCAAGAATCTTAACACGTGTAAAGATTTGTCAGAAAGAAAATGTGGTAACGTGATTTATATATTTAAACTAATTTTAAGTCAATATAATATAATAGAATTTGCCACGTCTTTGAGATTTGAGCTGTACATTTCTCAATCACCAGCAAATAAATATGGCAAATTCAACTCCAATGGCTTCTTCAGCTGCGTAAGCATAAATCATCTGCCCAGAATCACCCATCTTTTCTTCGGTTTTCCCTACAAAAATCCCCCAAGTTCAACCCTTTTGATCAAATCTTCCCCCCGACTCTGTCCTTGTACGTGGAAAGAAGAAGAATGAGCTGGTGGTGGGCAGGAGCAATCGGCGCTGCAAAGGTAATCAGTCAAATCTTCATATTGGATTATTCATGTTTTGTGTCAACTCACGTTCGTAATTTGATCGAGCGATTCGTTGAAACAGAAAAAATTTGAAGAAGATGAGGTACCTTCTAAGCATCAGAGCGTGGCATTGATAATTGGGGTGACGGGAATCGTGGGCAACAGCTTGGCCGAGATCTTGCCGCTGTCCGACACTCCCGGCGGCCCCTGGAAAGTCTACGGTGTCGCCCGCCGCCCTCGCCCCGCCTGGAATGAAGACAACCCGATCAACTACGTCAGTTGTGACATATCCAACGTGGATGACGTGCAGGAGAAGCTCGGACCTCTCACCGATGTCACTCATGTGTTCTACGTCACCTGGGCTAATCGGTCTTCAGAGACCGAAAATTGTGAGGCCAATGGTAGAATGCTGAAAAATGTTCTTGATGTTGTGATACCTAATTGCCCTGATTTGAAACACATCAGTTTACAGACTGGTAGGAAGCATTACATGGGGCCATTCGAGTCACTTGGAAAGATAGCAATCCCAGATTCTCCTTTTGATGAGAGTTTACCCCGGTTGGATCATATAAATTTTTACTATACACTCGAGGATATTTTGTTTGAAGAGACAGAGAAGAAGGAAGGTTTGACATGGTCTGTTCATCGACCTGGGAACATATTCGGGTTTTCTCCGTATAGTCTGATGAATTTGGTGGGGACCCTTTGTGTTTATGCGGCTATCTGTAAGCATGAGGGGGTGGCTCTGCGGTTTCCGGGGTGTAAGGTTGCTTGGGATGGATACTCAGACTGCTCCGATGCGGATTTGATTGCCGAGCATCATATATGGGCAGCAGTGGACTCTTATGCCAAGAATGAGGCAGTTCAATGTGAGTAATGGTGATGTGTTCAAGTGGAAGAGCTTTTGGAAAGTGTTGGCGGAGCAGTTTGATGTCGAGTATGCCGAATTCGAGGAGGGTCGTGAGAAGCTGACATTACAGGAGTTGATGAAGGATAAAGGATCCGTTTGGGATGATATCGTGAGGGATAATGGATTAACACCGACTAAGTTAGAAGATGTCGGGAAATGGTGGCTCAGTGATCTTGTACTTGGGGTGAGTGCTTGTTGGATACTATGAACAAGAGCAAGGAGCATGGTTTTCTGGGATTCAGGAATTCCAAGAACTCGTTGGTTTCTTGGATTGACAAAGTGAAAGCTTACAAGATCGTTCCTTAGGACGTGGTGTTTCCATTCCTTGTCTGCTCGTGGTTTCCTTTGGCATTTGGTTGAATCTTGAATTCATGTTTACTTTGTTGTTCTCCCCTGTTCATGCATGTTTTTCTTGGCATATGGTTGTATGTGTTTCACTTCTTAGATTTGTTCAATTGTGTTCGTGGAATGAATGGAAAACACTATAAATTTTAATGATTATTTTCGTCAAAACCGCAAAGCTGGAGAATTGTGCTAGGAAGCATATAAATAGGGATCCTAAATATTTTTGCTGCCGAATTTTATACAGGATGATAGAAATGAAAAAAGAGCGGGTCTCATGTGAGACCGTCTCACGAATCTTAATCTGTGAGACGGGTCAATCCTACCCATATTCATAATAAAAAGTAATACTTTTAGCATAAAAAGTAATACATTTTCATAGATGACCCAAATAAGAGATCTATCTCATAAATATGACCCGTGAGACCGTCTCACACAAGTTTTTGTCATGAAAAAAAGGGTAAGATAATTGATTATATATAGGCAAAAACTTGTGTGAGACCGTTTCACACGAATATTTTATTTGGGTCATCTATGAACAAGTATTACATTTTATGCTAAAAGTATTACTTTTTATTGTAAATATCGGTAAGTTGATCCGTCTCACAGATAAAGATATGTGAGATCGTCTCACAAGAGATCTAATATATATATATATATATATGTATGTATATAAAGTTTTATTATAATTTCTATGTTTTGAATTTCTTAAGAATGTCACACCTTTGTGATGTTGGAAAAAAAAATCTTAATGTTTCAGAATTGCATGAACCGTATGGAAGAAAATGTAGAAGAAAGTCATATGATTATCAGTGTGTGGTGCCGTAGTTGGTTCCTCTGTTTGGGTTGTCAGATTTCATATCAGAACAATAGTTAAAGCACAAAGTACATGAAATCAGCAAATGTGTGTTATTCCCAAAGTACCAAAAAATGTTGATTTATTATTAATTTTTATATATTCCCAAAGCACAAAGTACATTATTAATATTTACAATTTTTAACAAATTTTGTGTGATAAATTCGTTGATTCAAGAATATTTTATAAATAAATGTGATCAAATTTATTATTTTATTTTAAAAATGATTTATGTATCAATATATATAGGTGATAATGGATGACATTTGAATTTTACTAGCAATAAAAATTTATTTGTATTTTTTGTATCGAACTTATAATTGTTATATTATTAAACATTTAGAAATAAATATTTATTAAAACGCAATTAATTTTTTGTTTGACCATATTAAGACGCAATGACTACTCATACCTTGGCCATGCCCAATATTATAATCATTGATCATATTCTGACCGTAAAATAATACAAATTATATAAAAATAAAATAATAGATATATTTAAATATTATTGCGTCCATTATTGATGAGTCAGTTATTATAATTATAAATTCTTATTATTTGTATTTTAATTTTTAAAAATTGTTGTTATCTTACATTTATGGTCAAAACTGGGAAATAGAAAGTATTATTTTATTTTATCACGAGAGAGTATAGTCTCTTGTAAGACGATCTTACAACTTTTTATCTATAAGACAGGTCAACCTATCGATATTCAGAATAAAGAGTAATACTCTTAGCATAAAAATTAATATTTTTTATGGATTGCCTTAAATAAGATATTTGACCCACAAAATTGATCTCTGAGATCGTCTCACAAATGTTTATGTGACGGTGACAATGAATGAATTTTCGATTTCCAATAATTTCATTTGTAGTTCACCAATATTGACTTGACTGGACAGTTACATGTCCACTCCATCAATGTTTTACTTGTAAAATTAACCTTTCAATTCCATCGACCATCTTTTTCCTGTAAAAGTAATGGCTTCTCCCTCTCTCTTCCTCTGCTTCATCCTCCCTATTTTCTTCTCCCTTTCTTCAACAGTCTGCACAAATTCTGAAGGTGGAGTGAATTTTTTGTTACATTTTTTGTACTTTAATTCTCATTGCTTTGTGTGCCAAGAATTTTATGTAAAAAAGCTCGTGTTCGAATTTTTGCGTTGCAGTTTTGTGTCGTGTTTCAATACTTCAATCTTGTTTTGGAGAGTTTCTTGAGTGAATATCCGAAGAGCCCATTTCAAAAGGGTTCTTCTTTCCTTATTCTTGATCATTTTTCAGGATTTGAGTTTGATTTTCAGAGTTTTATGTTAGAATTTAATATTTGGATATATTTTTCCCTTCAAAGAAACCATTCTGAATTTGCTATTTGAAGTAAAAGCCTTGCACACTTTCTGTTTCCAAGAAAAGTTCAGAAGTTTGCTTCTTCAATTACTTTTCCTCAAGAGAATTTACTATGAATTTACCTTTTTGTAAGAAAGGCACATACTTTGTGCTAGGTTGGGGATTTGAAATCATTGAATAATTTCATGATATAAATTTATTGTATCTGCTTGGAAAACTTTGGATTTGCTGCATTTTTAAATCTTTTCCCAGCTTTGGTTTGATCTTTCAATGAATTTGATGGTTTCCACCGAATTCAACATGAGCAAAGAAATATATATTCTCTTTCTCCAAGGAAAAATGGCTTCAAATTTGTTGATTTCCTTTTCTTGTTTGTTTTTAATTTGCAGGAAATGCGTTGCATGCTTTGAGAATCAGCTTTCAGACCCCACAAATGTTTTACAAAGCTGGGATCCAACTCTTGTCAATCCTTGCACTTGGTTTCACGTCACTTGTGACTCCAACAGCCATGTAATTCGCCTGTAAGAGATTCCTTTCATTTTAATTACAATTTAACTCTCATACTGTTCTTACTTTTCTTCAAAACATTATTCAAATTGTCTTTACAATTATGTTGTTTGATCGCAGGGACTTGGGAAATTCCAACATCTCTGGGTCATTGGGTTCAGAGCTTGGTGAACTGAAGCACCTTCAGTATTTGTACTACCTAAACTTCGAACTTTGTTACAGTTTTATTCCATTTTTGGTTTTTAAAATCATGTTTTAAATTCTGTAATTTTGATTTTCATATGTTATGGGTAGTAACGGTTGCTGTTGTATTGTGATTAACGTGTGTTTTTTGAGCTATTTTATTGCTTCAAAGGTTCATACCACAACCTATAATTTTTGGTACGGCTGTAGACACTCGATCCTACGGAAAGTAGATTAATGTAGACCATTTTTGTTTAAAGGGAACTCTTGTATGGGGGCAGTCTATAATAGAGGAAACTTCGTGTTTTTTGGCATTAAGATTACAAGATTGTATGGTCATTTTGACAAGATTTGCTGGCCTTGTTCTTGATACACTTATTGATGTTTTTAATGATAGCTATTGTTTCATCGACTAATCATCATAAAAATCAAAAGTCGAGTTTTTCAAACTTTTTGATGATTTTCCTTGTAGTAATTGTGAATTTGTGATGAGTGAATTGCAGGGAACTTTACAAAAATAACTTAGGAGGGCAAATCCCAGATGAGTTGGGCAATTTGGAGAAACTTATTAGCTTGGATCTGTATGGAAACAAGTTTGAAGGGAAGATACCGAAATCGCTCTCTAAATTGAAGTCTCTTAGATTTCTGTAAGTAAAAATCTCATACATTCATAAGTTCAACAGTGTTGGTTTCTTCAAGTTCAAAATATTGAAGCTTGAAGTTAAACTCTCAGTCGGGTAAATGATAACAAGCTCACTGGATCAATCCCAAGGGAACTCACCAATCTATCTAAGCTCAAACTTTTGTAAGCAAAATTCATTTCTTCTGTTATTGGAAATGTTGCAAAAGTTAGTGTTTCATAGGTTTTGTGGATAACTTAACGTTTGGTCCGTGAATTCTTTTAGTGATGTCTCCAATAACGATCTATGTGGAACAATACCAGTTGATGGCCCATTCGGAAATTTTCCCATGGCAAGGTACTTTTTTTTTTTTAATGAACCCTCGAAAAACTCAGATCCTGCCTTTCAATTATTCTAATACTAACTTGCAAAACATACAGGAGTTTGTTGTCTTGGGGTATTTTTGGAAAATGTTACCTGAATATGTGTTTTCAGAAAATAAATGGAAGTAATATGAGTGCTCGATTTTGTTTTTAGAGTGATACAATTTTATGATTATATCTTCTGCCTTTCCTTCCAAAAGGACATGATTTTGTCATGAGCATAATCGTGAACCAACACGCACCCTTGCTTGGTTCATCAACATGAGAGACTTTATTTATCACTAATATTCTACGACCGATGTTTACTTTCTTGACAATCTGTTTTAACACCATATCTTCTATCGTGCAGTTTTGATAACAACAGACTCAATGGCCCTGAGCTGAAGGGGTTGGTGTCCTATGACTTCGGATGCTGATGAAACGTAGATTCACGTTGTTTTCGCCTTAGGGAACATTATAGTGTAAACTTGAAGTAGGCTATTGATATCTTTTATCCCAACATAATGGTACTGTAAAACAATTGAACCTGCATTTATAGCTGAACTTAGACTCTTTATGAGTGGGGTTAAACCTTGATGGCAATTTTTTAACACCAAAATTTGATCTTTAAACCCTCAGACTCTTCGCAAAGAAACGAGCACAAACTTGTTCGAATATTGTCTGAAGTTGGCTACGTGACAGCGAAAAAAAAGGAAGTGAGAGATGTTGAAATTTGTATGAAGGTATGATTTATAGGATGTACCAATTTTTTCAAAACGGAGTCTACCCCTTGAAAAGCCATCTCCAAATTCAAGATTAATCATATACAATGTTTGCAAGAATTTGAAACCATTCAAAATGGCAATACTTGTCCTCTACATCTGAATCCATCCTTGCTGTATAAAGAAAGACGAGGAGCAAATCTAACCTTGATAACAAGTTCGCGCTAAGTATGAGCTCGTCATGCCCAGAAGTTAGCTTTCCCTTCAGAAGCCTAGCTTTCCCTTCAGAAGCCTATGGATGACTGAGTGTCCGTAGCGGGGGAGCTTCACCAAACTTCAATATATATGCAGTCTCATAAACAGGGCGAAGAGGCAATATCACTTGAGCATCAAGATAAGCATCACAGGAGAAACACCACACAGAAAGGTCACTGTTTCACGTCAGATACATCTTAGAGAGGTGAATCTATCGGCGCATCAAAGGCGCAAAAATAACGATGAAATTACAGCAAGCACCAGGGATGGTCCCGGAAATTGATCCAAGACCATGCGAATGTGGCTACTCGATGGATTCATTTTGGACCAAAACTTACTGTCCCAAGTAAATCATGCATGAAATTTCATTATCTCGTGGATGGGATGACCACTGATAGCACAATTGTTCTAGTGTAAGACAGGAAGTTTGAAATACAGGAAGAAAAGAGTAGCCTAGAAAAACCTGAAGCTCAGAGCCAAACTGTGTTTCTCTCGTCGAAAATGCTCTAGCATGTGCTTGTTCACAAAACGGCTGCAGAGTACATCTTTGCAGCATAAGCATAGCCAGTTTTCATCTGGATGCTCGCACCTGTACAGTTTCTTTAGAGTCAAAGGATGGAGGGAACCCAAAATGCTGAAACATAAATACATAATTCCCATGATGATAAGGTAGGACAAAGGGAAAATTTAGCAATAACGTCGAAACTCGCCTTTCGATGAAAAATACAATAAATTCTCAATTTTTCGTTCGATCCCACAACAGCCCTTCTGGATCGCCGTCGCATATAAACTATGATCCTCCTAGACAAACAAGAGATATTGGGAACACAATACAGTGAATTTTTTTCGCAATATCACCAAATTCACAACACAGAGAGAGCAAACCATGTAATAAATCCCATTATAAAAAAAGGGGGTTAGGGTTTAAGGAGGTAGACCTATTGCAGGGAGTATGGGGAGTTGGGATGTGGATGAGGTCCGAATTCAAAGAAGCGAGATGATCACAGTGGGTTCGGGCCTCGACCCAGCCCGATGCGGAGCCGTATAACATCGAATCATTGTCTTCTTCTACGTTGACGGGGAGACAGGACGACGATGGACCTTCCTTCGCCATTGGCCTCTGCAACCGTTTTCTTTAAAGAGAACAGATTTTCTTTAAACTTGCTTTCAAACGTTGCAAGGCATTTTATTTTTCAACCTGAAATATATTTGAAGAGGACATTTTGTTAAAAAATAGTTGATGGAAATTATATATTTGAAAATGTGTTTTTTTAAAAAAATAGTTTATAGTTGATCGAAGTTATTTAACAATTTATTTTTAAAAAAACATTGAATTATTTTTACAATTGATGAAATATCTTTATGTATTATGTCAAAAAAGAAAAGAAAAAAAAAGAAATATTGTTATGTAGATTTAATAGGTGATCTTGTGCTTGATTTTTTTTTTTTTCAATTTTTTCATTTTATCGATTAGTTCAGTTCATATTTATCGTTTATTGAAAAAATTATTGTTGGTTCAGTTCAATTATTAAAAATATGGGTTCTATTCGATTTGATCGATAACCAAAACGAACGAATGGTCACCCTAATAATTACATTGTACTATAGACTCTTGGCATGCATTACGTATTTGTACAATTTTTTTATTATTAGTTTGATTTATATTTAAATTAAAGTCATATCGTAATTAAGGAAAATACCGAGAGATCAAACTGTAATTTTGAAATAAATAATTTTTAAAAATGAAATGTGAGTCGATCAATGAAATGAACCACGTATGTGTGTGGGTATATATATAATCAACTTGATATTAAACCAGATTGAGTCGAGGATCTTCTTGGAAATGGAAAGATCTAGGATAGGCGGCCAACCTCTTGGAGAGAGCGATGTGCATGGACCGGGTGAGTAGGGATGCAACTCCATGGACCACTCATCGGGCCTGATAGGTGCATGGTGATCAATTGGCAGACAAGGGCAAGCATACAACTCAAACAGCAGCTAATTCGATGTAGGGTATGTGTGATATCAAAGATATTGATGATGAGGGATTCAAGGAAGTTACAAATACGAAGAAGAACAAAAATAAGAAAAAAGGGAACAATCAGCGTGCAATCAACAAGCTAGTAAGCAAAGAGTTGTATGTTTTGAGGATATCTAACTCATACGATACGGAATATGTTAATGTGGGAGATCAAAATGAGAAAAAGAGGTATTTTGGAAATCAAGAAAAGGGGCGACAACCCGAAATTTTCTCCCGTTCTCAATGAAATCTGCTTCTTGGAACATTAGAGGTTTTCACAAACTTCTAAAACAAAAGAGTGTTCAATCTCTTGTGAACACTCATAAGATTGATGTTTTTGGAATTTTGGAATCTAAGATGGATGAAAAAGCTTTGCATAATCTGCTTCGAAGCCGTTTTCCAGGTATTTATGTTATCCATAATTTTGACATTAAGGGTCGGATTTTTGTTTTGTGGAATCCGAGTAAAGTTGGTGTGAATGTGCTAGGTGTCACCGAGCAAGCGATCCATGTTAGCATACAGTGCTTGCTTACTAATAATATGATTTATGCATCTTTTGTTTATGGCTTTAATACTATTGTTCAACGGAGATCTATGTGGGATGACTTGAAATTGATAAGGGCTAATTGCACATTGTCGTGGCTTGTTTTGGGAGATGTTAACAGTGTGTTCTCTCCAAATGAGAAGCAAAAAGGTCTCAATGTTAAGAATTATGAAACTCATGATTTTATTGATTTTGTTGCTACTCTTGATTTGCATGACTTACAGTTCACCGGTTGTTTCTTCACTTGGAGTAGTCCTAAAGTCTGCAGTAAATTGGACCGTGCACTTGTTAATAATTACTGGTTATCATCGAGTATGGAAGGTTTTGCTGAATTCTTAACCCCGGGGTGGATTTCGGACCATGCTACTTGCGTTGTAACTATGTTTGAACAACAGAGGAGGAAGATAAAACCATTCATATTTCAAAACATGTGGACTCTCTGTGATGATTTTGAAGAGATTGTTAGGGATAAATGGTTGTTCCATGGACACGACACCTCCCAGTTTCCACTTAAACATCTGTTCAATGCCCTTAAGAAACCTCTTCAACAGTTGAACATCAAGAAGATTAGTAATATTTCTTCTCGTGCTCATGCTGCAAAAGTCAATCTTGACAATTTGCAATTGGACATGCTGACCCATGAGGTAATGGCAGATAATTACGGAGATGTTAAAAGAAAACAGAAATGTTATTAGAAGCGGAGCAGTTGTTCACTGCTCAAAAAACGAAGATCGGGTACTTTCGGGATGGAGATAGGTGTATAAAGTTCTTCCATGATTTGATCAAAATAAACAACAAGAAAAATTCTATTGTGGCAATCATTAAAAGTGATGTTTGTCAGCGATGATTGAATTTTTCTCATCAGGACGGTTGCTTAGACAGTGGAACCATTCGGTGATTGCACTTGTACCAAAGAAAACAGCGGCTTCGATTGTTCATGAATATCGTCCTATTTCTTGTTGCACGGTGTTTTATAAGTTGATTTCGAAAATCCTTGTCGACAGGTTGAGAGGTTTGTTGGGAGATATAGTCAATGAGGCACAAGCGGCCTTCGTACAAGGTCATTCCATTGTGGATTACATTCATTCGGCTCAAGAACTGATGAGGAAATATGCTAGAAAAAGAGGATCACCTAGGTGCATTTTACAAGTGGATATCCACAAGGCCTATGACACTGTTGATTGGGATTTTTTGCATGAGGTACTCAATTCCTTGAACTTTCCTCCTCGTTTTATTCAGTGGATTATAGAATGTGTCGCTACAACATCCTATTCCATCGCCATTAATGGCCATTATCATGGGAAATTTGATGGAAAAAGAGGCTTAAGACAAGGAGATCCATTATCACCGTTATTATTTTCCTTGTGCCTTGAAGTTTTGTCGCGATCTCTGAAGCGAATGTCTGCATCTCCGGAATTTGTCTTCCATCCAAAATGTGGTAATCTTCGCATTACTCACCTAGCGTATGCAGATGATGATGTGAATCTTTGTACGAATGAATAGCAAACACGATTAAAATCGAATCGCGCCCTCAATTCAATATCAAACAAAGAATCGTTGTTGTCCCGATCTTTTGAATCAAGTGTGTGTGTTGTGATATTCACCTCTAAACTATGAAAAGTCTAGCAACAAATAATCACGAGATAAACAATCGAAATTATAACGAACCTTCGAAGAACTAGTCGACGACAATCCGCATAAGCACGATCAACAAACGCCACAAAGTTAAAAACTTTGATAAGTTTGATTTCCGAATAACAAAGCGAAGCTTTGAACGTTTGAGAGTAAAACTCTAAACTTTGATAAAAATCAAAATAATGAAATCTGAATTGTGTACATGATACTCTAGCTTATATATAGGTAACAAAACCCTAAATATAGAAAATTGTATAATTAAAGATAACAAATCAATAATTAATTTAGAATTTAATTAAACTAAGGAAACTAGGATTCTTCTCGTAGCAGTCGCGCCCGGGCGGTAGAATTCGACAGCTCGAGCGCCGATGGTTCTGGAAATTTGGTTCTTTAAATTCATCCTCTACTTGATTGTGATGCAACCCGAACCCCTCGAGCCTTGTTTCCAAGCCTTCATTGGTTGGATGAAGGGCAACTTTCAACATCTTCAAGCGTCCTCTCGGGATTGGTTCTTGAAACGCATAGTGGCTGGCTAGATTCATATCATATTCCATTTCTTTAAAAAGATTTGTCCTTAAATCTTGTCTTTCTGGATAGCCAGGAAGATCAATACATTTCATTTCTTTTCCACAATCTTGCAAGTAGAGTTTAACAATGCTCGGGATCGAACCGGCTATTTCATTAATATAAAATAAACCAACCTTGCACAGATGTACATGAAGTGGTTTATTCAAAATAAAGAATCGCTCATCCTCACTCTTTTGGGCCACACACATAATTTCTTTTTTTGTTTGCTTGACCTCTTTTTCACACAACTCTTTATTTTCATCGATGGCCATCTCACTCTTTTTATCACTTCTTTTTTCGACCATCTCATTTTCTTTTTCTCTCAACTCATCACAAACTGATTCATCAACACAGATTACATTCGTAGACAATTGAGCAAAAGAAACAAATTGCACATCATCTAACAACTCACCCTCCACAGTACAACACTCAATACTCGCATTAGACACAATATCAACATTTAAATCATCCACAAGTTTAGCTTCAAGGTAGGAAGTGGAATCCACTACCCTCATATCCTCAATTGGACATTGACTAATATCATGTCCAAACTCTAGACACCAAACACATTGAATATCACAAGTACTAATTTTTGAAATTTTAGATGTACCTTGATATCCACGTTTTGAACTCCTCGCTGGTGTCGCCATGCTTCGCTGCTCTTTACTCATACTTCCACTCTCATCCACTCGTCCATACTTTGCACGCAAGTGTTTAAATTCTTCCTCCATCCTTTTCCCAAATTCGACCAACAATGACTGAAACTCACTATCAAGCATATTGTACCCCCTTTTTTTTTCTTTTCCCTTTTTTTTATATATATTTTTTTTTCGGGTGAACAGTATGCTACTGTACCGTGAACAGTAAATCCGGCGATTGAACAGTAACTTCGGCGAATGAATAGTACTCCGTTTCCGTGAACAGTAATTCCGGCATGAATAGTAAATCAGGCAGAATAGTAAATCCGGCGTGAATAGTAAATCCGGGATGAATAGTACCCCGATGAACAGTAAATCCGGAAGAATAGTGATTCCGGCAATTTAATAGTGAATCCGGCGATGAACAGTTTTTCCGCCGCTATGAACAGTTTTTCCGCCGCTATGAATAGTAACCGTCGGATGAATAGTGTCGGCGATGAACAGTAACCGCGATTTTTTTTTTTTGTAGATTCCACAACAACGTAGAAATCGCTACACGAAAATCGGTATTGAAAATCCTACGAAGAATTGAATGGATACTCTTACTTGAATAAAAAACCTTGAGCTCTGATACCAAATGATGTGAATCTTTGTACGAATGAATAGCAAACACGATTAAAATCGAATCGCGCCCTCAATTCAATATCAAACAAAGAATCGTTGTTGTCCCGATCTTTTGAATTCAGTGTGTGTGTTGTGATATTCACCTCTAAACTATGAAAAGTCTAGCAACAAATAATCACGAGATAAACAATCGAAATTATAACGAACCTTCGAAGAACTAGTCGACGACAATCCGCACAAGCACGATCGACAAACGCCACAAAGTTAAAAACTTTGATAAGTTTGATTTCTGAATAACAAAGCGAAGCTTTGAACGTTTGAGAGTAAAACTCTAAACTTTGATAAAAATCAAAATAATGAAATCTGAATTGTGTACATGGTACTCTAGCTTATATATAGGTAACAAAACCCTAAATATAGAAAATTGCATAATTAAAGATAACAAATCAATAATTAATTTAGAATTTAATTAAACTAAGGAAACTAGGATTCTTCTCGTAGCAGTCGCTCCCGGGCGGTCAGATATTACCGCTCGAGCGCCAAGTCTTCTGGCATGTTCGCGCTCGGGCGGTAGAATTCGACAGCTCGAGCGCCGATCGTTCTGGAAATTTGGTTCTTCATCCTCTACTTGATTGTGATGCAACCCGAACCCCTCGAGCCTTGTTTCCAAGCCTTCATTGGTTGGATGAAGGGCAACTTTCAACATCTTCAAGCGTCCTCACGGGATTGGTTCTTGAAACACATAGTGGCTGGCTAGATTCATATCATATGATCTCTTATTATTGTCACATGGGGATAAGATGAGTATAATGATGGTAATGCATTGTTTGAGTAAGTTTGGTGACATGGCTGGTTTGAGAATTAATGCTTTGAAATGAAAAAATTTTATGGCTAGCATAGATGACTATGTGAGACATGAAGTTATTGAAGCGACTTGTTTCGGGGTAGGTGTAATGCCATTTAGATATCTTGGTGTACCGCTTGCAGCTAGACAACTTCGAGCCTCTGAATTTAGCGTTTTTGTTGACTCCTTAGCTTCAAAGGTGAGTGCTTGGCCTCGACACACTCTTTCTTATGCTGGGAAAGTTGAATTGCTCCGATCAGTTATACAAGGGATTTAGTGTTTCTGGTTGTCTATTCTTCCTCTACCGAAGTGTGTGATCGATAGTATTAATTCTATTTGCCGCAAGTTTGTTTGGCCCACCAAATACCCTCCGATTGCTTGGCATGAACTGTGCAAACCTTTGACAGATGGGGGTTTTGGTCTTAAAAATCTGAAGGCATGGAACCGCGCTTTGTTGGCAAAAAAGTTGTGGAAAATTCATGCTATGAAAGATTGCCCCTGGATCAAATGGGTGAATCACATTTACAACAGCTTTGGAGACGTATGGAACTAGAAGTGGCGCAAAGATACATCCCCATTGCTTAAACATATTATTGACATAAGGGAAGAAATGATTCGGGAATATGGATTGATAGGTGCTGCCTCTTCACAACTAGATTCTTGGTTCGGTACTACCGGCGGAATAAGTTGTGCTTATGAATTTTTTGCACGGGCCAAAGGAAATTGGCCATGGAAACCACTGATATCGAAATCTTGCGTACTCCCCAAACATCGGTTTGTTCTTTGGTTGATGGCTCACCGGAAGTTGCAGACTAGGGACATATTGGGTTATGTTCAAGACAGAAAGTGTGTGCTTTGCAAGTTGGAGGATGAATCTATTGCTCATCTGTTTTACGAATGTCTTTGCACTAAGATCATTTGGGATAGAATTCGAAAATGGCTAGGTATGAAGAAGTGTATGAGATCTCCTTCGGCAATCTTGTGTGCGTTTCGTTCAGTTTACAGAGGAAATTCGAATATAGCAAGACTGAGATTCACGGCTATGGCAGCTACGGTGTACCACGTCTGGACCATGCGCAACCGGGTTATGTTTGACGGAGAAAATCTGCAGGTAGACGACATTGTCCGGAAAATACAGATTCATTCTTATCGATGTTTACCACAAGTTGTTGAAACAATGTGTGTGCTGCCTTAGTCTGCATTATTGATCGGATTTTGGTGAGACTATGTTCTATTGTTTTTAGGTATTCAGTGTGTTATGATGTGTTTTCTTCTTAGTCGTATTCTGATTTCCTACGTATGCCCAGCGCACTTACATCTGTAAACTTTTTACTTTTTTAATGGAATTAGTTTCATTAAAATGTATATATATATATATATATATATATATATATATATATATATATATATATATATATATATAAAAGATCAAATTGAATAATTTATGTTAAATAAATTTTTAAAATTTGATTAATTGAATGAAATGTGACGAAAATATAATTACTAAAAACTAAACCTTTTATTTATTTGATGCGACTGCACTTTTATAAGGGGGAAAAAAGTTCCACCAAGAAAAAAAAATAATTCCGACATTTCCCAAATAAAGACAAAAGCTCAAACAATTGAAAAAAATTCTCTCAATGAGAGTGTTTTCATGAAAAATTTCGATGCCCATAAAATTAAATAATAAAACCTTAAAAGAACAACCTCAAAAGTTTGGTTTGATGTCCGTGCTGCAATTCTTGACCGGAAACAAAACCACTTTCGAACGTCGTCGTATCGGACTCCTCCGACGGTATCACCGGCCTGTTTTTATCTCTCCGCCGCTTCACCCTCCCACCGGCGGTCATTCTCGCCGGGAGACCAGCCGTGAACCCGAGATTTAGTCCACTCGTTGTCTCTTCTATATGAAACCCTTTCCTCTTAAGCCTCAAGTTCATTTCTTTACACCCGTACAGATCATTTTCATTTCCGGCAAAACCTTCTTTAAACTCCGGCAAGGCTCGCAGAACGCCACCGCGAAGCACCGTCTCCACCGCCGCCTGGCACACCAGCCAATTCCCCGTCCATTGTAATCCCACGGCCCCGTTCACTGGATTCACTGTCCTCCCGCATGCTTCGAATAATAAAGATTGAAACAAATCTGCAAAACAAGGAAAGCAAAACACATATTCACGGATAGATAAAAAACACACACACACACACAGTATTCTACAGAACGTGGTGTGCACCAGGTCTTTGGGATTCGTGGA